>NC_137007.1:33933712-33956212 GCF_032717465.1 Coenobita brevimanus | reverse complement strand
CTCTTCCTCCTCTTCGTTCTGCTCTCGTCGGCTTGTTCGGTTCCCACGATCGGTCGTGAGAAATCTATCACTACATCTGCTCTTTCCTCTTCATGTAGTTGCCTTGTTCCTCTGTTCATACCTATGCCTCTTGTCTGTTTTATCCTTGTTTTCTCTGTCTCTCCTCCTCTTGTACGTCTTCTTCTTCCCGCCTCTTCCTCCTCCTGTAAAGTATCTTTTATGCCCTCTTCATCTACTCTCCCTCTCTGCTCTTGTTCTTCCTCTTCCTCTCCTTCTTCCTCCAGATCTTGCCACAGTTCTTCTGGATCAGTCCCGCTTACTTCCTGTCCTTCAAGACCTCTCCTAGCTCTTTCCCCAGCTCTTGTCCCCACTATTCTTTCTGCTAAATCATCTTCAATCTCTTTTCCCACAATGGCGACAGAGGCTCCAGGGATCCCTCTCGCAGCCACACTGGAGAAAACATCCCTCACGTATTCCAGCCCCATCAGACTCTGCCGGAAGACACCGAATCCCCTCAGGCTCCTGGAAATCTGGAAGGTCCGCGTGTGCATCTTGGGAAGCAGGTCCCGAAGTACGGCGTCGTCCGGGAAGGCATCGCAGTTCATCGCAGCCTCCGAAAGGAAAATCGACAGAACTTCGTATTCCATGAAGACCCGATTTACTTCCTTCATGAACCTCCCGCCCTCGTAGAGCGCCTGGTCGAGCATGAGCTGTTCGTGGGCCATCAGGTACCCCCACACGAACTCCAGGCTCCGAGTCAAGTGGGTCTGGAGGCTTTCGTGGCCGTCTGGAGGGCTGTGTGGGGACTGTGGAAGCGATGGCAGGATCCGGGAGCAGGCATTATCGAGGTCACATATTTCCATGAAGGTGTGGTCGATGTGGGAGGGGATGGTGCTGGCTACTTCGGTCCAGGAGGAGTTGAGGTGGGTTTGGGTCTGACGGTGAGAGGAGGCGATGAGGAGAGATAAGAGGGGACAGGAAAGAGGAGAGGAGAGAAAAGAGATGAAAGGGAAGGAAGAAAGGAGAGGTGAGATGAGAGGCGAGGGGAGGAGGAATTATTGGACGAAACAGTATCGATGAAACGAAAGAGAGGGAGAGGGTGAAAATGAAAGAGGTGTGTAAGACTAGTTGATGTCGGTTAGGGATTGTGGAAGGAGATGGGGAGAAATGAGAGGGGAGAGGAGAGAGAAGGTCATAAGGGAGAGGGAAGAGAAGATGATAAGAGAGGAGAGAAGAGAATGTAATGTGACGGGAGGGAAGAAAGTACTATTGAAGGAAACATTAGTGACGACGGTAGGAGGGAGAAAGGGGGAAGAAAATGAATGAGGTGTGCGAAACGAACTGAGGTGAGTTAGGATCAGAAGGTGTTGAGGAGTGACAAGAGAGGACATGACGAATGGGAAAGAGTGAGGAGAGGAGAAGAGAGAAGACAATGCGAGGTGTGAGTGACAGGAGTTGAAGTGCGTTTAGGTAATGAGTAGGACTGTATGAGGGACAAGGGGAGATGTGGTGATGAGGAGTGATGATGAGATAATAATGATGATGATGATGAAGAAGTTATGAGAATGCAAGAATACGAAGACGAGAACTTAAGTGGAGGGAAAAGAAATTCGGAAAAGTGGGAAGAAAAAAAGTAGGAGGAAACAGGAGAGAATGGGAGAGAAGAAAAATAAAAAAAGATGAAGAGAAGAGAATAAGAGACCATAATATTAAAAAAAAAACACTGGTAAAACAGACGAAAAAGATGAAAGAGGGGAGAACATGGAAGAGGGGAAAAGGGAGACAAGAATAACTTATTTAATATTCACAGTTATAATCTGGTGAATTGTGGACCAAGAGAATGAATATTGTTGCCTAAAACGAGTGAAGTTGGGACGGGGATAACAGCAAAAGCGATAAGAGGAATGGGGCGATAAAGAGGAAATGAGAGAGAGAGAGAGAGAGAGAGAGAGAGAGAGAGACGCAGGTAAGGCATAACACTGTAATGATTAGGATTCTCTCTCTCTCTCTCTCTCTCTCTCTCTAACACAATGACAGGGTATATGAGGAAGGATACTGTGTTGTGGGAGAAAGTCTGAGTAGGTGCAATGAAGCCTAGAAACCCACTTACCAAGGCCACATCTCACCTTACAGGTAGATAAACAGACATATGTGGACAGATTTGGAGGTAGACAGATTGACAGACTGAAAGACATCAACATAAAAAGTAGACAGATACACATGGTTTGAGATAAAGGTGGGACAAACAGACAAACGGAGACAGGTGGATAGATAGGAATGTAGACAGGAAGACAGACAGAGTAAATGCTAAGTGAAAATAAAAGTCTATCTACGTTCTAGTAACCTTTATAATTGTGAAAATGTGTGAAGAAAATTCATAATAATTCCTAACACCAAAGAATGCAGAAATAATGAAAAAAAAAGTTTAAAAGAGTTTTGCATAAAATTTTGTATAGGAAAATTAATACCCAAAATCTGTACGAAGAAAACGACAAACGAATAAAAACATACAAACTAGAACATATTATTGTGAAGGAAAACAGTCACGAAGATAGGAAAGAATGGTGTTCATGGGAGACTCTTATAAAGGCTTAAGAAAAAGAAAACACGACTGAAAACAAGGAAAATAATTCAAGGGAAAACCTCTATAAAGCTCCCCGATATGCACAGAAAGCAACCGAAAATGGCGCCGGCAGGCAAGATGATGCACGAAACAGAAAATGTATAAAAGAATAACAATAATAAGAAAAGTAAAGACAAAGAAGCAATGCGCTGAAAGAGGTGGACACGTACATAAAGCTCCAAGATAAACGAAGAGAAATCTACCCAAACATAAGGCTCAATGAAAGAAGAAGGCATCAAAACAGAAAACAGAACCCAAACAGCCGAAAAAAAAAAACGGTGGGGGGGAGTACCTTACTCACACAAACTTAAACAAACAAACGAAACAAAGCCCTAGGAAAAAAACAATTTGGGCAAAGCACACAAAACAACCAAAAATGCCGCAAAGAAAACGAACAAAATCGTCGAGACGGGGGACTCACATAAAGCTCCTTGACCTCGTGTATCGTCTCAATGGTCTTCTCGGTTTGAAGGACGATGCCCACGAAGATGTCTTGACTGCAGGCTTCTCCCAAGTGCCTTTTGAACCTTCTTGCTGGAGGAGAGGGTTGCGCAGGCAGGGGAGGAGGGAGGAGGGAAGGAGGGGGGGAAGAGAGAGGGACAGGAGGGACGGTGGCCGGGTGTTCTTGCATCACGGGTAAGTCGGATGTCTCGCTCTCGTAGAAAACGTCGAGAGGAGACCAACTGGATGCCGGAGAGATAGCGAGGAGGACGAAGATAGCATGAGATAGCCTGGAGATCTCTCTACTCAGGCCTACCCAAGATAAGACACAGAGATATAAACGACGGCAAGACTGGTGAAAAAGAAACATATTTCACTCATTACAAAAAGTTTATGCTTAAAAAAAAAAAATGCCTTAAAAAATCTCGACAGGAAATTCTGATAAAATAACTATATGAAAACAAGAGGCATGAATATACCGACCCTCCCCCCCTCAAAAAAAAAAGAACAAATCCTGTAGTTAATTATTCTGGTGGCAGTAAGGAAAAAAATCGTAATGAGGTTATATTTCCACTAACAGTGTATGACGAGGACGGAAAAATAAACAGACTGATACAAATAGAGAGAGAGAGAGAGAGAGAGAGAGAGAGAGAGAGAGAGAAATATATAGGCAGGCACAGCTAGACATTTGAGAGAGAGAGAGAGAGAGAGAGAGAGAGAGAGAGAGAGAGAGAGAGAGAGAGAGAGAGAGAGAGAGAGATTAAAACGAGATAAAGATGTTAGGCAGGAAATACGTCGCTTTCTGTAACATAAAGTTTTATAATAACAATTGATAACATAGTGACGATTTTACATTCTCTCTCTCTCTCTCTCTCTCTCTCTCTCTCTCGTGATTGACGTATACAATAACCTACTTGCCTCCTTATTTGTTTTACCCAGATATGAGTGTGTGTGTGTGTGTGTGTGTGTGTGTGTGTGTGTGTGTGTGTGTGTGTGTGTGTGAGAGAGAGAGAGAGAGAGAGAGAGAGAGAGAGAGAGAGAGTACACAGAAGCTCCGTTGTTCTCACCTGTAGAGATTGACAGCCAGCTAAGTGGAGAGATAAGACATAAATGACCGGAGTGAGACACGGACTCTACAGATCTAGCAGTCTTTATTACCTGATCCAATCTTAAACACACACACACACACACACACACACACACACACACACACACACACACACACACACACACACAGGACAGATCTTACGGTCACCTGACGTCCATCTGTAGTCCCTCTTATGCTCAGCTGACGGCCAAACGTAGTCAGATTGAAGGATAAATTTGACTAGTAAACATGGAGACTCGTCCCTACCTTATATCTAGAGCCCACTTAATTTCACGCAACTCTATCGGTATTAAAGCTGAGTGGCCCAGTTCCATCAGGTGAAGATAAACGATTACAGCTGTCCCGGTCTTATCTCCTTCGGTGCGCTGACACCTTCATAATTAATTTTTGGTGCTGTCATGTAATTTTCTTCAGCTTTGTGGAAACACCTTATTAGGACCGGATTAACGGGGGTGGGGGTGGTACTAGGGCTATAATCCTCGACCCCCCCCCCACACACACACACAAAAGGGGTCCTCACAAGACAGAATGAAGACTGATCAGAAATTTTATACCCCTAAAAAATGCTGAGTATCTATACCTACAGCAATTCGTGTCCAACTGTTACAGGTTTATTTATTTATTATTTTTTTTAATGAATGGAGGACACATGAAATCTGTTGTATGGATTCTTAATAGTTGTTTTTCCTGCTCCTGTTCATCATCATAATAATAATAATAATAAAAAAAAAACTAGTTTCCACACAACCCAAGACTCCTAGCCCTCTGCCTCACACCCTGGGGTCTCGGCCTATTAGGGGTCCTCCACAAGAAACCATGTCCTCGGGTCCCCACAACTCTAGGCCCGTATTCTCGTCGGTCAAGGTCGCTCCCTAACACATTTTCCTAAGCGATCTATTTTCCTAGTTACACCTTACTGTCCTTCTCCGTGTTGCATAAATCACTCTAATACTACCATATTCTGCATAAACAACGTACAAAACGATATTAACTACCCCAAAAATAAATCGCTAAAGAAGACGAGTTAGGGAGCTTCCTTAATTGCAGAGAATGCGAACCTTTATCCGTCTCTGCATCTTGTCGAGGTATTGGTCAACCACTTCAGCCCGAGGAAGTATATTTCTACCCATATCACCTTCAGATGATATAATTAAGCTCATGGGAAATTACAGGTGAGAAAAGGTGCTAACAGAGGCGGTTCATAAGCCCTATCATTATCAAAGGTGTTTCCTAATCTGAGTAATTTCGTTTAGCGGTAGCGATAGTGAGTGTAGTATGACGTCTGAGGATTACGAACGTTATTTGTGTGTGTGTGTGTGTGTGTGTGTGTGTGTGTGTGTGTGTGTGTGTGTGTGTGTGTGTGTGTGTGTGTGTGTGTGTGTGTGTGTGTGTGTGTGTGTGTGAGAGAGAGAGAGAGAGAGAGAGAGAGAGAGAGATGGAAGCAAGGAAAGTAAAAACAGACCTTAGTAAGCGACACCTCCAATTATGACACACACACACACACACACAATCACCCTTTTCACATACATACATACATCAACATCCTGACTTGCAAAAAACACTTGCCTTGTCACTATACTGTAATCACGTGACGGTAGCACTACATCAAGTAAGTGGATAGTGGACGCACCATTTACATACACAGATACACACATATATACATACATATATATAAACACACATACATTACATATATGCATACATAAATATATTCAGTCTACATACACATCCACCTTCATTCGAACATATACAGTATATTCTAAAAAATACATAAAACAGAACAATATGCTTACCCCACATTCTGAAGACTTCGTGGATGTGTGTGTTAGAGATGGTAGGAATATATTTGGTGTGGTAGGAATATGGCTAAAGTGTGGTAGGAATGTGGCTACGATGTGGAAGTTTTAGGAATGTGGTTGCAAAAGTGGCAGGTATGTGGTTTGGAAGCAGTAATGAGTGTGGTAGCAAGTGTGGTAGCTACAAATGTGGTAATAAATGTGGTGGCTGTGGATGTGGTTAAAATGTGGATGCTGTATGAGGTAAATATGTGGATAATGTAAATGTGGTAGTAAATGTGGATGCTGGAAAGGTAGTTGTAACTGAGGTTGTAACAGTAACAATGAGTGTGAAAGGAGTGTGGTAGGGCTGTAGCAGAACTGTGGTAGCTATGTGGTGGCAAATGTGGAAGCGGTGAATTGATACCAAGGAGAGATGTGGTTGGTTTTGGTATGAGACTGTGAGTGATAGCGGATGCTGATTTTTCTGTTAATATAGCAGTATCTCCAACCCTCCCTCACCTCTCCCTCTCCTCTCCCTCCACCCTTTCCGCCACTCCTCCTCTCCCTACCTCCTTCCCTCTTCTCTCCCTCCACCCTATCCGCCACTCCTCTCCCTACCTCCTTCCCTCTTTTCTCCCTCCACCCTTTCCCCCACTCCTCCTCTCTCTACCACATTCCCTCCTTCCTCCCCATCCCTGCCCTTTTCCCTTTCTCTCCCCCCTCCTCACTGCCTCACTTACCTCTCCCTCCTCTTCCTTCGTCCTATCCCCTTCCCTTCTCCCTATCTCCATCCCAAACCCTTCTGTTTATGTCCCCCTATCCTCCTTACTCTTTCTTCCTTATCCACCTTCATCACTCCTCTCCCCATTCCTTTCCCCATTCCCAACCTCCCTATCTCTCTCCCTATTTCCTGTCTCTTTCCTCCTCTCCCTATCCCTTCTCCCTTCAGTCTCTATATTCACCCATCATCCACTTCCACCTCCTTCCCTTTCTCCTCAACATCCCCCACCTCATCCAGCCCTCTTCACTCCCTCCTCCCTCTCCTCTCCTCTCCTTTCTTCATCCTTCTCTCCATCCTCCTCTCTCTACACCCCATCTTTCTCCCCTCCCTCTCCACCATCTGCATCTGTCCTTTTCACATCCTTCATCCACTTCTACCCTCCACATCGATGACGCAGTTTTCAATCTACTCATGGCCATCTACAGAGTATCACATTCCATACAGGATTCACTTATTCTACATTTAAACCCTTTAAGTCCAAACACACACACACACACACACACACACACACACACACAGAGGATCTCGTTTTATTCCAACTAATTTCGAACGCCAGGGGAAGTGGTGGCTCAGTGGTTAAGGAATGGACTGCTGATAATAAAAACTGAAAATTAGATCTTAGATGTTGCTGAGAATCTTTTAAGGAACTGAGCTTTCTTAACCTTTTTACTACGGTCAGTGTATCTATCTATCTATCTATCTATCTATCTGTCTATCTATCTATCTATCTTTTTTTAATTTTTGCAACTAAGGTCTGTATTCTCGTCAGGTACGGATGCTCCCAAACACCTTTTCCTAAGCGACTTACTTTACCTTTTATACGTTACTATACTCTTCCGTGTTTCTGAAATCACTCTAAAATCGCCAAACTTCGCCTCAGTAAGGTATAAAAGGATATAAACCAGCCGGATCCAAAAATAAATCGCTGAGGAAAAGGTGCTACGGAGAGAGAGAGAGAGAGAGAGCGACAAGAACAGGGGACCAAGAGAAATATTAAGTGTTACAACCTACAAAAAAAATAATAATAAAATAAAATAATTAAATAAAAAATCTTCTATCGCTGCACCTAAGAACCTTATTTGACACCAGACGATTATGTTAAGAACTAGCTGTCGAAATATTACAAAGATCTTCACTACTCTACCTCAAGACACAAATGGCATGTCAAGATGCCATATTCAGTACAGACGGTTCGCTATTAGTGTTCAGGTGTTGGCATGTGAGGGTATGTGGCGCAGTGAGTACTTGAGAACTACCCGGCCACAAGAAACGGGCTGCCTACCTATGTCCAGAGAAGACTAAATTGAGACCTAATATAACCATTAACCCTCTCATCTGAAGGCTCTCTCTCTCTCTCTCTCTCTCTCTCTCTCACTCGTCACGTTTCATATCCAATATTTCCTTATTCTTCCCTCTTTTTCCATTCATCCAACCACATCGTCCCTCTCCTTCTTTCTCTTTTACCTCTATTTCCATCCCCCTTCTCTACCATTTTCCCGTTTTCTCTTTCCTCCTCCTTTCATATCAATCACCTTCCTTTTTTTTTCTTTCTTCCACTGCAGCCAGCACTATCTTATCTTATTTTTTTTTATTACGTCTGTCATCTCCTTCACAGCACTTCCACCTCCATCCTTTTTTCTTTTCTCTCTCCAATAGTCATCTTGCATTTGCATTTATCTCTGATCATAAACTACCTGCCTCACTATCTCTTACTGTTTTCCTGTCTCCCTGTCTTATTTATTCTGTCCTATTATCTCATTACCTTTGTCTTAACATCTCTCTTACTTTGTTTTACTCTCTCTTAGTCTATTACTATCTTTGTTTTACTACCTTTGTCTTGGTGTGTCTTAATTACTGTGTTATTATCTCTGCCTTAATGTCGGTCCTTTCTATTAATTTCCATCATTATTTCTTTTACAACATTCCCTTCTAGTATCTGCTCTTTCACTTCTTCCACATTCGTTGTCTTCTGATCACAATCATTTTTTTTCCTTTTCCCCTCCACACCACTCCCCTTCTCTTCTTCCATTCTACACCTTTTCCCTCCCCAATCTCTTCTCTCCCTCCCTACCTCTCTCCTCTCTTCCGCACTTCTCATCACCTCCCTACCTCCTAAAACCTCTCCCCCCCACTCCCCTCCCTTTCCTTCTCCCCTTCCTCCTCCTCCTCTCCCTCCCTCTCTCCTCTATATCTGCCTCCCTTTACACCACTTTCCCACTCTTTCCCACAGTCCACTCTCCCATCTCTCACAATATTACCCCTTCCTCTCCTCCACACCCCACCACAACCATCCTACCTATTCCTCCTCCTCTCCTCTCCCCCAATCCGTCTTCCCTTCACTACATCCCTTTTTCCCTGCCCCTCCTATCCACCTCGGTCCTTTGTTGTCCCTTCCCTCATCTCTACTTTCCTCCCCTCTCCTCCCCTTCTCTCACCCCCCTCCACCCCACCATTGTGAAACAGCGTCACCCGACTATCACCCCAGATAACACACATACACACACACACACACACACACACACACACACACACACACCACTTACCGCTAATGGCATGGATGGGTGGGGGAGGCGGAAAAGGAAGGGGCAGGGGGATAGGGGGAGAGGGGACAGTAGAGTGGGGTGGGAGGGGGTCAGTTCAGGGAAGAGATGTGGGAACAGGAGCTGGCCAGATGTATTACCTCTTTATTCACTGGTCCAGTTGATTTTACCAAATTATTATTATTAATTATTATTATTATTATTATTATTATTATTATTATTATTATTGTTGTTGTTTTTGTTGTTGTTGTGTCCATGGGTTCATCCAAAACGTGCGCTCGGTGGACTACAGGCTGAAACTGGTGATTCTTCCGCAGTCCACCCTCCTCCTTTCGGGGGAACAGGGAATTGAGGGACCTTTTGCATGACGGGGCAACGAAGACGCCTGGTTATATCGGTGCCACCACGTGAAGGCGTCCCTCTCCAACACTGCTTTTAACTCTTGCAACAGGATAAAAGAACCGCTGTTAACCCTTGCAACAGGATGCATACACAAGCCGTAGGTTTGATCCCCCAAGAGGTGACTGGAGGTGTTTCGATCATGTTACGCCAGCAAGGGAGTAGGTTGGTCATCTACCTTTAAATGTACTAAAATAGGTTGGTCATCTACCCTTAAATATTCCAAACTACGCACGGGGAGTAGGCTGCTCATCTACCCTTAAATGTACCAAACTACGCACGGGAAGTAGGTTGGTCATCTACCTTTAAATGTACTACGATAGCCTAGCCGTGGGACCCTACACCTAAAATGGGATAAAATGGGACTGATTATTTGGAATGATGTACAAAAGGATGGGATCAATTCGTTTTTTTTTTCCCTAATGTTTTCCTTTCCTTTTTTCTGGAATATTAGGAATATTAAAAAGCTACACTAATAACCACGGGAGCCATGCCACGTTTGTCCCTGAATTGAAGATGTGCTTATCCAACAGGGCAACTTGCACCAGAAATTTCGCTACTTACTCCATTGAAAAACTTAGTTGCAACCAAAAGACACGTAGCGCACCTAAATAGCAGGATTCACTAGGCTTCTGGTCTGATACAATACTAATGCAATATATCAGTGAGAAATATGGCGAAGTTAATAATGATGATGATGATGATGATGACGGTGAGGATGATGTGCATTTTTCTTCGCTGTAATTTCCTTCGTGGGCTTTTTCCATTTCTTTTACGTGCTTAAGAATTTCCTCCGTCCTTCCCACTGCCCTTGAAGCTTCCTCGTTCTCCCTCTTCCTCTCCCTCTCTCCACTTTTTCCTCCTCATTTCCTTTACCCCCTCCATTTCATCATTTCCTGTCCCCCCCTCCTTCTCGGTCCCCAACTTCCGTCACCCAATCTCTCTCTCTCTCTCTCTCTCTAAACAGTTCTTCAGTATTTCCTGATATAAACCTCTCAGCTTCCCATTCTCTTCACCTCTCGCTTTTCCCTCTCCCTCCCTCTTTACCCTCTTCTTTTTTTCTCCTCTCCTTTTTGCACCCTCACTCCCCTCTCTTTCTTTGCCCCCTCTCTTTTTTTCTCTCCCACCTTGTCCCCCTCTCTCTCTTTCTACTTCCCCCCTCCTCTCCACTTACGTCACAGATCTTGAACATGTCAGAATCAGGATGTGCCACTCACGGACATAACAGTACACTCTTTAGGCAACTGTGTGTGTGTGTGTGTGTGTGTGTGTGTGTGTGTGTGTGTGTGTGTGTGTGTGTGTGTGTGTGTGTGTGTGTGTGTGTGAGAGAGAGAGAGAGAGAGAGAGAGAGAGAGAGAGAGAGAGAGAGAGAGAGAGAGAGGTAGTGAACTCTTTCAGTACCGTGATGTCTCTACTTTAACACACACACACACACACACACACACACACACACACACACACACAAATCTCCACATTCTGCACAGGCCAGATCTTAGGTGGCGAAGGGAAGGGCAGTGAAGTGGTCTGGAACACATTACGCATGAATTTAACACTTCTTTCTCATGATTTTCCTCCTCCATTCAATCATGACGCGAAGGATTTCAGATCTTTCCGCCTGTTGAAGTGTTTCGCCAATTAGAGAAACTGGAGAATTAGAGAGTTTAAGTAATATCAAGTGTTTTTCCATCTATGAACACGGCGTTTTGCTTCCTTTCCTTATCTCAGTTTTATTTGTCACTTTATTCGCCTGTTTATTCACTTTTTAACACTGCTATTCATAAACATCCAGAAAATACTCAACCATATCCTTTTCACTCTAACTTGGCTAAAAACTTCACTCTTTCCACCTTGAATACTGACCAGTGACCATAGACTAACACCAGAATAATGCTAGTCATGAAAAAGTGCTATGGAAGAGATGTATGGCCGCACCAATTATTCTTTCCTCTGAACACTGTGAAATAAGTAGCAAAAACACGAAAGTCAGGGCCAAGTTAGAGTAAAAGCAAGTATGGTAAGTAAAGATCCCCATTAATTATCACGTTGTTCGTTTACTTTAACCTGGAGGAGATACTCGTGCTAGAATCATACTCTATATAAAACACATTACATGACTCAAGGTGTTTGGCATCCATCGACTTTTAACATTTTGGTCATCATAAAAAAAAAAAAAAACTATATCTTCTCAGCATGCAACATCCTTCCTTCCGCACCATATACAGGTAATAATTTCCATAATCCTTCCCTGTTCACATGTTCCTTCAAGATCTATAAATGCTATAAATTCCTACACTCCGTCTGATATGATTTCTCGACCTCTATACTTCAATACATATACAGTAATCCACACATTCCCTACCACATAAGCGTAATCCATTCCACAACCTTTCCCTGCTCAGCTTATCCTATATTTATGCGTAAATGCCTTATAATTCCTATAGTCCATCCAACTTGATATTTTTACTATTCCAAATATATCACAAAACATTACAATCCACACATCCCTTACCACTCTGAGAATCACTCGACAGATACTTGTGAAATTTACCTCACCTTCTCACTCATTATCTTTCCATACACCTTACCTATTTATAAACATTCAGCAAAAATTACGGTTCCTAGTATACCTTCTGACTCACTATACAACCATACACCTTACTGGCAACACTTTGCAGACAGTGTGAATCTACCCTAACTTCTCACTCATTAAACTACCATATCCCTTACACGCATTATACTACCACATCCCTTAACTACAATTCAGCAGATATTGTGAGATCTAATATACCTTCTCGCTATACTATCTAACACCTTACTAACAACACTCAGCAGACATTGATATCTACCATACCTTCTCACTCATTATACTACCACACCTCTTGCAACACTCAGCAGACGTTGTGGTATCTATTGTGCCTTCTCCACTACACTGTATTACCAAACACCTTATCAACAACACTCAGCAGACACTGTGGTATCCAGTATGCCTCATGCGGCAGTTTATCATCCTTCTCTCGGGCGATAGGGAAGTAACGTTTGTATAACCAGCCAGTGAAGTCGTTTGGTTATATCGGTGCCACCACGTGAAGGCGTCCCACTCCAGCACCTGGCCCGACTGTACAACGTCATATTTCATCCATGCTTTTAGGTAAATTTTCCTACAGACAGGCCATTGCACTTTGCCGAAGTAATCTTATCATTTCTGCAAAGTTATATCTCACCAACACCTGTTACCTTCCCAGTTTCAACCCATTCACTACGATGATGTCTTAGGCTATTTTTGGCTTCTATTTAGGAGAGAAATTTCGAAACGGAGGGTTAACTAAAGCTTTCGTTAACTTCTTTACCGCTATGGCGCTCTCCTAAACGAAGAGAAAGAGTCTAGTAGAAGCAAATAAATCAATGAATAAATAACAAATACAAAACTAAAATTTTAGATAAATAAAAATGACACTCCCGCCTTTCAGGAATAAAATTTTCCAGTCTTCTTGGCTTCAGCCTTAAAATATTCTCCAGTACCACATTCCCTCGCTGCGCACCGTCAAAACTATGAGTACTCTTGCTAACCAAAGTGTGTATGTGTGTGTTAAATTTCCCTCAGTTTGGCAAGTACAACACACAGAAAATTTTCAAAAGCATATATATATATATATATATATATATATATATATATATATATAATAAAAAACAACACACAGGCAACAAAATTCCAGACACATACAAACAACCAAGTAACAATTTGACATCTACACGCCAACACTATACATAAAAACATGCACAACATACATACAAAATAATCAACATAACTACACTCTCGTATATACATACTGTACATACAAACATTGTATCACATACATATTTACACAGGACAACGCGCACATAAACCAAATAATTAACAAAACTACACATGCATACATACATATATACATACACATGAAAATTAAAGACCTACGCAAACAAATACTTACGTTACCATCTAGCCACTCTTCTGGGATCTTCTACAGGTGAGACAGGTGAGATCAGAGTGGGTGGGGGAGAAGTAAAGAGCTTTGTACAGTATTTCCCCTCACTCTCTACACACACCAGGTAGGCCATCTTTCAAGCAACACCAGCACACTTTACCTGAGAATAAAAGGTGTTCATTAAAAACCAACAACAAAATGAAACTACAATTAAAGGAACAGAAATATGGGGAGTGGGGGAAAGGAGTGGGGGGCGGAAAAGGAGATGAAAGGGTGAAGAAAGGGGCCCAATGGGGCTATGGGAATCACAAATATGAAATAGTATGGATGGAGGATAGGCGAGGCAGAATGGTGGTAAAAGGAACATAAGTATGAAATATGGGGTATGGGCAGAAGAGGTAAAATAGGGAGTAAATGGAAGTATGAAGGGGACGAGTATGAGGAATGGTTTATAGGTATGAGGGCAGGGTGGGGGATAAAGGGAGCATTAGTATGAAGCAGGAAGTATGAAGCGAGTGGGAGTAAGAGTAGTTTAAGAATTGGGTACAAACACAGACAGACAAACAGACACAAATCAGACAAAGATATACGATGATAGTTTGATAGGAGGAATATGGGAAAAAAAGAAAAGACATTAACCATATACAGATACAGAATGACAGAGTGACACGATAGATATGCACAGACAAAATCCTGCACAAAAGTAAACAGAGACAGAGATATGGACACAGACGTAATGAAAGAGATAGGCTGATAAAATTGAGGACTGAGACAAAGACACAGACACAGATAGACAGACAGACCTAAATAAAAGAGGCAAAGAAAGACAGATTACACTTGTCACCCAGCACCGTAAATAAACAGATTATGTGTTCCTAATGCCATCGTTATTTATGTTGGGGAAATACTGTAAGGCTTGACTGGAAGAGAGAGAGAGAGAGAGAGAAACCTGTTACCTTCCTCTATCATCAAAATCATAGCTTCAGTATTACAGAAAAAAAAAAATAAGTAACTCTTTCAAACCTAGGAGAGGTTCTAAAGACGGACGCCTTCACGCAGTGGCACCGATATAACAGGAAGACTGCTGCCCTAAAATTTTATACAAACGTTCCTCAACTTCCTCTCTCCAAAAAAGAGGTTGGTGGAATGCCGAAGGGCACACACACACACACACACACACACACACACACACACACACACACACACACACACACACACACACACACACACCTAATGCCCCCGTTCCCCCCAAGCATGGCCCAAACATGCGTGCACAAAACCTGCCTAATCACCACAAGAACCTCACCGTCTCTCAGCACACATCGGTACCTTAGTTGAGTCCACCCTCGAAGGCCCCACCGTTTTCTGTGCGATGGAGACTATTTTCTTTACTGAACTCTATTTTCATAATATGTCTTAGTTTCATCTTTTTTTTTTTTTTTTTTTGGTTTACTTTATACTTTATTTTGGTATTTTGTTTTAGTTTCTCTAATTTATTATCTATTTTTTATATTTTATTTTCGACTATTTTTAGTTTTATGTTCAACTTTGTTTCATTTTTTATTTTATTTTCTACTTTGTTTATATATTCTATTTTCTGCTTTATTTTAGTCTTGTTTTATTTTCTACTTTTTTCTCTACAAAAATATTTTCACAGTTTACTTTATACTCCAGTTTCATATATATATATATATATATATATATATATATATATATATATATATATATATATATATATATATTCTGTACTGGACTCTTAATATCCTGCTTTGTTCTCTGTTAAATCCTCTTCTTTCCTAGAGTCAGGATTTCGGGGGCTTGAACAGTGAGTGAATGAGTGTTAGGCCCATTTCACTGGGCATGCTGCTGATTCGTTCTACTTGTTGTGCCTTTTCTTTACCTTGTTTTCTGTATCCGACCTCCTCCCTTTCCTGAGATGGAAAAAGGGGCCGGTATGATGATAATGATGAGGAATGTGGTGGCCGTGATGATGATGTAGTATATATGTATGTATGTTTTTTTTTGTGTGTGTCCGACTCTGGGCATAGGCTTCACAGTCCGATATTGTGGCCCAGTAATCCTCCTCCATCCATACACCTCCACACGACAATACTGAATACAAGCTAGGGCTGTCTCATACAGGACTGGTGTATTGGTAATAGCGGGGGTATTTTTACATGTCGGCGGGTCTTTTAGTAGATCAGTAAAGTCTGATTTAATGAAATTCAAATCCTTAAACTGTTCCCTGCCCCAGCAGGGATTTGAATCTGGGTCCATTAGGACTGCAGGTCAACTCTGTACCGATTTGGCCACCGCCTCCCCAAAAATGTGTGTGTGTGTGTGTGTGTGTGTGTGAGAGAGAGAGAGAGAGAGAGAGAGTACATACTACAGTCCCCTCATGTCCTCCCTTGGGTGGAACTGAACCCATGTCTGAAGGATTGGCAGTCCCATACCCTACCGACCCGACCACTGAAGACTCCAAATATCCATCCATCCATCCATCATCCAATTCTCCATTGCCCCATGAGGAGCGTAGAAGCCCGGCGCTAGGCAGTTGGTCCCGACATTTAAGATGAGAGTGAAGATTCCAAATATAAGCTAATTAAAGAAAACGGAGGGGACGTGAAGGGATACTGCGAGAAAGGAGAAGCATGAGAAATTACCCTGTTTCTGTCACTTATATTTACTTGTTATACTCCATCCAAATCTCCTTGGCCTTCAGCGATATTGCTCCCCGGAGAGTTATAGCTTATAGAGAATGGGAAATAAGAGCGTACACAATAAATTAAATAAATAAATAAACAAATCATATAAAAATGGGAAAGTGAGCTCGATAATGTCACTTGGAAACAGAGTCGAGGTTTGAGCATTAAACAGTGGCCAGTGGAGAAGGAGGAGGAGGAGGAGGAGGAAAGGAGCAGTAATCCCAGGCTCATCTGAACGTGAACCCGATGAGCTGCAGACCCACGATGCCCTTCTTCTGCAGTCCACCATCGTCCTGCTAGGGAAAGACGAGAGGGAGGGAATCTAATGTCTAAATATTAAAAACTATTTATAATTCGTAATTTAAGGAGTTGAAATTAATGTCAGGTCGCCACTTGTTTTCGGTGACCCGCAGTAATTATACCTGAGCAATAATAATAATAATAATAATAATAATAATAATAATAACAACAACAACAACAACAACAATGACGATGTTGAAAATATAGATAATAAATGATAATACTAATGATAAATTTTTAAATATATCAATACTACTACTACTACTACTACTACTAATAATAATAACGGTAAAAATAATCTATCTATCTATCTATCTATTGCCAGACGCCTCAATCCCGTTTGGGGTGGCCACAAACAAATCGCCTCCAAGTCGCCCTGTCCCCCGCCATTTCACTACCCTGCTCCCAACTCACACCCCCCTCTCTCATATACCTCTCCACCCCATCCCTCCATCTCATCCTCGGTCTCCCCCTCCCTCTTCCACCCTCCACCTCACTCACATACACTCTCTTCGTCAGTCTTTCACCCTCCATCCTCTCCACATGGCCAAACCACCTCAGTGTGTTCCTCACAACGCTTCCTATCACATCCACATCAACACCACAACGCTCCTTTATATCCTCATTCGTCAGCCTGTCTCTCCACGTGACTCCACAAGCTCCTCTTAAATAACTCATTTCCACTGCTCTCACTCTTGACTTGTGTCCTTCCAACAACGTCCAAGCTTCACTTCCGTACGTTAGAGTTGGTATCACAATACTGTCATGTAGTAACTTTTTTACTTCCATGCTCACTTCCCTGTTTCTTATCACTGCTTTCAAGGAACCAGCAACCTTTCTTCCCTGCTGTACCCTTTCAAGCACTTCACCCTCCAAACCTCCATCCTTACTCATCACACTACCCAAATACTTAAACGTACTCACATTTTCCAATTCCTCACCATCCAACCTCGCTATACATTCACTGACTTCACCTCTCTCAAAGACCATCACTTTACTCTTCCCTACATTCACCTTTAATAACAATAATAACAAGCATCATCATCATCATCATCCTGGCCTCCGCCTGTCAATCGGTACTGTTTCATGGAAATATCATTGTTATTTTTACACCCCTTCCCCCTCTGTCACTGATAAAGGTTGGTAAGAGGACAGCTGTTACTTCCCCAGCCTCTCTCTCTCTCTCTCTCTCTCTCTGACGTCACCTTTACGTCAAATACTCCGAGATAGAGGAGGCGGAAATCACTTATCGGCAATTTAAAACAGGATTTAGATCATTATACAATATTCTTAACCCATGAGGCAATAATAAGTTACATAAAAATTAATATGATTTTTCTGCCATTATCTTTCCTTTTTCCTTCTTCTCCTCCTCCTCCTTCCTTTATACCTTCTTACATTTCCTGATTTTCTTTCCTTCATTTCCTCTGTTCTTTTCTTCCTCTCGGTTCCTTTCTTTCTTTTCCTCCTTTCTTTTCTTCCTTTCTTTCTTTCCTCCTTTCTTGGCTGGCACTTGGAAAGCCATAGGATCAAGGAGGCTGTAAGAGGTGATTGTGGGGAGGTTAATGTACTGCAATAGTCTCCCCTCCCACTTCACCCCATCTTCTCTCCCCAGTAAACACTCTCTCCCTCCACATTAAATTCTCTCTCCCTTAATCCTCAACCCTTCCATCTCTTCCCATCCTCTCCTCACCCCTACCTTCCCTCCCCATGAAGTCCTTCCCCCTCTCACCCCTAACTCACCTCATCTTCTCTCCCCAGCAAAGTCTCACCCCCTTAACCCCTACCTTCTATTCACCTCTCACCCCACCTCTGAATCTCATATCATCTTCTCCCCACTTTAAAGTCTCTCTCCAAGCCAATAAAATCTCCCCTCTTCCCCCATCACCCCTTCTATCCCATCCCCTCATAGCTACCCCCATCTTCTTCCCCCCCCTGTAAAGTCTCTCCCTCTCACCCGTTCCATCGTCCTCCATTTATCCAACCCCCCCTCTCCCCTCACCCTCTCTATCCCCCATCTCCCCTTCTATTAAATTCTTTCCCTCTTACCCCTTACCCCTTTCATCCCCCCCCCTCTCTCCACATTCTATCTTCCCCCATCAAATTTTCCCCTCCCCTCTCTCTCTCTCTCTCTCTCTCTCTCCACTAAAACCTCCCCCTTACACCTACTCACAATCAAATTCTCTCCCCTTTCAGAACCCCATCCCCTCCTCACACCCTCCACCTACACCCCTATAAACTGTACCTTCTCTCTCTCTCTCTCTCTCTCTCTCTCTCTCTCTCTTCCTACTTCCCTCTTCCCTCCTCAAATTCCTCCTCCTTTCCTTTCCCCTCTCTCTTTTACCCCCCTCTCTCCCACTACTCATTACCTCTTCCCTTTTTCCCTCCTCTCCTCTTCTCCCTTCTTCTTTCCCTCTCTCCCTCTCCCTCTTCCTCTTCTCCTTGCCCTCCATCCCTCTCCCTTCTCTCCTCTTCCTCTTCCCTCTTCTCCCCTCTTCCCTTTCCCCATGCACCTCCTCCTTCTCCTTTAGTCTTTCTTCTTTATCTCCCCTCTCCCTCTCTCTTTTCATCCCCCTTCTCCCTTCCCCATCGCTCCCCTCTCCACCTTCCGCTCCTCCTCTTCTTTTTTCCCTCCACCCCTCTTTTTTTTTTTTCCCTACTCCCCTCCCCTTCTTTTCCTCCTCCTCCCTTCTCTCCCTCTCCCCCTCCATTCCCGTTCTTCCTTTTCTTTCTCCTCCCCTCTCCCACTACATTGTTTCCCACTCCCCTCCTCTTCTCTTCCCCCTCCTCCCCTCCACCTCTCCCCTCCCCTCCCTCCCTCTCCCCATTATCTCCCCCCTTAACACCAAGCACCCCATCCTTTAACTTCAAACAATAGAATTCAACCCATTTCTTGCTTAGAGCTCGTTGCCTCTCTCTCTCTCTCTCTCTCTCTCTCTCTCTCTCTCTCTCTCTCTCTCATCCTGATTTTGTGTTTTCCTCTCTCTTGACTCTCCTTCCTCTTTGCTATATTTCCTCTTAAAAATTTACCTCCTCTCTCTCTCTCTCTCTCTTTCTCTCTCTCTCTCTCTCTCTCTCTCTCTCTCTCTCTCTCTCTCTCTCTCTCTCTTCTCTCTCTTTCTCTCCCCAAAGAGGTGAACCGCTCAGCGCACTTTCCTTCTCTCATTTACTATCTCATTTTTCTCTCTCCCACTCTCCCTTTCCGCCTCTCATTCCCCTCCCCCCCCGTCTCTCTCTCTCTCTCTCTCTCTCTCTCTCTCTCTCTCTCTCTCTCTCTCTCTCTCTCTCTCAATTTCTGCTGCCTTTCATCTCTCCCCCATTTTTCTTCCCCTCCTTTTCTCCCTCTCAATCACCCTCCCTCTCTCTTTTTTTCTACTTCCGTGTTTTATTTACTTCTTCCTGTTTCTCTCTCACTTTCCACCCACGTTTCCCTTCGTGTCTACTCCAATTTTTTTCTTCCTCTTCTTAATTTTACTTGATTCCTGCTTCATGAACGCCCCAGAGCTGAACGGCATACATACATACATACTTGCACATACATACATACATACATACATAGTACATACATATACATTCATCTAATGGAATACATACATACATATACATTCGTCTAATGGAATACATACATACGACAAATACATACATGCATACAGATACATAAGCACACATATACACAGTACATACGGTAATACAAAACAGCACTAATGGTGGAAGACGGGCATTTTCTAACCTCAAACAAAGCAATTAATACTAGAAACAAACTAGCACTGAACTCTTTAAATTAAAATGTTAGGGACCAGTTTTGTGTTCACTAAAATAATGAAAAGTCTACGGGAACGCAACCCAGATTTCACAAGAGACGCGAGTAAAATTAACGCAACATCTAATACTGAAATAAAGACTTGTGATGTTTATGATGCAGTTAATGCTACTCTATGAAATACCTGGCAGCGTAAATTCCAAAATTTGTTCTATACAGGCCACTAATTTGGGGCGGAACTATGCGTGAAGTACCCTTACAATTGATTCAGTCCTTACATTAGTGTTTTTTTTTTTTTTAAGTCTGATATATGGATACAGTTTCCTTAACGTACTGTCAGAACACACACACACACACACACACACACACACACACACACACACACTTTTTTCATACAGCATACCTAGTTAACTATGTTAATACAGTAATTACATTCTGCTTATCAAGGAATAGTTATTAATACATAACATTCCCAAGGGATGATAATCGAAACAATAAAAACAATAATAATAATGATATAATAATAATAATAATAAATAATAATAATCATTATTATTACTATTACTATTATTATTATTATTATTAAATAATAATTACTGTTATTACCATCATCACCATTTACTTCAGTGAATAATCTTTCTAATATTAAAGCAAACCAACCTGATGTGTTCCGGAAGGTCTGTGTGCTTCCCGTTCTCCTTATACTCTCTCTCTCTCTCTCTCTCTCCACTCTTCACACGCCCCTTATTCCTCCCTCTCTTCCTCTTCCTCTCATCGTCCCTCATTTATTAAGGTCTCCCTCTCTCTTGTTCACGAGTTTCCAAGAATTCTCTCTCTCTCTCTCTCTCACACACACACACACACACACACACACACACACACACACACACACACACAGTTATATTCCCACTGACTACTTCCCAAGGTGCCTCGGGGAGTTGTCTGGGTACGTTGCGTGTTTGTCTGCCAGTTATCATGACCCGGGTTCGATCCCTCCCCAAGGCGAGCATTCAACAGGGTGTATTGGCAGGTATAAAATCCTTACACGTGTTGCCAGCTGTTCGTATCCTATTAACCTTTTCCCTACGATGCCATGTTAATTTATTCTCTCTCTCCCTCTCTCTCTCCCCCTCTCTCTCTCTCTCTCTCTCTCTCTCTCTCTCTCTCAACTAAGCCTTTTATTTCTCCTTCATGAATGCTGAGCTGTAAGAATAGACTGAAATATGATGCTAGTAACGAAGAGGATCTATGGAGAGGACGCAGAGCCATAGTATTATTCCACCACTCACCTCCGCGAAATGAGCTACCAAAGGACGAAAATCTGGGCCAGGTTAAAGTGAAACGAGTATACCCAAACGATTTAATTCTTGTGATACTTCCTGCTCGTACCTTGCTGCTACGAGACGATTTCATTCAGCGTTATGCTATGTGCTCATGGTTGCTCTCCTAACTTCCTCCCTGTGATAAACGCAGTATTTTAACGTAATCTTGCTTTCATCAGACGATTTTATTCAGCTGAGGAAATCGCCCCCTGGAAGTGAAGGGATTTATGAAGGTTGTATAAACTGTCCTAAGCCGAATAAAATAATCAGGATATAGCAATAATACTGTATAATGCTGAAGTGCTGAAGGGGTTGAGTTCTTTTCTCAAATCTCTGTCCATTCCCTCCCGTCTGTTCTTTACCGCCTGTCTCTTTACTTCTTCTTCCCCTTTTTCTTCCTCTCTCCTTCCCTTCTTCCTCTCTCCTTCCTCCCCTCTTCCTTCCTTCCTTTCTTCCTCTACATTTCCTCCTTCACTCCTCCACATCGTCTACCTATTCTGTTCTCTCCCAATCCATTTCCTTCTTTTTCCTTAGTGTCATTCTATCTTTTTCTTTAACTAACAGAATAATTTTGTTAGATAAAACTCCCCCATAAATCACAGACTTGAAACTTTTTTTGTTCTTTGCTTTCCTCTATGCTTCTTTCTCTCATCTTTCTTCCCCCTCCCCTCTTTTTTCTCTCCAACTATCATTCTCTTCCTTATCTCCTGCCTTTTCTTCTGTCCTGTTTTCTTCATCCTCTCCGTCTCCCTTCTCTCCTTGCCTTCCCCCTCTCCCTTCC
>NC_137007.1:33886212-33931212 GCF_032717465.1 Coenobita brevimanus | reverse complement strand
AACTACCAAAAACTACCACAACTATACCTTGAGGGGCACTCGGTGATGCGCATCTCTCCGACAAGGGCAACGTAATTTCCAAACCACTCTTCATAATGGGTTAGGTTTTCTCATTAATGATTAGGGTTTCGCAAAAAGCGTTTTCCTGATCCAGAATCTGAAACACGAATCGGATCGGTCCCAAAAGTTAATGGATTCTTCCCAGGGACATGGGCTATCTAACCACCAATTTTAATCCAGATCTCTCTTTTAGTTTTTGAGTAATCCTGCTAACAAACAAACAAACAAAGCAACAAATAGGGGTGAAAACATACTCTCCTTGTCGTAGAGAACAAGTCTGTCCTCTTTCTACCGCTGCTGACTGCACCCGGTAATGTGGGATGCAGGCTAATTACAAACCACAGGCGAGCTACTTATTTATATCTACCTATCTCCAACCATCTATCAGAGGACGCCTTAATCCCACAAGGGGTGGCTACAAACGGAACGCCTTCACGTCACCCTGTTCTCTGCCATCACGTTGCCCTCTCACCAGCTCACACCCCCTCCCTCTCTCTCACCTCACCATCCCATCCCTCCATCTCATCCTCGGTCTCTCCCTCCCTCTCCCCCCTCTTCCTCACTCACATACACTCTCCTATCCAGTCTCATTTTCCATCCTCTACAAACGGCCAAATTATCTCATGGTGTTTCCATTAATGATCGTCAAAAAACAGAAGCTTGCTATTCCTCTTCGCAGTTCAAGGATTAAAACTCAAGCAGGATTTCTATTATCATTATTATTATTATTATTATTAAAGGGTTACATTAATGCTATATACAACCTCTCTACGTTGAAAAAGTCCCTCACAGACAACATTTGATCATTTAGTGGTAGCTTACTTTAAAAAATATATATATATACGTCCTCGCAGAGAAGGGGTTCTGTTCTGTAGGTTATGACTCCCGGTTCCCGGTTTTGAGTCACCAATCCCCAGTTCTGAGTCACCAATCCCCAGTTCTGAGTCACCAATCCCCAGTTAAGTCACCAATCCCCATTTGAGTCACCAATCCCCAGTTCTGAGTCACCAATCCCAATTTCTAAATCACCAATCTCCAGTAGAGTTACAAATCCCCAGTTCTGAGTCACTAATCCCAAATTCTGAGTCACCAATCCACAGTTCTGAGTCACCAATCCCCAGTTATGACTCACCAATCCTCAGTTCCGAGTCACCAATCCCCAGTTATGTGTCACCAATCCCCAATTCTGAGTCGCCAATCCCCAGTTAAGTCACCAATCCCCAGTTAAGTCACCAATCCCCAGTTAAGTCACCAATCCTCAGTTCTGAGTCACCAATCCCAATTTCTAAATCACCAATCTCCAGTCGAGTCACCAATCCCCAGATCTGAGTCCCCGGTCGAAGAAAATGTGGGAGGGAGAGAGAGCAAATGAAAAAGGTGACGTGTGTGTTTTGAAGAGGAAAGAGGAAGGGGGAAGGAATATAAGAGGAAGGACGTCAGAGTAAAAAGGAAAGAGAGAGAGAGAGAGAGAGAGAGAGAGAGAGAGAGAGAGAGTGTGTGTGTGTGTGTGTGTGTGTGTGTGTGTGTGTGTGTGTGTGTGTGTGTGTTTTGAGGAGGAAAGAGGAGAGAGGGAATGAATGAATAAGGAAGGAAGGAAGGAGAGAGAGAGAGAGAGAGAGAGAGAGAGAGAGAGAGAGAGAGAGAGAGAGAGAGAGAGAGGGAGGGAGGCGATGATTACTAAAAGAAGAAAAATGAATGAAGGAAAACTGAATGCAGAGATGATGAGAGCATGAAGTCACAACAATGAAAAATAATGAATGAATGAATAAAGATATTAAATTTAGATTCATAGAAATTTGTGTGAAGGAAGGAATTACTGGCTAAATGACTAAGTGAATGTATGAAGGAGAGAATGAAATGGAAATTATGAAAGCACCCGAACAAACAAACAAAAAAAATATAATGGAAAAAAGGAATAAAATAAGGAGTTAATGAGTGAATGAATGCATGAATGAATAAGTACAAAAGAAGTAATATATGGTAGGAATAAGGAATGAATGAAGGTGCAGAGGAATGAAAAAAAATAATTAGAGATTGCATGAATGACGGCACGAACGAGGTAGTAATTGCATGGTTTACCTAAATAGGGTGGATGAAAAAAAAAAAAAACAAGTGAATGAGTAAATGAATGTATGGATTGATGAATGACTGAAAAGATGGAATAAGTGAATGAATGAATGAGAGTATAAATGGATGGAGCAATGAAAGAATCAATGCATGCATGAATAATTTTCAGATTTCACACAAAAAACAGATGAAAGGCAGAAAGAAATGACTGAAGGACTGCAGGAAGGATAACTTTTCGAATGAATGAATGAATAAGTGAAGGAATGAAGAAACCCGCGAGAAAAGGAATGAAAGAATGAATGATAAAAAAACTGAAGGACGGGAGGAAATGAATCAATCAGGTAATACGATAAATAATGAAAACAGTGAAATGCGAATTATGAATGCAGAAATGAAAGAATGAATGAAATGAAGGAAGTGACCTTCCCCCCCCCCACTCTGACCTAGCAAAGGGAATATTGATTTAACCTGGACACGCCCTCGTCTCTCCTCCCCCTCCCCCTTCCCCCTCCACCTCCCCCTTTCCCCCCTCCACTTCCCCCTTTCCCCCTTCTCCTCGTTCCTATTCACCCTTTATCCTATCCCATTTCCTCCCACCCTTTCTACTCTCTTCCTTTCCCCTCTCTACCCCACCCCTTACCCTCTCCCCTTCCTCTCCCTCTTACCTCTTCTTCATTTCCCCTCTTTCCTTCCTCCTCCCCTCCTCTACTTCCCTACCATCTCCCTTCTATTCTCTTCGCCTTCCGTATCACCCCACTTTCCTTCCCCATTTCCTTCTTTTCTGTCCATTTCCCTTTCTCTCTCTCTTTCTCTCCCCCTCCCCATCCACCCTCTTCATTACCTCACTCTCTCTCTCTCTCTCTCTCTCTCTCTCTCTCTCTCCTGAACCCTTTCCTCCTCAACCTTAACTGCTTTTCCATCTCAGTAAATTTTTTCCTCTCTCTCTCTCTCTCTACTTCCTTACACAATTTCTCTTTTTCCCTTCCTCGTCTTTCTTCCACTCTCTTCCATCCTTCCTACTTCATTTACTTCTCCCTTCACGCTCACTTCCACTTTCCTCTCGCTTTGCTTCACTGAATCCCCCCCCCTCTCTCTCTCTCTCTCTCTCTCTCTCATTTTAATCTGCCCTCTCCATCTTCCCTCTCCTTTACCCTCTTATCCCTCTCCCCATTTTTCTGTTTCAATAATCTTCCATCTTTTGCATGTCTCTTTCTGTCTGTCTGTCTGTCTGTCTGTCTGTCTCTCTCTCTCTCTCTCTCTCTCTCTCTCTTACTCTCTCTCAAACACAATTATCATCATTAACACCATCAGCAGCAGCACCAGTCATCATTAACATATCGCCATTATTTTCATTCCCATAAATATACCGTACGATCATTGTTAACAACATACGATCAACACTACTACTACTACTATTACTACTACTGCTACTACTACTGCCTCTACTACTACTACCACTACTACTATTAATAATAACTAGTAATTATGCCACCACCACTACCATCATCATCATCACAGTCATAAGAACACTAATCAACGTTTTCAGAATCATCATTACCAATATCACTGACGCAATCATCAACATCACAATTACAGTATTAACATCACCACAATCGTCATCATTTTCACCACCACCACCAACACCACTACCACGATCATCGTCGTCCCCTTCACCTCATTATATCATCATCATCATCACCCCCTTTACCTCTTTATATCCTGTTTATTTTTTCACCCAGTAAATAATCTCCTCATTATTATTTACACACTCATTATTTTTAACATTGTTTAGTATTTATCTTTGCCTCTCTCCCCTTTTATCGTTCTCTCCCTCATCCTCCCTCTCTTCCCCTCTCACTCATTTCTCTCTCTCTCTCTCTCTCTCTTTGCTCTCTCCTTTTATTTTATTTTCCTTTTTTTTTATTGTTTTTCCACTTCATTAACAAGTCTACTGCACATCCTGCTCCCCCTTCCTTCCTCCCTCCCTCCCTCCCTCCTTCCCCCCCCCTCTCTCTCTCTCTCTCTCTCTCTCTCTCTCACCCTTTCCTCGCCCGTAATTGTGTCTTTGTTGTGTTCCCCTCTTTATCGCAGTTATTATCCTCGTCCTCATTCATTCGCCTGAACATACTAGCTCTGATAATGCCATACGACTCCCACGTGCCTTGCATAATGACGCTAAGATTCATGCACGTGGCGGAAATTCATACAGAGATTGATGCACGTGTTAAAACTTCAGAAATTCATGAACGTGTTAAAAATTCATACAGAGATTCATGCACGTGTTAAAAGTTCTTAGAGATTCATGAACGTGTTAAAAGTTTAGAGATTCCTGCACGCGGTTAAAATTCGTAAAGAGATTCATGCACGTGTTAAAAGTTTAAAGGTTCATGCACGTGTTAAAAGTTCTTAGAGATTCGTGCACGTGTTAAAACTTCATCCAGAGATTCATGAACGTGGTTAAAGTTTCATACAGAGATTCACACGTATGAAAAATTCTTAGAGATTCACGTATGTGTTAAAACTTCATACAGAGATTCATACACGTGTTAAAACTTCATCCAGGGATTCATGCACGTGGTGACAGCTTCATACAGTGATTCATGCACGTGTTAAAAGTGCACGACAATAAGTAAACGTTAAAAAAATCATGCACACAGACTAAACTTTACATTTATTTACGATTCTTACAAATTCTGTTCAGAATCATGTATACAGTATATATGGGTGTACTATTATACTTAAATTCGTGAACATAATTTATAATCTACGTATGTGGTATGCGCTGACGATCAACTGACAGCTCTGCGCCTAAGATAGATCCTTCCATTCCATCCTCCCTCCCTCCCACACAACCCATCCCTTCTCCTCTCCCTCTCTTCCGTCCCCCCTCGATCTCTTCCCATCTCCACTCTCCTACCCCCTTCCTTCGCCCCCCTTCCTTGTCTTTTTTCCCTTTTTCTCCTCCCCTCTCTATTCTCTTGTCTTCCTTCACACAACCCCGTCCTATGCCACCTCTCACCTCCCTCGCTTTTCATCCAGCCCTTCCACTCCCTTCCCTTTCTCTTCATTATTGCTCTCTTTTTCTCTTCCCATGCCACTCTCCCTTCTTTTCCCTCTCTTCCCTATCCTCTACATTTCTCCCACCCCTTCCTACCAACTCATCCTTTCTCTCCTTCCATCCATCAAATCATCATACCTTCATCCCCGCTCCCTTCTTCTCCCTTTTCTTTCCCCTCCCCTCAACTCCCTCCCTACTTCGCCACGTTCCTTCATTTTCATTCCTATCCATCCTATTCTGCCTCCACCCCTCCACTACCCCAGTCTCTCCCTCTCTTTCCTCTCATCCTCCTCTCCCCCTCTCATTTCTTTTCCTTCCCATCCTCCCTCTCCCCCCCACTCATATCTTCTCCTTTCTCTTCCCCTTTCCCTCTCCTCCCTGCCCTTCCATCTCAACCTCTCTTGCTCCCTTCCTTCCCTTCAATCCCATTCTCCTTCCCTCAGTCGTTCCCTCCCTCCCTTCCACCCGATTCTCCGTCCTTCTTCTCTTCCTACCTCCTTTTCATCCCAACCTCCCTCGCTCCCTCCTTCCCGTATATTTCCATCCTTCCCCCATCTTTCTTCCCCGCTTTTCCTCCTTCCTTTGCATTCCGTTCTCCCTTCTGTCCTTCAATCCTTCCTCGCTCCCCGAGTCTTCGTCAATCCAATTCTACCTTCCTCTCCTCTCACCTGTCTTTTCATTCTCCCTTTCCGTCTCATTTATGCTCCTCTCCCGTCCCATCCTCCCTCCCATCCTCTCCTTTTCTATCTCATCTAGTCTCCTCTCCGATCCCATCCTCCCTCCCATCCTTTTCCAGTAGCAGGGGTTCCGGTCAAGTTATACTGCTGGTAACTACAATATAAACAGCTAGGTATCCTTCCTGCACGCACATAACTCGCCGAACTTTATACCGAAGGGAATTTCCGCCTGTGAAAGTACCCGCCTCGCAGCACCGTAAATATCAACGCAATAAATAAAACCCGTCGCCATGCAGAGACACGAATGTGAATAGGTGCACTCGAGAATGTTTATAATTCTCTTCAGTCAAAATTATTAATGGTCTTTAAATAAGGCGTGGGGAGATGCAGACGACGACGACGACCACGACCACGACCACGACAACCACGACGACGACGATGATGATGATAATGACGACTATTACGACGACGACGATGATGATGTTAACGACGACGACGACGACGAAGATTACTAAAGTGACACAGATATAATTAACCCCCTGACTACGAGCATAATTTTTAAATTTTATTCATGCTCCAAACAGCTAATTTCATTCAGTTCAGGGAGAGTACCTTAGCAATGAAGGAGGTGGAGTTAATTAAGGCTCTATTTAAATCCTCAAGTTCAAAAAATATCTCAAAAACTGACTAAAATCGTCCACAGAGAGAGAGAATTAAATACAACAAATATACTCGGACTAAAAGGGATAAACATAAAAGTATCATTAAGAAAATCAATCATGTCCAAAAAATGAACACAGAAAAGATGAATGAAGGATATATATTTACACACACACACACACACACACACACACACACACACACACACACACACACACACACACACTTCCGCACCAAGGAACATATTTTCGTGAGCTTAACCCTCCCAGCACTGACGTCTTCCTACAGTTCATTCTTTCTACCTCCAGACGATTTTAATTAACTCTTGGGAAACCTCTTGAAGTGAAGGAGTTATACACAGTTCTCCATCAATCCCCTCCACTACGAAACGTCTCTCCTCAGCTAAGGAAAATCGTCCGGCAGTAACAAGAACAAAACAAATGAAGCCATGATACCGACGAGTCACTGTCGCCAAAGCACTTCTCTCAGCAGGGGAAAAAAAATCGTCTGGGGTTAGCTAAAGACAATAATCATAAATAAATACTGAGATTCCCCAGGGTGTTTACCAGATGAAATTTTTACCCTGCTAAAGTTTATCAGCTGACCAAAATCGTCTGGAATCGGCTAAGCAAAAATCATCTGGTACTAGTCTGAACCAAACCCCTCTCCCCTTCCCGGTGAAAAGGTCCAGAATTAGCAAAGTGTGGGCTGTAAATAATACAAGGGAACAGCGTTATACTTTTAGTGGGCTCTCAGGGGGAATCCGATTGGCCTACTGCTCTTCCATTTTGGTTGGAATAGGTGATGTGGGGGGGAGAGAGGACACGCACATACAAGTACAGATACAGATTCACAGACGCACATACATGCATGCATACACATACACAACTGTCCTAATGGCGCTCCACTTTTGGTAGAATAGATGCAGGATGTGGTAAGGGGAACATACATACATACATACATAAAGGAGTAAACAGTCATCTCCTGTCTGGGTATAACAGGTAACGTGGGGTCAGCGTGAATGGATAGCATATTTACGTGTGTGTGTGTGTGTGTGTGTGTGTGTGTGTGTGTGTGTGTGTGTGTGTGTGTGTGTGTGTGTGTGTGTGTGTGTGTGTGTGTGTGTGTGTGTGTGTGTGTGTGTGTGTGTGTGTGAGAAAATCATCGTAATAGTCAGGCATTTCACAAAACCACTTAACCTTCGTCATCTCTTATGCACATTACACTTCACAATTCTCTTTTGCGTGACTGATGCAACCTTTATCCACATTAAACAGGTTAACAGGAAAAAAAAAAAAAAAAAGACACAAAGGAGAATGATAAGTTGTAATATGCAAAATGAATCGCAAAGGAAAAGGTGTTAAGAATCCTCGTGTGCCACCCAGAAGACGGCTCTAGAAACTTATTGTCTATATTAAACGATGCTAAAAATACATCATCGGATTGAAAGGGCAAAGTATCGAGAGTCTGGATGAAGTGTAAATGAACTTTTGACCGGAACTGGATATATTACAGGTGTGGCGAGGGGGCGCCAGGTGAACCCTCCCTTGATTAGGAAGGTATTTAAGGCTGGAGTATTTCTCATTGTATCTATCCTCGTCTGCATCAAATATATCTATCTGTATGCCAGGTGTGATGTCAGTATAGTGTCGCTGGATCCTATAGTTTCCCTAAATAACAATTATCTTCATAAAAAAAATAAAAAATAATTCTCTCTCTCTCTCTCTCTCTCTCTCTCTCTCGTCTACATGCAATCTTTTTCCCACTTTAATCTCTCTCTCTCTCTCTCTCTGGTCAGGTGGGTTATACACCTTGATGGAGTTTAATTAATGTTTCTTGCTCTCAGACACTTGTGTTGGTCTCTCTCTCTCTCTCTCTCTCTCTCTCTCTCTCTCTCTCTCTCTCATAAAAACATCATGACCTGAACCTTGACCTTGACCTTACACTGATCTGCACTAAAATCGAAACCCCTCTCCCCAGATCTACATATTCTGTACGTGCAAATATTAATCTAAATTTGAACACGTCTTCATGAGATATCTGATTAACATACATACTCGGTACACATATAAATACATACATACACACATATACACTGACACATATATTCATACATACCAATATTCATTCAAACATACATTCATACATACACACATATACAGTACATTCATATACATATATTCATGCACACACACACATACATACATTCACACATTCATACATTTACTCAATCATACAATCAGATATTTACAAAGATTGAAGGATCATCGTACTGAAGGGGTTAATGACTTCCATAAGGAGGAGGAAGTACGGGAGGAAGTACTGCACTGTACCAAAAAAAAAAAAAAAATGATGAAAGGGATTTTAAAATAAGAATGAAGACGGGGAGACGGGAATAATTAATAGGTCATTTGACGATGAATGAAAGGGGAATATAATAAAACTGCGGATGCACGTGGTGGAGAGAGAGAGAGAGAGAGACGGGAGGGAAATGAGTAACATAACAGCCAGTGTTACCAGATCTACCATTATTATATACTTTAGCATAATCTGAGGGGAATTTCATAAGCTAGCATAATGTATGGCATACTCATGAAGTCAGCATAATTTTAGCATAACTTTGGTATACTTGGCATAAATATAGAATGAGAAAATTATGAGAAATAACAATGGAATGTGAAAGTAGCAATAGAAATAACTGATAAAACCATGTTGTTTGATGAAATTTAAAAACATATGCCATAATGAAGGTTGCTGTTGGCCTATACACCGTCCACTACAAAATAAAACCGTCCGGGCGGTCCGGCGTCCTGAACCTGAACGTATCTTGTCCAGCTCAGTCCAGTCCCTCCTAGTCCAAGGCCTGGTCAGTCGTCTCGCGTCACTTGTCACCTCATACTCGTGGCCATGGGTTATGGTTGCACTGGTTGGCCTAGAGACCCTCGTAACCATCTTCCTGCTGTGTGTGTGCGTGTGTGTGTGTGTATATATATATATATATATATATATATATATATATATATATATATATATAGTGGTGTGAAATTTGCTAGGTTGCTTGAGAGTACTGCTAATGTGAGAGATGATCAGTGCACAGTCAGATGTTTGAACGCCTTCTGAAGTTTTTGGTAGAATTAGCTGTGCATTTACAGAAGCGGCTTCTACTAAATGATCTCTGTTGGAGGTGTGTTCCCTTCTCGATCCTCCGGTTATTGTATGAAGTGAGAAAACATCTGCTTTTGAAATTTCCTCAGAATTTCCCAATATCATTTCAGCGGGTGGGCAACATGAGTTTGACAGTGAATGGAGTTCATTGCTAATAGGCGGTGGCACTGACAGACTTTGTCTCAGGATTACCAACATTGAGTCATTTTGGTCGAAAGTTCATGCAAATTATATCATACTCTCCAAATTTGCAGGAGCCTTGCTTAGTATTCCAGTCTCAAATGCTGATTGTGAGCAGATCTTTTCCTTAGTGAATTTGAAGAATGAGAAGCGAAACAGGTTATCTAATGTTTCTCTGATAAATGAACTGTTATGTGAAGAAGGCATAAGAAAATCAGATGAATGTACAAAATTTCAGCCAACGCGTGATATGATCAAATCATTAAACAGACATTTACAGTAAATAAACATCCATAGAAATAATCATGTTTATATGACAGTAGCTAATATTTCATGTGTCAGTCAGTTTTGTTTAGTGTGCAGATTTGAGAGGCTTCAGAATAAAAAACACAAATAGTCGTTTATAAGTTACTAATTATGTGATCTTGGGCCAATCGTCTTAATCAGTCACCTTTATTAGCTAACAGCAGACATCTTTACAGACTTAATTCCTTGTGGTAGAGTAGATAACTGCAGTGATAGCCTTTTTTTTTCCTTTCAAATGCTGGTAGCTGTCATAAAATATTGTGTAGCAAGCAAAAGGATTATGGTACCGATCTCAACGCAGTCACAATAATGTTTAGCCTTGTTTAATTTGTTACAACTGAAAGCCAGCTTTATGTTCTTATTCAGAAGTATCTCTAATGAGACCCCTTTATTTTTCTGTGTAGTGCAGTTGACCAGTGTTAATTATTACTAATGCCTATTAAAGGCTGCATAGTAGTTTACTGTGAAACTAAACTAACTCAGAGTCAGCATAAAGCCGGCATAATTTCGTCGCCCCAGTAGCATAAATTGGTTTCAGCATAATTTTAAATGGAGTCTAGCATAATTTGCCAATGGCGACCTGGTAACACTGATAACAGCGAAAGCCGGCTCTCTCCGGTTCAATCTTCAGTCCGGAGGCAAACCTGATTAGGATAAGATCTGTGTTCAGCTGAGAAGAATAAACACCCGTTAACTTCCATCGGACTTTGGACTGACCAGTGTGGTTGTAAAACTGGAATAAAACTTGGTGACAACGAGTGATTCACCTGTCATTTTAACGTCTCTGCATATTCACTATACAACCGCCGTTTGGCCACGGCCTGCTTCCTGCCCAGCCACTGCACCTGCCTTCTGCCTGCCTCCAGCCTCGCTCTGTTACACTGGACTGTGGTTGTGTATCCAGCGTATTTTTGGTGAGGCCCTGTTTTGGTGAGATCCTGTCCTGCCCTGCTCTGATTATTTTCAAGCCCCCCCCCCACACCTAACCACACCCCGGTCAGTCAGCCCCTCACCCCCACACCCACCAGCCCTTACCACCGCACCAACGTCCTTGACAGAGAGAGCGTGACCAACCATTGCATCACACGTCACCGACTGCGTCATCGCCCTCCACTACTTACGTCATAACCCCCTCTAACCCGCCACCGCCTCCACTCTCCTGACTGGGAGAAGCCGCTTCACTTCATCACCATCTAGAAGTCTCCACTTCAAATCAGCTGTCTCCGCTTCACCCCACCTCAGCCGTTGTCGTATGAACAACCCCCTTCACTCTCCAGGACTCAGTAAATAAATTCATATACATTATTTTCTTTCATCTTACCATCCCTTCACTCTCCATTGAGATTTCGTGTAGCTTTCTCTACAGATTGTGATTCATATTATCCATCTGATTTCATTCACTACATTACATTCTTCATTTTGATTTTTCATTTCTTCACACTCACTTTACTCTTCCTCACCCCATTTTCATTCACACAATTTTCATTGTGCATAACTCATTCACTTCCATATAATATTCATTGTATATATATCATACTCTTTCATATATTACTCACTGTTTATTATTTACATTTGTAACTATTTTTTTTCTCTCTCTCTCCCTTCCTGTTCAAACCATTTTCTCATTCATGAGCTATCTCCGCAAAGTTGAACTCTCTCCTATTCGACAGGCGATTAGAAATGAGACTGAAGATGATGACAGTTTGTGATATTGGTGTATAAATCTCACTCAAGTCCCACTATTGCTGATACTACTCCTACCACATCTGCCAATCTACTACTGCTATTGCAGTTGTCGAAAATCCAGATAATTTTAATCCAGATACTCCCTAAGCTGACTCTAGAATTTCAACCACGTTCACTGCTGCCTACTTCTCCTCCTGCTACAACTACGCCACCCCCAACCCCATTACACACCACCACAATTGCCTTACCTGCTGCTTCTCCCACACACTTTCCACTCACAACAGTGACTTCTCCCACGAATCTGTCACCTCAACCTCTAACGGCGATGGCAAACCAAGCCCCATCTCCACAATCCATATTCTTGGATGACAAATCGCCCAAAATTCACTGCTGAGGATAATTCCATACCAATTTTTTATTTCCTCCACGAAGTCGAGAGAGAACAGGCAGTTCAATCCTGAACACTGAAGATCGCTTATGTTCCAAGGCCAATCACATCAACGCAAATCGTACATGGGTGCTGGGTTACGATCCCGTTACTTTGACAGTTGTACATCATTCGATGAATTTTGTACGAAGTTAATAAAGTTCTGTTGTTCTCAGTATAAAGTGGGTTCCTTTATTGCTTTTACCACTCTCCTCAAACACATGAGGGATGACATGCTAATACCAGTTAAAGAAGCCACATTATATGAAGCAGCCATGGTAGTGAACGCCACCAGTTCTGAGATGGCCCAGATGTTGCATGAAACACCATGGGTAACTCCAGCAGACGGGAATGATGTGATCAAGTTAAAAGATTTTGGTCATTTAATGGGTTATTGAGATATATCAATTGGTTGGACCCTAAGCAGTTGGAAAAGGCACCGCAAATTGGGTTCAAACCAGGAGACCAGTTGACAGACCTTCAGAAGAAATACATTTTTTTTTTTTATACGAGGAAGAAGGAACCAAAGGCCATGAGCCCGCAGTAACAGTTCCCTCCAAGAGAAAAACAAAATACAATAGACAGCCAAATTCAAGATCCGATCATTTTGAGGTGCCTGGACACACTGCGTTTGAAAGACTGGAGATCAAAGGCAGCAGGAAATACAGACAGAGGGAGACAGTTCCAGAGTTGACCTGTTGCATAAATGAAAGACTGGGAGTAACGGTTAACTCTTGCATTAGAGAGTTGGACAGAAAAGGGATGAGAGTTTGCTGCCAGACGGGTGCTACGCGCCCGTCGAAGAGGTGGAGGAATGCAAGCAGACAGTTCAGAGGAGCAGTGACCATTAAAATAGCGATAGAAAGGAGATAAAGATGCAACAGTGCGGCGGAGAGACAGAGGTTGAAGGGAGTCAGTAAGAGGAGGAGAGTTAATGAGACGAAAAGCCTTTGACTCCACCCTATTGAGAAGAGCTGTATGTGGGGAACCTCCCCATACATGAGAGTTGTACTCTACACAGGGGAGGATAAAACCCCTGTATAGAGTCAACAATTGTGCAGGGGTAAAGAAGGAACGGAGTCGGCTTAGCACACCCAATCTCTTGGAAGCAGATTTTACAAGAGATGTAATATGATCTTTCCAAGATAAGTCCCGAGTAAATGAAACCCCAAGCATGTTCAAGGATGATGCAGGATTAAGCTGAATATTATTAAACATTAGTGGGTATACCTGTGGAAGATTCTGTCGGGTTGATGAAAGACTAGGCTCCGATGTCACTGGTCAGGCGGGTACGCACACCACAACCACTCACGCTACAGATGGAACTGTAAGGGTTGTGTTAACCTCTCACGTTTCAAAGGAGTTTTCACATTCGTGACCGATTACCAGAGGTGAAACTAACAATGTTCGTTCTCACTCGCAAGGTCCATCATCTGCAAGTGGCCGTGACATGTTGATTGCCCGTCGGGGCCAGCAGTCTGACAATTCAAATGTGCATCGGGGCCAACAGTCCCCGATCGTGTGTTGGCAATGTGGAGGTTCTGGTCACCATGAATCGTACTGTTATTGCAAAACCCGTTGGGAATGGCGACAGCGGACATCTTCGCGACCTCGTCGTACCTACTGCAAGTATCATAAGGAGTCGACCGGTCATACAAGAGATAAGTGTCGTTATCTTGCATTTCGTCGTCAAGGGATGAAGAGCGCACTTCTCAGCAAATCCCACGTAACGACAGAAGATCATCAACTCCCCATTCGCCCGGTTGGCCCTCTGACTCGTGTGGGTACAGTTATTTTAGGGAAAAATGAAGAAGTCACAACATCAATTTTCATGGACTCTGGGTCAATGGTAAATTTAACATAAGAATCTTCCCTAAACAGCATCGGAGGAACGATTTAACGCGGGTCTGGATCCTTGAACCACCAGACATTCGTCTATGCGGTGTTGATGGCTCAGAATTTCATGTGAAGGGCAAGGTAACTTTAAAGATACAATTTGATGAATTGTTAAACTCCTTTACAGCAGAATTTTATGTCAAAAACGACCTCCGGTATCCCGCAGATGAGTTAATGGGCTTACACACCATGGCTAACCATTCTATTGAACTAATACCTGCTTATGGCTGTATTAAAGTACAGGGACTTCCTGTATCTGGCATGAAATATCCTCATCCTGCTCTCTCACAAGATAATTCAGTCATTGAGTCTGTCATTCCACCACCACTAATTGAAAATAACGAGGAGCAGTCAGTGATTGAAAGTATGGAGAAGCATTCACTGATTGAAAGTAGGAGGAGCATTCACTGACTGAAAGTAAGTAGAAGCATTCATTAACATCTCATTACATTCCTTCAAACAATGACACAATGGTTGACTGATGTACGTCTCAACAAACTACCTCAAATAGTCTGGATGTTAAACTGCAAGAAGCGGAGATGAAGCGAGACGCAACAAAACAGTGTACAATTATGCTGCCGCACGAATTCACGTAAGTCTCTGTTCGTGTTGTAGGCGCAAAAGAAGGAGTGGATGCACTAACATTAACTGAGACGTGTTGTGTGAACTTATGAGTCGGCATTGTGTACGGTGTTGGAGGATAATTTGTTATCTTTACTTGCTGAATGTCACAAATGCTCCACCAAAGCTTAAAAGTGGTCCAAAGATTAGGGATTTCCTGGTTTACCAATCAGCCGCAAAGGTGTGCCAGGATATACCATTCTCTGTAACTACTAATGCTGATGATAATGAAGATGATAAGCCACCCGGTGTATATACCATAAACTCCAAGGATCCCACTACCACTCTTTCACCTGACCTTGACTCACATGGAACTGCAGGCGATTTCCCACAATATAAAGAGCAACTAGTCAATCTTTTGCAAACCTATTTAGGTGTTGTGGCATTACCTGGCGAACCTATGGGCAGGTCAGACTTGGTGAAACATACTGACTACCACACAGTTTGAGACAACAAACAAATGAAATAGTGCAGGATACGTTGGACCAGGGTATTACTGAACACTGTCAGTCCACGGAATGGTCCATTTCTCCTGGTACCAAAGAAAGGAGGAGAATTCAGACCTGTAGCTGACTATCATAAGGTAAATTCGGTTACCGCACCCGATCATTTCCCATTGCCAATTTTAAAATATTACTGGAATCGCTTGGTGGCTACCGGCATGTAGAAATGGAAGAATTGTCTCATCCAACAACTGCTTTTAGTACACCATCTAGACATCATCAGTTTAAGAGACTCCCCTTTGGTCTTCGAAATGCTCCATCAGTATTCATGAGACATTCATTTTATGTTCAAAGGCATAATCGGCCATTCTCTTTCTGCCTACCTAGATGACATCATTGTGGTAAGCAAGTCCATCCCTGAACATTTTGCCAAGCTACGACCAGTTTTTGAATGCCTTCAGATGGCAGGTCTAAAGATTAAACTCAGTAAATGTGACTTTTCACGAAAGAAAATTAAACTCCTTGGACATGCAGTTGATGCTGAAGGAATTCATACCACATATAAGTTAAAGCAGTCTCTAACTTCCCAGAATATACCAGTACTGATGACAAGCAGCTTTCTTGGTCTGAGTGGCTACTATCGGCGATTTATTATAGGATAGCAAAAATCGCTGCTCCCCTAACTAAATTACTAAAAAAAATGTACCTTTTGTGTGAACTATGGATCAGTCACAAGCTTGTGAGACACTGAAGACAGCAGCTGCAAATTCCCCAGTCCTGACATTCCCTGATCATAAGAACACGTTCTGCGTATAGATGAGTTTGGAGTAGGAATTGGTGCGGTATTATTGCATGGTCACGATAGCGTGACTCTTCAGCCATGTAATATATGCTAGTCGCGCAAGGAACACCGCAGAACGTAACTACAGTTTTACTGATTGAGACGCTTTAGTAGTTGTTTCGTCTCTCAAACTTTTAAGAGAAACAGTGTACATATCCAAACAGATCATCTCCCGCTCTGTGACATGTACAAAGGATGAACTCTTACAGGTCGACTAGCTCGATGGTCAGTTGTTATTCAAGATTTTACTCCAACCTTTCAGTATGTGCCTGGTAAATCAAATGTGGTTGCAGATGCTCTCTCACGTCAAGTCATATCGGCCATAACACCATGTCAACCCAGTGAAACTCCTTACACCTCTCTAGCCTCAGATGCTGTCTATAATCGTCAGCGCACCGATCCCCTGTGGTTCAAGGTAAATTTACTTCCTTGACTGGGACGACTCTTCAGCCTTACTCACTCTGTCAATACCTATAGACGATTTCGTGGTAGACAGTGGTATTTTGTTTAGGAATACGTTACAGGGAGGGACATACCTCACAGAATATAGCTCGTAAGGAAATACTAAATCACTTGTAACATACAGATGGTAGATAGATAGATAGACAGACAGATACTGGTACACAAACACAGAGTCTGACTTGCAAGATGAGAGACGATAAAGCGATTAATATGGTGAAAAACAGATTAATTAGGAGACAGGCAGGGAACGAAGCAGAGAGAGAGAGAGAGAGAGAGAGAGAGGAACTTAGATATATGGACAGATGAAAATATTTATAAATACGCAGATACACAGACAGACGGAGAGAAAAAGATAAACAGATAACCAGTTAAATAGATAGGCAGATACGATAGATGGGCAATGCTAGACACAGACCGACAGAGACAGGCAGAAAAACATATCTATATATTTATACATATTTACACATACACAGATTGATAGATAGATATGGGTAGACAGATAGATACAAATAGGTGAAGAAAGACACAGAGGAAGAAAATTCTGACTTGGAAGATGAGTTAGGGAAGTAAGAGATTAATATGAATACATTACATTACATGAGAGAGAGAGAGAGAGAGAGAGAGAGAGAGAGAGAGAGAGAGAGAGAGAGAGAGAGAGAGAGAGAGAGAGAGAGAGACGTTTACCATCAAGACGGACAGACAGACTTCTCGCAAGGAGGAGAAAGAAAAATACGGCAGAGAGACAGAAAGAAAGATAATCGGATAAAGTCACAAAGTTAGTGCTAAGGAGACAGGCAACTCTCTCTCTCTTTCTCTTTCTCTCTCTCTCTCTCTCTCTCTCTCTCTCTCTCAGTAAATCTATTCATATACACATTAATCTGTTACACACCCCACCCTCTCTCAACGTCAGAATTCTCTCTCCCTCTATCTACCTGTCTATCTATCTCCTCTCCCTCTCTCTCATTTTTTCCTCACCTGACGTCTTCACTAATTATTTCTCTCCATCTCCCCCTTTATTACCTTTTTCTTACCCACGTTCACTCTCGGATTATCTTATTCCCTTTTCGCGTACGTGTCAAAGAAACTCCCTATATTAATCATTCTCGCCTCTTTCCTTCTTAATTCTTCATTTTTTTCCGTTCTTTTTTTTTACATTTCGTTCATCTCTCTCTCTCTCTCTCTCTCTCTCTCTCTCTCTCTCTCTCTCTCATACATATTCTATACCTATCCTTGTACATTTCAGATATTAACTCACTTCAATCTCTTTCTCTCCTAATTGTCTACATATCTTCCTCCTTCACTTTAACACTCTCTCTCTTTCTCTCTCTCTCTCTCTCTCTCTCTCTCTAAGGTATTCCCCTGTCCCTCCTTCTCCCTCTATTTTTCTCTCTCCTAATCGGATTCATCAGAGGTCATTTGTGTGTAGATTGGTCTTCTCTCTTCCTTCCTCTTTCTCCTCTCTTCCTCTTTCACAATGTCTCCTTCCTCTCTCTTTCCCCTCCTCTCTCCTCCTCTCTAACACTTCTCCATTCTTCCTCTTCCTCCCCTCTTAGTCTTTTCCTTCCTCTTTCTCCTCCTTCCCCTTTTCTTCCCCTCTTCCCTCATCCTTCCTCTGTCTCCTCTCTTCTCCTCATTCACTTCCTCTTTCCTTTCTTCCCCTCCTTTCTCCTCCATTCTCTTCTCATTTCTATCTCTTCCTCCTCCTTTTTTTTCTGTCTTCTGTATTCCTCATTCCTATTCTCTTCACTCCTCTCTTTCTCTTCTTCTTTCCTCACCTCCTTTCATTTTCCATTCTCCCCCTTCTCCTCCCGTGCTTTTTCCTCCCTTCCCCTCCTTCACTTTCTCTTCTTTTTCTTCTCTCTTCTTTGTTCTCTTCTTTCTCTTCCCCTCTTTTCTCCTTCTCCCTTACTTTTCTCTCTTCCTCTTATACCCCTCCTTCTCTCCGCATCTTCTCTTTCTCTTCTCTCCATCCTCCCTATTCTGTTCTCTCTCTCTCTCTCTCTCTCTTCCTATTGCTTTTTCTCTTCCTCTTTCCTATGTCATCTACCATTTCTTTTTCTCACTAATAAGTCTTAATCTTGGTTCCTTCGTGTGTGTGTGTGTGTGTGTGTGTGTGTGTGTGTGTGTGTGTGTGTGTGTGTGTGTGTGTGTGTGTGTGTGTGTGTGTGTGTGTGTGTGTGTGTGTGTGTGTGTGTGTGTGTGTGTGTGAGAGAGAGAGAGAGAGAGAGAGAAAGAGAGAGAGAGAGAGAGAGAGAGAGAGAAAGAGAGAGAGAGAGAGAGAGAGAGAGAGAGAGAGAGAGAGAGAGAGAGAGAGAGAGCAGAAAGGTCAAGAGGAGAAACGGGAAATATTACGAAGGGAAACGAGTAAAAAATATAAGGTAAAGACTTATAAAAAAAAGAATTACAGCAAAAGAGTAGGAAATGATGTGTAAGAATGAATAAGAGGAAGACCAAGAAATATCATGGAAATAAAGGAAGAATATGAGAAGAACAAGTGTATAAGAAGTAAGAGGAGCAGGAAAGACAGAGAAAGGAAGAAAGTTAGGAATATAGGATAAGAAAAAAAAATAGAATATGATGACAGATGAAAGAGAATGGATTAAGAATAGAGGCGGAATAGAGGAAAAGAGAGAAAAAAGAGAAAAGGAGTAAAGAGGGACATGACACTCTCTCTCTCTCTCTCTCTCTCTCTCTCTCTCTCTCTCTCAGCTTTGTAGAAGAGAAGCTATGGAAAGAAGACTTCGAAGAGATAAAAGAAAGAGAAAAAACAAAGACTAGCTTGGAAAAAGAGAGAGAAAATGGGAGAAAGAGAGTCAGAGAGAGACGACACTTGCTCTGTTAATGGAGTACTAGGCTCGTAACCTTTTGTCCTGGCTTTTTTGTGAGCCGGGAAAAGTGTGTTTAGTCTCTCTCTCTCTCTCTCTCTCTCTCTCTCTCTCTCTTTTGTGAAAGGAGGGAAACGTGTTTATGCTCTGACTTTGTTTTTGTTAAGTATCCCCTGAACCCCCCCTCCACTCTATCTATCTATATCTATCAATCTATTTTTTTTTTTTTTTTGTGAAAGGGGGGAAACGTGTTTATGCTCTTACTTAATTTTGTTAAGTATCCTCTGAACCTCTCTCTCTCCCTCTCTCTCACGCTAACTCTTGTAAGTTTGCAGGGTCCCGAATGGCCCCTACACACACACACACACACACACACACACACACACACACACACTTACGGAAGATGACGGGCATGGGCTCCTGATGGCATTATTATAAAAGACTGAAATCCCTCCAGTCGTATATTGAGGATCCAAACCTCCTACACTCCTTTCCCTCTAACTTGGCCTATATTCGCACTCTCTCCATTATGAATCTTGAGTTGTAGCAACAGATGAACACTAGACTATGATGCTAGTCACGAAGAAGTGCCACGGAAATTACATTATGTTTAGCTACAGTTTCGTCTCCCTCTGCCATTATACAACATAAAATAAGCTACACAGTGACAAAAATCTGGACCAAGTTAACGTAAAAGTACTATAGAAGGAAAAATTAACAATTCAAATATATGGAGAAATATGCAACTTCACTTTAAATATCTAAACGTGTAACTTGTAAAAAAAAATGATATATACCGGAATAAACTTACATATGTAGGTTTGTGGGTGTGTCCGTGCGTTGAGATTATACGCAAGAATAAAGTGGTGTGTGTGTGTGTGTGTGTGTGTGTGTGTGTGTGTGTGTGTGTGTGTGTGTGTGTGTGTGTGTGTGTGTGTGTGTGTGTGTGTGTACTGAGAACATACAAGAATAAACTTACATGTGTACGTTTGTTTGTGTCTGGTGTTGAGAACATGCATGAATACCTTACATCATGCACGTTTGAGGGTGTGTCTGTGCTGATATTATACAACAATAACCTACATATGTATGCATTTCGGAGTGTGTCTGTTCCCCGTATTCTCAAAGCGAAAGGATGTTCCCTAACACCTTTTCTGAAGTGATGTACTCTGCTTATTACACCTTAGTGTCCTTCCATGAATTATATAAATACTTCCAATACCGCCATACTCTGCATAAATAACATACCAGAGATTAACTAACCATATGCAAAAATAAATCGCTTTCAAAGAGGTGCTAGAGAGTTTCATTAATGGATGAGAATACGGTCGTGTGCGTGAAGTCAATGCCAGTACTTACATTATGTCCGTACAGACTAATAACGTCTATGTACACCTGGTCTCGAATGGTACACACACCTGAAACATCAAACAATCTCACTGTAAAGAAGTGATTAATATAAAAAGTAATTTAATAATGAACTAAACAAAAAACAAAATAAAAAAGGAACGTAAAAATTATTAGAGTTAAATATAATGATAGGAGTGTCTTTGGTAAACTAATTATGATTATCTTGTGGTAGAATGTATTAAACAAAATTATTTACAAATCTTCGTAACCAATTTTTACTATTATCAGGTTTCCACAAAGTTATAGAGCGTTTACCTTAACCTAACAAAGACTCCTATCCTCTTTCAGCTAAGTTGATAGCTAAACGTAGCCAAATGAGAAGACTGATTTAACTAGTAACCAAGGACACCCATTCCTACCTCAAAATTAAGCTGATAAAGATTTCTAACCTCTTTCAGTTCAGTTGATGATTAAAAGTACTCAGATTAGAGGACCGATTTGACTAGCGACCAAGGAGACCCACTGACACCTCAAACTTAAGGCTCATTTAATTTCACGCCACCACGACGAAGTACTCAGGTCACGTAAGTATGACAGTTCTATCCGCACTGACTATATTCTCAATTATATTTTTGTTTCATAATTTGTCACTTTGATGTTCACTCTAATTTTGTATTTGGTGGGTGAAGGAGTGAAGACCAACCCATTAACCCAGTTCCACAGATGAAAAACCAACCTATTAACCCAGTTCCACCAGAAGAAAACAAATCGACTATATTATCAAAGACCCTTGCCTACACAATCTGACAATTTGCTTCATAATACGCCAAACTCTGACATCAGACCAACCTATTAACCCAGTTCCACCAGATGAAAACAAATCGACTATATTACCAAAGACCCTTGCCCACACAATCTGACACTTTGCTTCATAATACGCCCAACTCTGACCTCATTGTTACATAGCTCTTACAGTCACCATACCGTTTAAAGATAGGAACGACTGACTACTTATCGGGCAACAAAATGACGCATTCAAATAAGAGGGAGATCATAGATAAGGACGAGGGTGCACTGATTAGATAAGACGAGATAAGACGGCCTAGCACACGAAGAGTACCAGTCTATCTTTCAATATACACTCGGTCAAACTATTTAACCCAGGAAGGCTAAAGTGTAAGGAAGCTCTAAATATGTGATCATCATTTAACACCCGTACTACAGTCCTTTTACTTTATAGTGGCCAAGATTTTCGTGCTTTGCGGCTTATTTCACGTAGCTCAGCGGCACAGCAAGACAATATTGTACTGTAGCGCTGCATCCTTTTCGTAACACTTCTTCGTGATTCGCATCGTATTCTAGTGTTACTCTGCCATTACACCAGCGTATACAAGACCGAGAGATTGCAATTTCAGGCCACGTTAGAGTAAAAAGGGAATAGCGAATAGCCTGCATCCCACATTATAAGAGTGTGGTCTGGGACTCTACTTCACATTGTTCTCAATTTTAATCCCTTCACTCCAATGACGGATTTCATACATTTATTCCTGCCACGTTGTTAATTCTTTCAACAAATACAATCCTTTTACTCCAACGTGGCCTAAAAACTGTCATCTGTTTATCCTGAATGTCGAGTTGCAAATATAAAGACTAAAATATGCTAGTCACGAAGCAGTGCTATGGAAAGATAGTACAGCCGTCGTACTGTATTTTTCCTCCACTGCCTTGCGTGAAATAAGCTGCAACAGGACGAAGGTCTGGGCCAGGTTTGAGTGAAAGGAGTATAGAGGCCCGTCCTAAGTTGAAAATAATCGTCTGGCGGTAAAAGGACTAAAATACAATAATACATCACAGGACTGAAGAGGCTAATACTACGGCTCAGTGTTTGGGAGAATATTCACTCAGTCGCCGGCCAATATTCCTCTAAATTCCCCTCACGCCAAGGTATGAGATATTTATTACTTTACCTGATTGTCTAATACTCCGTCGTTGAGGTCCCGAATTCAATTGACCATTTTTGTGTTCGGGCTACAGGGAAGATAAAAAAAATACTGATAATTTTCATAGTAACAACATAAATCCGTTCAAAGTAAATATCGTGTGAAAATATCTTTGTACTTGTGAACAATTCTATACTTTGATTTGGCCGTATATAGAAAAATAACAGGAAATATCAGACACCGTGAAAAAGATGGATGGTCTTTGATAATGAACTCTCCTAATTTGCGGCTACGTCAAAGCATAACACTATCCAGCCGGTACGTCTTGTAACGCCAAGGCTATTTTCACAAGCTATTTTTCGATTTTAAACGGATCTGCGCTAATACTATGAAAATTAAATTACAATGTCGATAACTTCAAGTACTTTGTGGCTCAAAACTTGTAGGTAACCAATTCCAAGGCCGACCACGACACCTTTGGCCAGTACCTTTTCTACGGCAGCCTATACACATGAACTACAACAGGGACCTACACTGTTAAACTGACGGTTCTGTTGGTCGGGGGGGGGGGTTGCTTTTCTTGTCAGTCTCGCTTGTACAGTTGCATTAAATCCTGTACACTGACTGGAAACCATGACAGTACCTGGTGATTACTCATTTCCAAGCTTTAGAGAAAAAGTCTGAGAAAACAAATCATCTACTTAAGTCAGTGTACCCTCTTCATATCAGTTTTCTATCATGTTCACTCATTCCGTTTTCTTACGTGAACAGATGCTCCTTATCTCACGCTGAGCTAGCAGTTATTGTTTGTCCTTGGTAGCCATGTTTGATTCTAGGTCTAATACCTGATTAGTTATGAAATTCTCCAACAACAGGACTTTCCCTGCCCTTGCAACGAGAATGCGATATTCACAAGTGACTTATTGATAAAATACGTGCGAGTGTAATGTACAGAGATGCAACAAGCAGCATCTCTATAGTATTTTTACCTTAACTTGGTCTAAATTTGCCATCCCTCCGTCTTGACTGCTGAGTTACAACAACAGATCAAGACATGAATATGGTGTTAGTCACGAAAAAGTGCCGAGAAAAATGTAGATAGCCGTAGCACTGTCTTGTTCAGCCACTGAGCTACGTGAAATACCCCGCACAAGGACGAAAAGCTGGGCCAAGTTCAGACGAAACGAGTATAGTTGAAGGCAATAAGGGATTTCACGGACTTTACAATCAGACGATTTTATTCATAGGAGCCCGAGTGATAATCCAGTCTCCATTAAGCACTTCACCCCGAGCATGTCATTTATATTTCAATCCTGATGCAGGTAAACGATTATTTTCTGCTTTGGAGAGCCCTTTGGTTGTCAGTGATTTAATGAAGGATACATCTAACCCTACATGTCCAAAACTCTCTCCTAAGTTGAATTAAATTTTCTGGAGGTTGCAAAAATAAGGGGAAAAAAGCCAAAGAAGTGAAGGAGTTAAGACAACGGGTAATAATAATAATAATCATCATCATCATCATCATCATCATCACTACAGCATGGGATGGGGACCAAGGATTATCTATCTATACACCCCCAGTGGGAGTAGTCAGCAAAAAATCGCATCCATTTCACCCTGTCGTCCGCTATCAGGCTGCCCTTTTTCCAACCCATTACCTTTATTCATGTATCTCTACACTCCATTCCTTCAACTGATCCCTGGTTTTTCTCTCCCCTCTCCCCCTCCACCTCACTCACATACACTGCTCAATCTCCATTCTCTCCATATGGCCTAAAACCATCTCAAGGTATACTTCTGCTGACATCTGCCATTACATCCACGTCACCACCACAATGCTTCCGAAGTCTCTCTCTCTCTGGTGTACTTATTTCTACCTGACTAATTTTTTTCTGAAAAAAAAAAGTATATATATATATATATATATATATATATATATATATATATATATTTTTTTTCAGAAAGACAATGGCGGCGGCAGCTCAAGATATTCTCAAGAAGCGGAATTCACCAACAGAAACCACATACACAAGCTGGGTCCCACACTCCCTGTACTCCCTAGCAGATGAAGACCTGCTTCTGTATAAGCCTTTTGAAGAAATAATGAGAACCGTTCACTATGAAGCCCACAGAGAGATGATGGAACACCGCAGCCTGATGATGCAATACCTGACCGTTTCCTCACACAGCCACCTGACCAAAGAGCTCTCCGGAATAAAGGGAAGTTGGTTTCGTCCTTATGACCCGGAAGCAAGAGACAGCCACAACTGGTACGGCAACGTCTCCTACATCATGAACTTCAGAGACCTTCTAAACTGGAAGAACTGGAAAGTGTATTTCATGGAAGTGGTCGATCACAGAACATCCAACGTTACTTACCTGCTGCTGACAGACCGGGAGCTTCATGACCCGGAACTGCTGTCAAGGGAGTATGACCCCCGGCGCCTAGGAGGACCCTGGTACCTGGACATACATGGCAACAACTATTTCCTGCATGATAAATCTGCCCGGCGATATAACCAGAGAGAAGAAAACATATTCCCACACGAAATTCACTTCTTCTGTGATTTCCAAGAAGATGGGATGGATGAAATTAAGAAGTTGCTGAGACTCGAAGCGGCTAATCACGAGGCAGCAAATGAGGAAGGGCCCCACCTCTGCTACAAGTACAGGTCAGGACTACAGAAAAGTGAGTGGAAGGAGTGCCCAAGCCCCTGGTCGTGGAAGGAGACGCAGGCGAGGCTTGAAAGGGAGACAGAGTTGACGACGATGAAGAACAGACCAGATGCAGGAGTAGGATTTTTTGGCTTAGGTGGATTTTAGAGAGCAGTAAATCCCCCACCTCTCTCTCTCTCTCTCTCTCTCTCTCTAACTATCAAGAGTTAACTACAAAAACAATAACTACCATTTCTTTGACTCCTGTGATTATCTGTGAACTGAATGAAATCTTTTGTCGTAAGCTGAAAAAAAATATTACGCTGTTTATTCTCGGCCCAAAAAGTTGACTGTGATAAATTTTTGACGTGTGTGTGTGTGTGTGTGTGTGTGTGTGTGTGTGTGTGTGTGTGTGTGTGTGTGTGTGTGTGTTTCTCTTAAGCATCGTAAAATCGCCAGCCGTTCATCAAAATAAAATGAATTATATATATGGGATGGTCCAGATATAGCGCTCCACTTCCACGTCGCCGGCCGATTGCTTGTGTGTTGTGGGGACGGCTCATTCAGTGTTGTCAGTATCTACCCTGCACCATTCATTACTTCAGTATCTACCATGCACCATTTATTCATTTCAGTATCTACCATGCACCATTCATTACTTCAGTATCTACCATGCACCATTTATTCATTTCAGTATCTACCTTGTATCATTTATTCTCTCCGACAAGAAGAGTATGTTTTCACCCATGTTTGTCTGTTTGTCTGTTAGCAGGATTACTAAAAAACTAAAAGAAAGATTTGGACCAAATTTGGTGGGTAGATAGCCAATGCCCCAGGGAACAATCTATTAACTTTTGGGAGCGATCCGGATCGTATTACAGATTCTGAATCCGAAAAACACTATCTGCGAAACCCTAATCGATAGGACTGGAGATGCGCTCCAGTGAGTGCCCCTCCAGTTCATTTCAGCATCTACCCTCCATAATTTATACATTTATTACTCCAAATGCTACAAACACACCCACACTAGACGACTTAGCCGTCCCCGCAATACACAAACCACTGCCACGCGACGGACCACCCTGTACTTTGCAGAAATCGGGTTCAAATTCCAGTGCTGATTCACAGGATTCAGATTTCAGTGTAATTTTACAAAGTTCAAATTTAGAAGGTTCAAATCCCAGTGCCGACACGGTTCAGATTTACAAGGTTCAGATTCCAGTGCTGATTTACAGGTTAGTTGTTCCCTAGGCAGTCTGGCCGAACAGCCCCGAGGTTCACTGTGATCCTGAAGAGGGACGCCTTCACGTGGTGGCACCAATATAGCTGGGTGGCCGCTACTACTACTACTACTACTACTACTACTACTACTACTATTATTATTATTATTATTATTATTATTTGTGGTAAACTCAACATGATCGCATCAAATAAATCACTGCTAAGGGGTGACAATATATATCTTAAGAAATTCGTGTGTCAGGCATGCTCCTCAAGATGGCCATCCCATTATAATAAAATGCCTTTATGTTCAAAAAAGTATTATATCACATGAGCCGCTTTCCCTTCAGAGTACTGACTAAAGGTACTGATGCATATTATATCATTTGTCTAGGTTACTGCCCATCATTTTAATTATGCTGTATGCTCATATAACTTTTATTAAACTCCTCTTTCTAATGATAGTCTTCTCCATGAATGACCTTACTTTAGAGACAACTAACGGAGCCAGACAGAAAATAAAGAAATGAAAAAGAACACATAAAGAAAGAAAATGAAAGTGAAAAAATGAAAGAGAAAAAAAGAAAGCAGAAATGAAGTCAAGAACGAGAGAAAAAGAGAAAATGAAAGAACAAAGCAAGCAAACAAGAATGAAAACTGAAAGTGTTCTTAACTATATAAACTGTTCTGCTACAACGAACAAAAAATCTTGACTTACTCCGAGATGCACAGGAATTTCAGATGTTTGTATGTGACGAAGAGATTATACTTCCAGATGGATTTAGAGAATAGTAAATTTTATGAATGTACTGAAGTCGGTTTTTTTTTTTTTACCTGATGGAACTGGGCCACTCCTGCAACTGCAATAAATTCGATTTAGCCTTGCTCATGCGACAAGGCTGAGTCTCCTTGCTTACTACTCATTAACTTTGCAATATGACTACACTCGGCCATTACCTGAGTTGACTGAGGTTAATTACATCTTTATCAAGTCATAACAAACTTTATAATTATATAGAATGAGTTTTGGCCTGTACTTCAAAGTTTTAAATCAGACACCATCTGCCACGTCAGCTGAATAAAATCGTGTGCCATTACTTGGAACAAAAACAATACCTGTCCAGTATGGGAGGGTTAATGGTGACTGTACCAACACTCAAAATCCTACCCTCACCCAGCTTAATAAAAAAAAAAATAAAAAAAAATTGCATCACCTGGAATAGATTACTTGTTCCGAATTGAGAGAGAGAGAGAGAGAGAGAGAGAGGGGGGGGGGAGGAGGAAGAGTGAGAGAGGGAGGGCGAGAGGAAAAGGGAAAGACAGCGAAAAGGGGGATACATAAATCACAATCAGGGCACAACACCACCTAACAGGGCAACATAACAAATATGCACACACACACACACACACACACACACACACACACACACACACACACACACACACAAGCACACACGATTATAGCATTCGCCTATTTTCACTTTAACTAGGCAACGGTATCTTCAATGCTCTGCTGTAGAAAGAGATGAACACTTGAATAAGATATTAGTCACGAAGAAGTGCTACGGAAAGAATGTGGAGCGACGGTATTATCTTTTTCTGCCACTAGCTTCATGAAATAAGCAGCAAAAGGACGAGAATCTAGTTAAAATAGGTGAAATGTTGCATCTTCTAGCTTTTTAACTAAGAAATAGTGGTGGTGGAGAGGGACGCCTTCACGTGGTGGCACCGATATAACTGGGCGGTGGAGCACCCTGGTTATACATAAGTTCCACAGTTTCCTTCCCTATACCCCGAAAGGAGGATGGTGAAGTGCGAAAGAAAGGTAGTTTCCTCCTGCAGTCCACTGGGATCACATTAAGATGAGCCTGGATTGCCACCACTACTACTACTACTACTACAATTTATACTACTACTACTACTACTACAAAAAATACTTCTACTACTATTATTACTGCTACTATTACTACAACTACTACTACTACTACTACTGTAACTACTAAAATCACTACCACTACCACCAATAATTATTAAATTCGGCTACGGACATTACTAGACTTGTACGTGTCAACAAATATTCATTTCACCTTCATTAGCCTCCATTTTCTCGCCTTTATTATCCTTCCCGCCACGTCCTATTTGTTTACATCAATCAGCTGATCACTCCAAGATGGCCGACACGATTTCCCTTGAAGGCAAAATAATCTCCGCTTTTCTTCGAATTTTCACGAATTCTTCCCTCCTAGAATTTCAGAGATAATTCACTTTTGATCTGACGTAAGATAACCATTCTCTCTCTCTCTCTCTCTCTCCCAGCTTGGGGAGAGCCAACTGGAAAGAGTGCTTGAGGTGGGACTGTGATTGCATATGTAAAATTTGTTCCCTTGCTTAAAGGTCTCCCCCCCCTCTCTCCCTCGCGCGCGCGCGCGTAACCAATCCTCAATAAAACATAAGTTTTGACGACTGCAATTTTCTGTTGGTTTTTGAAAAGCAATTGTCAGTTGGGGTTGTGAGCTGGTTGTGTTGTGAGCTGGGTTTTGAGGTGTGGTTATGAGAGCTGGGGTTGTGAGCTGGATTATATGGATGAGTTGGGGTTCTTAACCTCTTCAAAGTGATGACGCATTATTCAGTTTATTCTTGCCATTCACAGACGATTTTATTCAGATTTTGAAAAGCTCTTTGATCTCGAGGGGTTAAACAACAGCCTTCGTCAACCCTCCCCCCCCCCTTCACTAGTAGAGGTGTGTCATACTTTAAATAATATAGTTTGGAGATATGAAGAAAAACATAAAATAACGTCATTGGACTGAAGTGGTTACCCTTTCAATCAGATGACTTTTTCTTACTCTTCCTGCTTCCGGATGATTTTTATTTATATTCTGGTACTGCGAGACGAGTTTATTCATTACCTTCTATTGCCAGACGATTCTATTCGGCTTATAAGAGCTATTGATTATCGCACCTTCAATTGCAACGTTCTTCACTATCAATGTGGATGAGTTATTTCCATTTTGCATTAGTAGCTGCATCTGTTATTTTATTCCTCTTCAATATATCGATGTCAGCCTTTTAGACATTTATTTATTTTTTTTCAGTCCGGAGCGTAAGTACTGTATCTGCGGCGAGGATATTCAGTCCCGATATTTAAGGCGAGAGTGACTCGGGGTGAGCATGTGAACAATAAAATAAACCCCAACTAATCCTCAGATATAAACCTTTTATGGATCCTTTCCGGCTGGAGCGCCTTAACCCACTACGCCACAAGTCGTCATATGGTTGCATGCTAACCGCCCAACGTCATGAATGGTGTCAGAGTTACAAGGATCAGTTTGACTTGTCGCTCAGTGTAGTCATCTCAAGGTTGCAAAACATCGAGTGACTGGATGGTAAATTCTTCCACTTACCGTCTTACTTTAATGCACTATCGTTAAATCTTGCACATTTTGTCGTTAAATTCAACTGTCGCGTACCCAAGCAATTTCTCCCCCGCCCACCAGCATCAGCACCATTTTGGAAACTCGCCGCTTTAAAGACCTTCAAACTTTTACCCTCCAAAATGCCCCCGCCTCCTAAACCCACGCCCTTCATTTATTAATTCTTTAAGAGCGGCGTCCTTAAACTCATGTTAATAGTGCATGTTTGTCACTGTAATCCTCTCCTCTCTCTTCCAGCGCTCTCAACTCGCCATCAGTTTCAGGTATTTTAAAGCGTATTTTTAGGCGGGTAAGTGTGGTGGTGGTGGCGACGATGGGGGTGGGGGTTAAAGTTTTGTCTATAATCGCACAAATTTGATTGACTGTCGTCTTTGCCTACGTCAGAGGCCTCGTCTTCTCTCATTGGTCACTCGATACGCATGGACTGTTTCCCGGGTCTTACTGGACGATTCCTTGTATATACAATGCCGTGAGAGTGAGGTGCTGGAGAGGGACGCCTTGTTCTGATGGCATCAATATACCCAAGCTGCTCCACTGACCGGTTACGTAAACGTCCCTCAACTCCCTCCCAATCTCTCGAAAGGACTGCAGGGAGAGGGCAACTTCATCAGTGATATAAAAGAGAATATCAACAAGACTCCTATGACTTTCTGCTAAGAACAATTGCTCAGTGTTTACTGGAATACAATACTAGTGCTGTCCCAACCACTAAGAGGCTTAATGTGGCTGAAAACAGGGAAACGCTGAAACAAAAATAAACAAACAAAACCATATGACAGTTCAAGGAAACAGTAGGAAAAAAGTAAATTTAGTGGTATGAGGTGCAAGATTTAACAACTCCAGTGACAGGCTTGGATGCCCATCATCCACTCACTCAACGTAATGCTACCTCAGATGACTCTACACTGAGTGTCAAAATAAATGTATTCCTGTAACCCGGGAAACCACTTACTTCGCTGAGTGGTCAATAGCTACCAGCCTAAAAAAAAAAAAAAAAAAAAAAAAATATTCTCTACCCAGTACGTAAAATCTTCAAAGGTTAGATCCCGAACAGACAAACCATTAAAAAAAAAAAAAACTACCTATCCACCATGCAAGCATTAACAAAATACCTTAAAAAAAAAAAAAAATGACACTGCAGCTACCGGAAAAAGCAATATTAACAATTAAGCTTACCAAAACGGTTTCTTCTCATTATAAAAATATTCTTGCGTACACTCCTGTCACATTTAGCAACAGAAGGTGCCAGGTTAAATAATGCCAAATGAAATAAAGGTGAATGAATGGTATATCCTACAATAATTCAACATACAAAGCGCACACACACACACACACACACACACACACACACACACACTGCAACTACGAAACAAGTAACAGAATAAGACCCCTCCAAAATATGCCTGGAAAATATCTCTTTCCTCTCCACGTGCGCACGATTTCATCATTTTATCTCCAGACGTCGACAATATAACCACAACCAAGTCCAGATGATTTACGTAAACAAGCGGACCGAGACAGGCTGAGATATTACGACAGCGAGGTCACGGGGGAGCAATATTGCCCGAGTGGCGAGACGAAATTCCCTAGACATATTGCTGGCCCGAAAGCAACAACTCAACGTAAACATAAGTAGGGAGGTTTTGTTTTCGGCTCAGCACACATATATATCCTAAAAGTTTCTCGAGTGTAAGGAAATTATTTTAGAAGGATGTGTTTGCGAGGTGCAAGTAATGAAGGTCCGTTCTCGGCTGCGTTTTCCCCCGGAGCCGAGTTTACAGTGCTGGCGAGTTCTCCAAAAATACAGGGCGAGCCGGGCAGGGTATGATCAGACCTTAAGCTTGCAAATGGCGGATGGTGCATATTTTAAGGGAGAGAAGGCAGGAGGGAGAGAAGGGAAGGAGGAAGGAAGAGAGGGAAGGAAAGAAGGAAGCAGGGAAGGAAAGAAGGAAGCAGGGAAGGAAAGAAGGAAGCAGGGAAGGGAAGAAGTAGTGATATGGGGGATAACGAATTGAGAGAGAGAGAGAGAGAGAGAGAGAGAGAGAGAGAGAGAGAGAGAGAGAGAGAGAGAGAGAGAGAGAGAGAGAGAGAGAGAGAGAGAGAGAGCATGAAAAGATAGAAGGAAGAAAGGTTGAAAAGAAAAAACGTACTCAACATCACCAAGAAGGGTGAGGGAGAAAGAAAGAGAAGAAGGGAAGGAGAAGGAGGCGAGAAAGAAGAGGGGAGACAGGAAGTAAAACGAAAAAGATACAAAAAAAAAAAAAAAGCGAACAAAGAGAAAAGAAGAAAGGTAAAGCCTCTCAGGTAGTCAAGGAATTACTGAGGATTTATTTAACTCTTCCAATTTGTAGTGACTTTAAGAAACAAATTCCAGTGCAGGGAATCAGGTTGACCCCTTATACTTCGAGGTACATTAAGTCGTCTAGCATTGCCTAGAATTGTGGGATGTGGCTTCAGACTTCTCTCAAACTGTTCTCCTGTTGCCCTCCATCCCCCCGAGCCCACCATCTTCCTTTCGGGGGATAGGGAGGTAGATGAGAGATATTTACTCGTATACAACCAGGCAACTGAACCGCCCCAGGGATATTGGTGTCACCACATGAAGGCGTCTCTCTCCTGCACCATTACCCACAATACAACTGATAAGGCACCCCCTAAGCACTGAGGTTTAAATCGAGGTAGTTTATTAATCCTAAGGCCTTGGGTGGTTTCCTAATGGTGAATATAACTGCCTGGAAACTAGCTTGAGTGTGGCAACCTAATTAATATTAATTTCCAAGGTTTGCGGGTTTAACAATACGTATCTACAAGCATGAAAGTAAGTTTAATGCACATGGAATCTCTCTCTCTCTCTCTCTCTCTCTCACACACACACAGACACACACACACACACACACACACACACACACAGAGTAACAGCATGTGCGTCAGACCATAACACACACCAGCTCACACCACTAACCACCGCTATATTGGATGCCGGAGTGAGCAAGGGAGGAGAAGAGGAGGAGTGAGGGAGAGGGAGGAGAAGTAGGAGGAATGAGAGAGGAGGAGCAAGAGTGGGGAGGGAGAGGGAAGGAAGGAGGAGGGGTGCGGGACAGGAAAGAGGATAAGAGGAGTGCGGGAGACAGGAGGAGGACGAAAAAAAAAGTGATGCGGAAGGATAAACTGAAATGTGCAAACAAGATAATATGATGACAAGGAAGTATGCCAAAAAAAAAAAAAAAAAAAAAAAAAGTGGGAAGCAGAAAATATAAAAACGGAATGGGAAAAGAGGGTAACGAAAAGAAAAGTATGGAGACAGAGGCACAGACAGACAGACAGACAGATCGATGTAGATTGATAGATTGGTAGACAGAAACAGATGGATATACTGCATACATAACAAATAGACAGGCAGACGACACACGACAGACAGATACAGAAACACATACACGGACAGACAGACACAGATAGACACATAGACAGCCAGACAGAGACATACAGACAGACTGATCGGCATAGACAGATAGATAGATACAGATGAACAGACAGGATACCAATATATGGAGATTTTAGGGGAGAGGGAAGGAAAGAGATGGAGAGGAGATGTCGGAGGAATAAGGAGGCAAGGATTAGAGTGGGAGAAAGAAAGAGATGGGAAAATATGTAGATCTGAGGGGAAGAAGGGAGAGGGAAGGAGAGACGGCGAGAGTGCAGAGATAAAACAGGAAAATGACCGAGGAAAACGGAAGAAAGTCGGGAAAAGAGAAAAATAAGAGAAAACGGGGAATTCGAAGGAAATAAACGGGTGACTAACCAAAAAAACACACACTAAACCCTCACCAGGACTAAAAGCAAAGTGTAGTAAGCTATCTAGAACACGAGGGCGGGAGTGAAAATTCTGGCCAACAGTTCGATGGCAGTTTATTTTCTATGTTCGTATTTTCACCAGACGATTTCTCGTTCCCCAGACGATTTTGTTCAGCTTAAGTAAATATTTAAAGAGAACTGTCACGTCTGGTCTTCACTTACCCCTTCACAACTACAATTGTTCTAAACTGAATAAAAACCGCCTGGAGAAAAGAATAAAAATTACGTTCTCGGACTGAAGGATTTAAGGGGATCAGAGAGAGAGAGAGAGAGAGAGAGAGAGAGAGAGAGAGAGAATGTGTGCGCGAGTATATGTGGGTCCATTTGGGTAGCCCCCTTACATACACTCCCATCGCAGTCTTACGGTCCTTTTATGGTCACGCTCATGGCCCTTCCCACGGCGCTGCAAAAAATAAGCAAATAAATAAAATAAAAAAAAGAGGGCGTTCATGTGTTTACGTGTGATCTAGTTGAGTGGGGGGTCGTGCAGATAGATATTTCTGCTGGCAAATAGATATTACTGCTGGTAGATAGGCCAGATCCCAAGTTCCTGTACTGTACTCCGCACCAAAAAGATATATACGAGGTAATGAACTCTCCTTACCTTGGATACACACACACACACACACACACACACACACACACACACACACACGTATAATGTTCTGTCTGCCACATCTATCCATTCGTGAGGAAGCCGAACAAAATATTATGCAGGTAAGAAAGAACCAAATGTCAGAAGTCACCAAAACCGTTTCTTTCAGACACCACAAAAGAAAACTAAAATCAAAATCTGTTCATTCCAAGATTTAACTTGATAACTATGTCATAGACAGACGGAAATTATGACAAAGAAGTCATTTCCACACCTGACAGTTGCGTATAAGACCTATGATTCCAGTTAACTCTTGCAACTGACCCTAACAAAAATTATGCGAAATCAGGGCAGGGGAGCAGGCAGCGTTTACAAGAAAAAGGTCCAATGTAGTACACGGAAAAACGTTTTAACACTGGCATAAACAGACAGGCTGGAGAAAGTACATAACTCGGGCGTCAGTGAGACGAAAGTTATTCGATTCCAGTCTGAGAAGTGCTACATAGAACACACACACACACACACACACACACACACACACACACACACACACACACACACACACACACACATGGGTGAATGAGCTCCTGTACAGTCAGCAACCGAGTAGGGCTACAGAAAACATGGAGTCGGTTCAGCACAGGCCACCAAAGAGAAATTCATATTACACGAGTAGTAATGTAATACGATAGAAATTGTTCACGGAAAAAAAAAAAAAAATGAGACATCAAAGATACTAGGAGACGGCGAGAGACTTACGACATATTGGGAGGGTAAGAGAGAAGTCGTACAGAAGGGTAGGCAAAGTAAGATGAAGGAATGACGGATGTAAACATTGCATTTAGATATACTTCCACCTTAAGATCAATGCTAGTAAAGAATAAACCCATTAGTAACGAAACTGCAGGGGTATACAAAATTCCATGCAGTGACTGTGACTTGGTTTATATTGGTGAAACTGGAAGGGATTTGGACACTCGCATTAAGGAACACAAGTATGCTTGTAATATAGGCAACATAAATAACGCAGTGTACGTTCACTCTTCAGAAAACGACCACAGAATAGACTGGAATTCTAGCCAAATATTGTACAAATGTAGTAACTATAAAAAACGTAGGATAGTGGAAGCTGTATGTATAGAGAGATATAATAATTTTAACCATAGTGAAGGAATGTATAAATCAGATCCAGTGATGAGAGGATTAGTGGCAAGGTCCTTGCCGCCCCTTGTAATCCCTCACTCAGGTCGTGGACAGAGTAGAGGGAGAGTCTGGTGAGGTCACATCAGGTGTGGTTGGGAAAAGGTGTCCTCACCCTGCATATAAGCAGCTTCTCAGCATATGTATGTACCACTCTTGGTCTGTAGATCCACTGAAGAGGGCGTCAGCTGTCGCCGAAACTGTTTGGAATACATCTCTTTTCGTCTGCCAGTGTGGGTTTTTGTATCATATGAAGGAATGAGTTTTTGAAGCAATAAAATTTGTGTGTGTGTGTGTGTGTGTGTGTGTGTGTGTGTGTGTGTGTGTGTGTGTGTGTGTGTGTGTGTGTGTGTGTGTGTGTGTGTTTTAGGCCCGAATTTAGAACCCCGCAGTGCTGTTCACAAGTGGACAAGAGCCATCACGCACGATCACACACTTGCAACACACCAGTCCCACCTTAAACACTCCGGGAGGCCCCGCATTTGGAACCCTATGAGGTGGTTCTCTTCACCGATTCACGACCACAACCATCCGACGCCCTGTTCACAAGCCCCATTGAGCTTAACCCGTGCATTAGAGTATTTGGTTATCAGTGAGACCGGTTTGGTTATCAGTGAGACAGGTTATCAGTGAGACACGTTTGCTCTGAGGGAAAACGCAACTCGCAAAGGGACAAGTAGTATTGACTGAACGAAATATAAGATACTGTTTGTGATAACGTTAACATTACCTCCACTCTGGTCATCAGTTTATCTTTGTTCATACTGATACCGATCATTTAGCAATCAGTTTCGTGTGAATAGGGTGAAAAAATACGAAAAAAAAAAAAAGTTACTTGTAATATATATGCATAGGCTGTGTATAAACCTGCTTAGTTATATTTTTAGCTTCACCCACAGTCAATTTATAGTGAATAATTAAGGGAAAACCGCGACAAAAAATAATACTGATACTTTTAAAATCGGACAAAGCACTTCATGAAGACTTCTCACAGAATCAAGTGAAACAAGAGTCACGAGGCTGGAAAGATTAAGCTAAGAATGTTTGTGAACAGATGAGCAGGACAGAGGGGGTGCCATTTTTTCACCCCTTCACCACGAGGACACCTTTTGATTCCTGCTGCTAGTATGGTTTTAGTCACCTTAAGGAGAAGTATCTTACTGAACAGGTTAAAAGCAGCGTCCATTAGCACATTCCCAGGCTGACTTTTTTCCTCCCATAATTCTAACTCCCTCCTCAAGAGTTTGCTTATTTTCGGACTAACCTGCCAAGCTTCAGAGATATTTAAAAAAAAAAAAAGGACATGAACGGAGTCACTACCATATCATCATTTATTGTCAAGTAAGATAAGCACTATGTCGGTCAAGTATGATAACTCTTCAAAATCAGTGCAGCCGGACTGGGTGGACTGGGCATAGAGTGGGCGGGATGGTCTGAGATGGCGATGGGTAGTGGGACAAGGCAGGAGGAGTACGCATGGTAAACTGGACTATCAAGGATTTCTCATAGACAGGGAGAGAAATGGATAGGGTAGATACGAAGGAGTGGGCGGAGTGGGTTGGAAGGTGGTGAGTAGTGGATTATGAAAGGGGGAGTGTATCCTGTAACACTGGGCACTGTATATCAGCTGGTAAGGTGGCATGTCAAGAATTTCTCCAAGAGGCAGAAAGTTATAAAAAAAAAAAAAAAGATTGAGCAAAACGAATGTACTGAAGGGAAAGAAGGAGGCAAGATGTACTGGGACGGTGCTGGGTGCTGGGGCAGGGCGGGATAAGTATACCCTGTGAAGAAAGCGAATATGAGTTGCAGTTTCGGTGGTGGAAAGGCTGGTCATAGATTTCTACAATTAACTCGAAGTGGGGGCAATTAAAAAAGAAAAAGAAAAAAAAAAAAGTGTGTAGAGATGAGTGAGCAGGATGGACTGGGATGGTGGTGATGGAGGCGAAACAGGGAGTAGTGCGCCCTGTGGACTGTAGGAGGGACGGTATAGCATGGTGAAGGGCTACATTAAAGTTTTCTCCGAGAAGAACAATAAGAAGAACGCAGACATCATTCTCATAAATGTGGCATCTGGCGACAAAGACAAAATACAAGCACTATCTCAAAGCCTACAAATCAAATGGAACAGAAAGGTGTTTGGAAATATATATATATATAGATTCTGGTGGCTATTGTTACCTTGTTCTGATACCTGGGACAATGGTGGCGAGCGAAGAATAGAGCTAGCTTTTATCTCTCTCACTTTCTCTTTGACTTGCCTATATTTCTTTCTCACTTTTTTTTTTTTTTTTTTTTGGCAGGGGTGTTAAGCTGTGGATTTTCTCGGTCCCCCCCCTCTCCCTCCCTCCCTCCCTCTCTCTCTCCCATCATCATTACTTTTTCTTATTCCCTTTTTCCATTTGTTTTTTCTTGTTTTTGTTATGTTTTCTTCAAATCTAACCAATATGATGAAGATATGGTATGTGAAATGCAACACAGAAAAAGAGGAGCCACATGAAAACATGAGGAGAGAGAGAGAGAGAGAGAAAGAGAAAGAGAGAGAGAGAGAGAGAGAGAGAGAGAGAGATGTGAGCCGCATTAGCATCTGTGCTCAGTGTTCTAATTTACCTTTGGTCTCACCTGGATAGTAGCTCAGCTTAGACCTTAATTACCTCTCACCTGGCTTCCCTTCTCTCTCTCGCTGTCTGCCTGTCTGTCTGCACACACACACACACACACACACACACACACACACTAAAAAGGATGCAAAAAGTGAAAATTGTTGTCTATCAAGAACGATTTACAACATTTTTTCTCCCCTAATAATAAATATTTGCAGTAGCATATAAATTATTTCAATATTCACATACTGTAGTATTTTCCCCTGGATTACATTTATTTTTTGTTTTACTTTTTTTTTTTTTTTTTTTTACAGAATCTGGCGGGGGGAGAATAACATTGCCCATACCCTGGAATTAAAAACAATGATATCAACCCTAACATCCTCTTTAAATGACAGTCCTTGGAAACAGACAACAAAATCAACAACAAAAGCAAAAACATGCACAGTCACCACCACCAATACCACCACCACTACCATTACCACCACCACCACCATTACCACCACCACCACCATTACTACCACCACCACCATTACCACCATCACCACCATTACCACCACCACCAACAACAACAACAACAACCAACAGCAACACTTTCATCACCAGCAAAGCCTTCATTCTGGCCAGGGCTTTTACGACTCAGCCTGCACCATCCCCACACACAATTAAGCAACAGCATACACCGGGCGCCAACAGGGTAGCAAAACCGCCTTCCCCAGACCGGCTTATGGTTAGGGCCGGGGTCAAGGGCGTGTGCTAGGGCGGGAGGTTAAAGCCCTGTTGACCGAGAATGACCGAGAATTGCATGTGTTTTTTCACTTTACTCCCTCCAGACCACGCACGGATTTAGAGGGGGGCGTGGGATCCGTCCCCCCATTCCCTTCTACATCCGGAAGATCAGTGCTTACAATAAAAAAAACTTATAAAAATATACACAATATTTATTTTGCGCAAATGTTATAAAAATCAATCAGCTGAAAGATGGATTTGGTAATAAATTTTGAGGACTTTAATAATGAATCAAAGTGAATTCAATTTTGTGTTAATTTCACCAAGAAACAACCTCGCCCCCTCTTTTTACAAAATGCCGGACCAGGCCCTTCAGACGATTTTATTCAGAATGGGGTAGACTTTCTGTACAGGTGGGGATAGATGAGGCCTTTATTTCCCAATGATAAAATGTTCTTGTCACTCTAACTTGACCTAAAATTTTCATCTCTCCACCTTGAATCCTAAGATGTAACTACAGACTAACACTACAATATGATGCAAGTCTCGAAATGCTAAGGAGAAGACGTAGGCCAGTATTATCGTCTTTTCCAGCTACTGTGCTACGTGAAAAAGCTGCAGAAGGACGAAATCTAGGCCAAGTTAAGATGATAAGAGTATATTCGTCTTTCCTCATACCAACGCCTTTTTTTTCTGCTAATACAGTAGGCTAAGCGAAAAAGGTTGCAAAACGGACGAAATGCTAGGCCAATTTAACATGACAATATATTCGTGTTTTCCAAAAGCGTTATTTTTTCTGCTACTGAACTACGTGGAAAAAGCTGCCACGGGACGAAAATCTGGGCCAAGTTACGGTGAAAGAACTATAGGCATCTCTACGCAAGCTGAGTAAAATCGTCCAAGAATAGAATTACTGTGGTGGACTCCCGGGCGAAAGGACGCAGAGCCAAATCTCGGACGTTGCAGGACTTAATTTCTCTGCAACAATTTCACTGCTCCTCGCTAACACAGCAACGACGCCCCATAAAAACACCCCCACTGTACAAGGTGGTTCATATATTGCACCTCACCCCCCACCCCTTTGCGGGAGAATTCTCAGGTGTTGCAGGGACGGTAGAGTCAGCGTCACCAACTGTCTACGTAACTTTTTTTTTCTTTCCTCACAGCGTCACCATTTTTTTTTTTTCGTTTTCTGTTTCCCATAATGATTTTCATGCTTAACAATGTCTGCGTTTTTATGTCTACCTACTGCGTGGTTGATGACTAACTTCATGAGGTAGCCAAAACGTCTGCTACGCCCACACCAGCCGACTGACCCATCCCTTCAACACAAAACAGACCCCCAGATGAGTGTCCAGAGGGAGATGAGAAAAGTAGGAAAGGCAAAAGAGAGAGAGAGAAATAAGTGGGATATGAATGACTGGGAAAAGGAGAAGTGAAAAGAATGAATGAGGAAGGGAGAAAGAGGTAGAGATCTGGGGGGAGGGGAAATAAAAGAAAAGGAAAGGGGAAGAGATCGGAGGAGTGAAGGAGCGAGGAAGGATGGAAGGAAGGCCGGTTGGGAGAGAAGGAGTTCAGTTGCATGAAGGGGGGGAGGGGGAAGGAGGAAAGGGGAGATGAGTCAAGGAAAGAAAGGAGGAGAAGCAGGAGGAAGAAAATGGGTTATACGAAGTTAAAGGAAAGTGAAGGAAGAAGAACTTGGGAGGAATAAAAAGGAGAGAGGGACAGAGCTGGGTGGAGTGAAGGAAGGAGAAAGAAAGGAAGGAGACAGTGAGTGAGGAAAGTTTGGAGGAAGAAGTGAGGGAGGGCAAAACTTTGGGAGACAGAAAAAGAAAATATATTCTGTACCGAAGGAGGGGAGGAGAAGTAAAAGGCTAAATTATATACCAAAATATTCTTCACACAGACAGTTGGTATTAGCGTCGAAGCGGGAAGTAGGGTTTGTTTTCCTGGTGGTTAAGGAAGCTCCCAGACACCTCTTCCTTACCGATTTATTTTTGGATAACTCAGGTCCAAATTGTATTGCACGTCATTTATGCGGAGTAAGGTGATATAAGGATGATTTATATACAACACAGATGGGGACGGCAAGGTGTAGTAAAATAAGTCCGTTCAGGAAAAAGTGTTAGGAGATCCATGATAAGAATGAACAGTGCTGGGGCTCAGGAAGCGGAGGTTCTAGCCTATGCTCAGGGTTGGACACACACACAAAAATAAATCTGCAACTGTTGATATTATATGTGTTCATTCTCTCTCTCTCTCTCTCTCTCTCTCTCTCTCTCTCTCTCTCTCTCTCTCTCTCTCTCATAAAAATTGCATCTACCAACCCATTTTATATAATAATGTCTTTCACACTTCCATCACCAGACCTTTATTTCCACGCCAGAAGAAACATCTTCGCTCCTCAGCTGGATAAAATCGTCTGGAGTAAGCCAAATTGAATTGCTGAGTACGTTTTCGGCATGAAAAGTTCGAAGTCGTGTGCAAAGACTGCAAGAGCATATGCGAGTCAGGTGGAAGAGAGAAGGGAAAAGAGGAGACAGAGGATGAGATGATGGGATGGGGTGGGGAGCAGTAGGAGTACGGGGGGGCGAGCTGAAGAGAGAGAGACAGAGGATGTGACAGAGGGATGGGGTGGAGAGGTATATGAGTGAGGGGTGAGTGAGTTGGAGAGAGGGAGACGGTGAATGAGGTGGAGAGGTATATGAGTGAGGGAGTGTGTGTGCTGAAGAGAGGGTGATGGAGGATGAGCCATAGGGATGGGGTGGACAGGTTTATGAGTAAGGGGTGTGCGCACTGGGGAGAGAGCAGCCTGATGGACGAGAACATAATGACAGGGTGGCGATTTGTTTGTGGCCACCCCTTTCCGGGATTAAGGCACCTGGCTATAGATACATTTATGGCCACACGGGGAAATTTTTACTCTGGACTGGAAAATTTAAAGGAAAAGATTAAAAAAAAAATCCATTAAACGCATGAATACGGGTGTCATACTAGTCATTCTTGCCACTATAAACCATTCAGTACGGGTGTCATACTAGAGTCATGCTTCCTACCACTGACTGATACTATATAATTAAGAGACATCAGGTGAGACGTCATAGTGCTGAAGGGGTCAAGGAAGGACGATTCTGCCTATTCACTGCTCTAAAGGTTATCTCCTGAGCTGAGTAAAATCGTCTGGGGAGAATATGAATTAGTAACAAGGAATAAATAAAGCAATAAAACCTAATGGTACTGAGAGGGTTAATAAATCACACATCCAACCCATTCACTACAATACGTCTCTCCTCCCCTGAAGAAAATCGTCTGACTGAGAAATATAATGGATATAAAATAAAATAAATAAATTAATTACTAAATAAATATCAAGTTGTCTTCTTTCTCAATTTCTCTTCCACCTTCTTCTTCTTTTTTTTATTTTTTTATATAAACGTTTCCCTTTTCCCGCCAAAGTTTCGTCCTCTGTCCTTTACTTCCTCGTCCTAACTTTCCTTCACTCACCTCTTTCACCCCCCCTCCCTCCCTCCCTCCCTCTCTCTCTCTCTCTCTCTCTCTCTCTCTCTAATTACCCCATCACCTGTCGCCAGTCCAGTCGTGCCACCTTAATTAGGGCACCTCTCATGTAGGGCAAACACAGATACAAAATAATCAAACATGAAATCATGGAAATAATTAAGAGGTAAATGAATAAATAAATGAATAAATTAATAAATAAATGGAAGTAAAAATAAAGGAAAAAGAATAAATGGAAGTAAAAAATTAAGAAAAGTTAATAAATGGAAGTAAAAAATTAAAGAAAATATATACAGTATATATAAGTGGAAGTAAAAAATAAAGGAAAATTAATGGAGGTAAAAAATAAAGGAAAATAAATAAATGGAAGCAAAAACTAAAGGAACACAAATAAATGGAAGTAGAAAATAAAGGTAAACATATATATGGAAGTACAAAATAAAGGGAAACAAATAAATGGAGGTACAAAGTAAACGATCAGTAATATAAGTGATGAACATAACTACAGATTTAATACTAAAAAAAAAAAAAATAAGAGCTACACAAGAAATATATAAACTGTTAAAGCCGAGATAAAATGTATAAATATATAAAAAAAAACGCAAGACAGTAAATAAATGGATGAATGAAAATGAATAAATATAAAACTACAAATTATGGATTAAACAGAATGCGGAACTCGATATTTAAACTCTATTTATTTACAACCCCTTCAATGTCATGACCTCTTTGTAGTTTTATCTTGCAAACTCCAGAAGATTTTGTTTTGCTTGGGAAGTACAGGTAAGACAGAAAGGTAGACAGATCAGCAAACGTAGTGATACTCTGATAAGCTGGCTAAGAACACACACACACACACACACACACACACACACACACACACACAAACAGACAGATAGACATGGAGACATACTGACAGACCGACAGTGACAAAGAAGGAAACTGAGACAGACAGAAAGACAGGCAGAGAAATAAACAAACAGGTAGACAGGCAGACAGACAAACAAGAAAGCTAAATGACAGACACAGACAGGCTGACAAGTAGAATGACAAAAAAACAAGTACCCTGAAAGCCTGAAAGGTAAAAAGACAATCACAAATACAATGACACTAACAAACAATCAGACAGAAAGACAAGCACAGAGAAAGACAGACAGAGGTGAAAACTTAACCTCCTTTCACCTTCCCAGCCAAGGGTAAAAACGGCAACAGACGAAGAAAAACAAAACGATAATCTGTCATCATGAAAAACGAGCAGCCAGAAGTTATAAATGGACCCGGAAGACATTGTTTTTCCCCCACATCCACTCACTTGAGGTGAGTTAAGTACAGGTGTTCTGCAGCCGATCCATAATAATAATAATAATAATAATAATAATAATAATAATAATAATAATAATAAGTAAAACTACTACTACTACTACTACTACTAATAAAGTATCTCGCAGAAGGGGTACAATGACATCCGCAATGATCACTAGAGCTTGGGAAGTCACTCGGAGATGTACATAAATTACCATCAAAAAATCGATACAATAGCAATACCAACTATAAAATGTCACAGTCAAACGCTATATGGCACACAAATTTTAGAAAGTAAGGAAAAAAAAATTAGCAAGAATCATTGAGCATCTTGAATCTTACTCCCTGTTAGTTTGTTTTTAGAGAGTTAGTTTGTTTTTACTTTTTCTTGGCAGGAATAATCTCGCGGGCTTCTGGCCTTTGGTTCCTTCTTCCTTGCATAAAAAGAAAATGTCATCGTCACTGATGTCAAATTGTTTCGAGGCAAATGTGCACTGATACCTTTTTTCATAAACTGTACCTGCAAAAAATAATTCCACCTGAAAAAACTGGTAGTGGTGTTAGCGGCATCGTAGTTAGAGACAGGACATCGCATAACGGAGACAGCGGCATTTTATAACGGAGAGAGGGCGTAGCATAACAGAGAGGGCGGCATTGTATAACAGAGATAGCGCCTATAACAAACTTCAGCATATAATTTTACGTTAGCATTAACGATAACCGCTTTCCTCTTATCTGAAATCCGTAACTATATTATTTGTGTGTGTGTGTGTGTGTGTGTGTGTGTGTGTGTGTGTGTGTGTGTGTGTGTGTGTGTGTGTGTGTGTGTGTGTGTGTGTTTAACATGACCTTAAATTACCCCCTCTCCATTCCGAATCCTGAGCTGTAACAAATAACCGATCCTAGAATATGAAGCTAGTCACGAAGAAGTGCTGGGGAAAGTATATAGAACCATAGCACTGTCTTTCATTCCACCACTCAGCCAAATGTAATAAGCTGCAAAAGGGAAGAAAATTTGGGCCAGAAGAAATCTAAATTATACACAGTGTAATGAACAACGCTCATGCCCCGTGTGTTTCTCCTACTCTCTCTCTCTCTCTCTCTCTCTCTCTCTCTCTCTCTCTCCATCGTCCACGCCATCCCTTTCCCTTGCCATTATCCCTCCCTCATTCTCTCATTCCTCCCATCTCTTCCCCTTTCTTCCTCCCTCCCTCATATTTCTCCCTCTCCCT
>NC_137007.1:33853712-33881212 GCF_032717465.1 Coenobita brevimanus | reverse complement strand
GAGAGAGAGAGAGAGAGAGAGAGAGAGAGAGAGAGAGAGAGAGAGATGCATAATGTTGTTTACCAAAGCTTTCATTACCTGCTCTATACAGGTCTCTCATGTTGAAACTGTTATGCCTGGCTGGATGTTTATAAGCCGGCCTAATGTTTATAGTGGCTCTCTGTGTTTAGATATTTATTCACACATATTTCTCCCTGAATGCTAGTAATCCCTTGACGTTATTGCAAAGACTATGATTTTCCTGCAATTTTCTCTTTTGCAATCAAGGGCGTTTTATTTAACTCTATTGGAACTAACACCTGACAATTTCATTCAGCTTAGCCCCTTCAGTCCGATGACATGTAACTCATCCCTGCTGGCTCCAGATGAACTTCCTCACGATATACCATGCAAAAAAAAAAAAAAAAAAAAAAAAAAAATCCTATGCAACAAACAGCATCAATATAAACACACACACAAAAATCCCAAACGTGCTAGAAAGCAATAGTAAATTCCAAGAAACCCCGATTGATGGCGCTGATCTTCGTAAATCACATAGAAGGGAAAAATTAGCACCAATTTATAAAAAACAAGCACAATACATAACAACAGAAACAAAATAAAAAACAATTCCCCGAAACGTGAAAGACAACAATAGTATATACCGAGACATCCCAACAGATGGCGTAGTTTATGCAACTGAGGAAAAATATATACATAAAATAGAAGCAATACCAAAAAAAAAAAAAAAAAAAAAAAAAAAAAAAAGGCAATAATATATAATAACTGCAAAAGCATTTTTAAAAAAATCCGAAACGTAACTGGCAGCAATAGTAGATGCCAAGAAACCCCAATAGATGGCGTTGGTTTAGCAGGGACGCGGTGCCCCTCACGTTCAATAGATGGCGCGGTGGTTCGTGTTGACAGCATCATCTGGCCAGGGAAGAGAGGCAATAATTTTCAGCCTAGCGGGGATTGGCTTTTTTCCTCTCTCGCCAACCCCCTCCCCACATCTCGCCCAACTCTCTCTCTCTCTCTCTCTCTCTCTGCTAGTTTGTTTTGCACGGCTTTATGCATTTTTATCGAGTTGCTTTTCTTTCCCTCCTCGGCAGTTTCTATTTACTTTTCTCTCACTTTATTTGCACAGCGGAAAGACAGACGCGAAAATGGATTGGATATTAATAAATGTGGAAAGTGATGAAAGTGGAAACGGGAGAGAAAACAGATACTGAGAAGAAGGGAGGGTTGCAAGAGGAAAAGTATAGAAAAGGGGAGAAACAAGCAATTTGATCATGATATACTGAGAGAGAGAGAGAGAGAGAGAGAGAGAGAGAGAGAGAGAGTTTAAACATACATAATAGGAAAGAAATGGAGAAATAAAAAAAAAAAATGCCAACCTTGTCTTTCATCCCAAATCTAGTTAATTCCTTCAGCCGTTTGTTATATTTCACTGATCTTGAAACTTTATTTTACTTAGAAGCATTTTTAACTACAGGGTTAGATATCAAATTAACCCATTCCTATCCAAAGGCCTTTCTTAAGTTCAATAAAATTCGTCTGGGGATAGCTGGAAACAAACTTAGGAAAAAATAAAGAAAAATATGTCTTCTGGTTTCAGGGGTTCAAATCTGTTTATTATTGAAATTCGATCCTAATACGTACGTCATATTAATTTTTACCGGATTTATGCATACCAGATTTATTCGGTTCATATTCCAATCAGAAATCTCGGGGGATTTTAACGACAAATTCCAAGTCTCTCTCTCTCTCTCTCTCTCTCTCTCTCTCTCTCTCTCTCTCTCACTCAATATCCCTTTTTAATCCCATCACTTCTTAGTCATTTCCCACTTTTTCTCGCCCTCTTTTCCTACCTTCAATTTCCCCTCTCTCTCTCCTTCTCTCCAATTATCAGTCCTCATCTCCTCTCATTTCCTCCCTCATTCCTTTTCTCCCTCATTTTTACCTCCCTGGGTCACCTTCATCTCCGGGGTCTTTTCTTTTTTCATTTCATCCATTCTTTCTTTTTCCTTCGTCACCCGATTAATCTTAAGTTTTTGATCCATGCCAAACTTTTCATTTGAATTTTGCATGTGGTTTTGGGATCATATTTCTCTGACTGCACCGAGCTTTTGTTTGCTAAATTATAACCGCTAAAGCAGAAAAAAAAACTATATAGATAGATAGATAGACAGATAGTAGTAGTTGCTGTTGTTGTTGGTGGTGGTGGTGAATCAGAATAGCTGGAAGTAAAAAATTATTGTCCACATGCAATAATGATACTCCTTTCCTGCCTTTGACAGAGTAGGGTTTTGAATTATTCTGGTAAATTAAAATCGCCGGAAAATAATCAGAATAAAATATCTAGAAGGTTGAGAAATCTATTATCTAACAAGTAAAAGCTTCTCTCTACTTATGTTACATTTTTACAATAAACCAGAACTAAAAAGCGTAAGAATTTGAGACGCCATTTTTCACGCTGCTACTGCATTGTATTTACCTCTGTTGAATATAAATCATTAGAGACTGACTGGATCCGAATAATATAAGTTCAACCATCCTATTGTTAAGACTTCATGGGGTTTTTATTATTATCATTTTTTTTAATTCTTCAGCGAAATATGTTTTCTGTGTTAAAATCAAGAGTTAACCAGAATTCACAGGTGTGTGTGTGTGTGTGTGTGTGTGTGTGTGTGTGTGTGTGTGTGTGTGTGTGTGTGTGTGTGTGTGTGTGTGTGTGTGTGTGTGTGTGTGTGTGTGTGTGTGTGTGTGTGTGTGTGTGTGTGTGTGTGTGTGTACCTCCTCCAAAACGTCATAAGGGACAATATCATCAGCCGTAATAATTCTCTTGATAACTGTCTCTCTGCATTTATCCTCAAGCACTTTCTATTCCTACAGCAACTCTCTATCTGTATGTGGATCTGTCGGTTGGATGCAGTTTTGTTAATGGAGACTCTTCGTGATTTTTTTTTTATTCACTAAATTTTTTGTTGGGTGAAAAAAATACATGGATTTCTTACAGTACGACGGTCTATTTATTTCTTTTTGACACTAAATAAATAAAGTTTCAAAATATATTGAAAAACATTGCTCGCCTCAAATTTACCGACTCTCTCTCTCTCTCCCTCTCTCTCTCACCAATCCCACCCAACTTCCATATTCATCCGCCTCTCCTAATTTCATATTGATGCATACAAAAGAACTGACGTCAGCACCCTCCTCTTTGTAAATATTGATGTCATATGTTGAGGATGGACGCAAGTAAATTGTTTTTTTAATGGTTAATGAGGAAATGGGGTGATGGGATGATGGGGTGGGGGAGGAGATGGTGGAAAGAGAGGTATTGTAGGAAATGGAGTGATGGGATGATGGGGTGGCGGAGGAGATGGTGGAAAGAGAGGTATTGTAGGAAATGGGGTGATGGGATGATGGGGTTGGAGGAGAGGATGGAAAAAGAGAGGTATTGTACTTATTATATATCCGGGAAATACACACACACACACACACACACACACACACACACACACACACACACACACACACACACACACACACACAGTTACATGTCACCGAGCTCTAAGTTAACGTAGCTGTACAAGGCAGTTTACAATGTCTCCTGCCTCCACCTACAAATCGGTTTTAGAGAGATATTAACTGGCTCACTTTTACCACATTCTTGGCCAGGCTGTTATGTTGGTTCACTTCACAGAAACTGAAGAAGTGTCTGGTTACATGAGGTTCAGTTCTCCTATCCTGTATTCTGAAACCCTTCCTGAAAAATCAAGGTTTCTGAAAAAAAACTTAACTCACTCCCCTCCACCACCTAACACCAAGAGAAATTTTGATCACAGAAGTAAATAGCAGTTAAGAGGATTATTAATATTATTATTATTACTATTTTTTTTCAGAGGACAACAAGAGGGAAGGGGATGAAAAAGAGAGGGATGGGAGGTTAATCTTCCCTTGGGCTTCCCTTTCTCCTCTGATCCTTTTCCCAGTACCAGATTAACCTCTACAAAACATCTACTTTGTGTAAAATTTACGCTACTAAAAGGCAATTACAGCATTATCTTTTTTTTTTTTATAGGATGGATAAGTTCTCCTGGGAATCGGAATTACTACACTACCAAAATCCCTTCGTTACAAGAGGTCAGAAAGAAGCTAAATAAAACAGTCTATTATCAACATAAATAATTATAAGAAATTTTAGTGGACGGAGTTAAAAGCATAATAGTTTTTTTATTTTTTTAATTGAAGATGAACGGAGGAAGGCAAAACAAATTAAATAAAAAAGTAAAAATTATACAAAAAATAATAGTAAAATGAGGTCTTTCTAACCTTTTTCTCTACACAACCAAACGATTTTCTTCAGCCAAGAGGAAGTGAATGGGGTATTAGAAGTTATCAAGGATGGTTCATATATTAAGCATCCCAAATCTCGTGTCATGCACGAACGGCTTGGTCTGTTTTTGATAGGGGTGATGAGTTTTGCCTGCTTTATAACATTACTGATCAACTACTTAATGTGTGTGTGTGTGTGAGAGAGAGAGAGAGAGAGAGAGAGAGAGAGAGAGAGAGAGAGAGAGAGAGACGCGAATGGTCATGAGAATCAGAAAATTATATAGGGAAGACAATATTAATGGTGAGTGAGCGGTCCCATCAACACACGAAAATTGGGTTGTGTTATATTTGGACCACCTTCCACACATCGTCCGAAGCTCAAAGAAAATAAAAAAAGGTGGCATAGACTAAAAAAAGAAGTTGGTTATTGGGAGGAAAAGTAAAATTATGAGGTCTTCGTAGTAAGGGGGATGGAAAAAAATAAAAAATAAAAACTTTGGCTCAAGGTAATCCAACACTGCAATTACTGATGAGTTATGATTCTCTCTCTCTCTCTCTCTCTCTCTCTCTCTCTCTCTCTCTCTCTCTCTTTCTCTCTCTCTCTCTCTCTCTCCATTGTCTCAACACCTACTCAACCATCTCGGCTTCCCCAGGTTTACGACACTACCCCAACTTTCACACACAAACTCTCCCCTACTCCCCACCTCACCCTAGGCCTACACATATATAGGGTTTCATTAGCCCTGTGATGCTGGTGTTAGCTAGGGCGTGTGAGGCTCTATTACGACCTAGGATAATTGGATAGGGCTGGCGATAGGGAGGGGGAGTGGATAGGGCAGGGGAGTGGATAGGGCAGGGGAATGGACGGGGAGAATGAGGGTCTAGGGTCTTGATACGTTGGCTTGTAGTTGGGAAAGAATGGTTGGGGTAAGTTGGGCTTGAGAGAGAGAGAGAGAGAGAGAGAGAGAGAGAGCATAACCAGTACATTAGAAATATTAAAAGCCTTAAAGGGATGGTGCTCTCTCTTTCTCTCTCTCTCTCTCTCTCTCTCCTATTCTTATCACAAACTCACCACACCTCCTTCTCTTTTACTTTCTCTCTAGCCACTGTCTCAAAGGAAGGTGAAGGACACTGGACCCCCCCCCTCTCTCTCTCTCTCTCTATGCAAACTATAAATGATAAACCAACGTTAGTTCAGCCAGGTGTTGAATTAATGCTGACTAAAATTGGCCCCCCGACAAGAATAAATAAATGTATAAATAAACAAAGTATAGCAGAGCTGCAAAAATATTCCAAAACACACACACACACACACTCACACACACTGACACCCCCTTCTCTCTCTCTCTCTCTCTCTCTCTCTCTCTTTCTCTCAATTCACCATCCTCCAAAAAGCTATCTATTTATCTGAACTCCAAAGTGACATGTGGCTTCAATATAAACGACTGAGAGGCAAGGGAAAATTAAAGCAATATAAATCAAAGGAAATACATACAGACAAAGGGGTAGTGTTTCTCTAAGTTACCTTGATTAGCAGAAGGTACGTAAACTCATGATTCCAGGTATACTCAATTAACAGAACGTGCGTAGCCTCATGATTCCAGGTATACTCAGCATGACTTTTTTTTTAACTAATAGATCTTTAAAACTCTCTAACGTATTCCCTTCATCCCATACTCTTTTTTTTCATTTTTCATTCTCCATCAATCGACTTTTTTTTTTTTTTTTTTTTTTTTTTTTAGGTGACGATGGATGTCACAGGGCCCGCATTCTCGTTAAGTAAGCTCCCTAACATCTCTTCCTTGGCGATTTATTTTTGGATGTGGCTGGTTAATATACTTTTGCATGTTATTTATGCAAAGTATGGCGATGTTGTAAGGATTTATTAACACAGAATTGAACAGTGAGGTGTAAGAAAAAATAAATCTCTTAGGAAAAGGTGTTTGGGACCTTGGTTAACCTACGAGAATACAGACCTTGGTGTGGAGGTTTTATTTGGGACTAAATTGAACACCTCCAGATGGAAACGTGTATCTGAAGCTGAATAAAACCTAATGAAGGATCAAACGATAAAATTTACTAACGTCCACTCGCTCCTGGGGTTAATAAGTATGTTCATAAATACGGAATGGTTTAGGTTATTTGTTATTTACCATTAAGTATTTATGTTATTTATTTACCAAAGTTAAAATATCACTCATGCTTTTTTCTCTACATCGGTCCACCACTATCCATCACTCACACAGTTTTTCCCTCTCTCCCTCTCCCTCTCTCCATGACTTCTTTTTTCCTCTCTCCCTCTCGCTCTCCTCGACACTTTTCCACTCTTTCCCTCTATCTCACTCTTCTTTCTCTCCCTCCGTCCATCACTCTCCCTCACCCTTTCTTTACACTCTCTTTCCATGCCATATTCTCCCTCTCCATCTTCCACTTTCCCTCTCTTTCCCATTCTCCACTTCCTCATCCTCCACTTTCAGTCACCTTCTGCTTCTATTCCCATTTTTCTCTTTGAAACTGTACTCCTCTCTCTCTCTCTCTCTCTCTCTCTCTCTCTCTCCCCTGCCCAGGTGAAAACATCTCGTCCTCCCCTGAGACGTCTTGTTTTTTCTCGTGTTGAACTTTGTTGTAGCTTTAAGGTGTTGGGCTTCCCCTCCCCTGTCGAGAGAGAGAGAGAGAGAGAGAGAGAGAGAGAGACAGACAGACAGAGAGAGACAGACAGACAGAGAGAGAGACAGAGAGAGACAGAGAGAGAGAGAGAGAGAGAGAGAGAGGGGAGGAAGACACGATTACGAAGAGAATGAAAATAGTTAAGCAAAAAAAAAGAAAAGGGGGAGGGGTGGAGTGAATGAAGAGAAAAAAAAGAGAGAGAGAGAGAGAGAGAGAGAGAGAGAGAGAGAGAGAGAGAGTAAATGTGGGGAAGGGCTCAAGGGGAATGCAGTGGTGGCCGGGGGGGGGGGGAAGAGGCGTGAGAGTACACACTAGAACACCCTGACTGAAAAACAAGGAACTGAAAAAGTTAAAACAAAAATATAAAAGAAAGAAAGAAAACAGGGATTACTGAAAGAACAGAAATATAAAAAGAAGAAGAAAGAGAAACAGGGAATATTGAAAGAAAACAGAAATACAGAAAATGGGGGAGGGGAAAGAAAGAGGGAACACTAAAACAAAACAAAGAATATTTTTAGACACCCGTAGTGAATGCAGTGGTGGAAGAGGATGCGTTCTCAGAATAAATACAATAAACGAGAAATATTTGATAGAAAAGCAGAGATGTCCTGAAACAGAGGATGGTAAGGAATACTGAAACGTGAATACTGAGACAGATGGGCAAAAGGTAAACAGAACAGTATCAAAACTTAACGAAAATGTATGGAAGGAAAAAATTTAGAAATATTCACAAGGGAGCTTAGAACAATACTGTAGCAAATATTTACACACACACACACACACACACACACACACACTCACCCCTCTCTCTCTCCGACAGGTATATCGTACAGGTGTGGTCAAGAAGAGAAATTCCAGCCCCCTTCCCCATCACACCTGTCACTTCCCACCCATCCCTCACCTGTGTATAGCTCGCTCTCTCTCTCTCTCTCTCTCTCTCTCTCTCTCTCTCTCTCTCTCTCTCTCTCAAATCAAAGGTAGAGGCGGAGCTGCTCTTTTAAAGCGTTTCAGATCAAGAAAAATATAACACGGGTTTCAGTATTTCAGGTGAAGGTCGAAGATTCCGGCAAAAATAAAAATGGTCTCTAAATATTCCTGGTTTTACAGAATTTAATGTTAAAAGTATAATGTTCCAATGAATATTTTAAATCTAAATTCAGTGAAAAATTCTAATATTCTAGGAAAGAGTTCAAGAAAGAAAAATGAACCTTCACAATTCCCACAATTCCTGGCCTAAAAAAGGGAGCAAAAAAAAAAAAATATAAATAAATAAATAAATAAATAAAGAGTTCAATGTTCCAGCAAAAAGAGTTTCATATTTTACGACACACAGGATGAGAGATTTTAATATACCATGAAAGAGCTTCAGCATAATAAAGATTAATATTAGTTCCATCCCACGAGAAATCACAGGTAAAGGCTGTATTAATATTCTAGGAAAGGGTTTAAAGATAGTGTGACGCAAAATTATGGATCCTAATATTCCAGAAAGAAGTCCCAGCAAAATATTCGTAAGTCTAAATCAAATTGTTTTTTTTTTCATCTGATGGAACTGGGCCACTGAAATTTTGAAGGCACGGTTGTGTGAAATTTGCTGAGCTTTAGTCAGGAGGTAGGAATGACTCTCCTTGGTTACTAGTGAAATTTTATCCTCCAACCTGATTATAGGTGGCCATCAATTAAGCTGCAAAGGTAATATGGATCTTTGTCAGGTTCAACTCCATAGATAAATAAAACCGTCTGGTATGCAGTATGTATGTATCTGACGTCGTCGGCCTGAATGGATTACCCTTCAGTGACCTCGAAGATATGGATGGTGCATAATGCGAGAATTTATCATCATCATCGACCCCACCATCACTACCACCACCACCACCACCACCAATTTCGCCATCACTACCACCACCACCAGCACCAATTCCACCATCACTACCACCACCACCACCGCCAATTCCACCATCACTACCACCACCATCACCATCACCAAATATTATCAATATTCCATGATTGTCTCACTCTCTCTCTCTCTCTCTAACCTTCCCTTCCATTTCAACCATCATTTCTCTCCCCTCCTCTCCTTTCTCTTTCCTTTCACCACTTTGCTCTCTCATTTTTTGTCTCATTTCTTCTCCTTCCCTCTCCTTCTCTCTCCGTCTCCCAACTCCTCCAATAATCTCCTTAAATCCTCCTTCATCCTTCGATCTTCTTCTGGTTCATACATTATTCTGTCCTCCTCCTCGTCCTCGTCCTCCTTCTCCCTCACTTTTAAGCAATCTTCCTTTCTTCATCCTTAGATCTTTCTTTTTTCCCTTTTATCCTTATAAGCTTCATTTCTTCCTTCTTCTTTTCGTAGTCTCATAATTCTCCATCATCATTATCATCATCATCGTCATCTTCATCCTTCATCTTCTTCCACCTTTAGCCCATCACTCATACTCTTAATTCTCTATTATCATCATCATCAACACTATCACAAATCCTTTAAAACTGTAATAATAACAATTAACAATATATTAACATTCAGTTAATAAGAGAAGGTATCCAAGCTCAACCCTCCAGTAAGATTTATCTCAGGTGAACAAAACCGTCTTGCATTAGTCACAATGAAGTACCTTTTAAATTTTAAGGGACAGAATGATCACGAATAATGGTGGGCGAGTCCCGAAGAATTTTGTAACTTTTTTTATAGTATACTGTACTCTCTCTCTCTCTCTCTCTCTACTCGTGTGTGTGTGTGTGTGTGTATATATATATATATATATATATATATATATATATATATATATATATATATATATATATATATATATATTTTGAAGGTTACAGAATATTCTAAAATATGTTTCAGGTTTATTTACTTTTCAAAAAACTTGTTCTATTATCCTCCTCTTCTTCCTTCTCCTCCTCCTCCTCTTTCTCTCTCCAACTTTTCCTCTTTAATGGCGTAACCTGCCGAGATGAGATGGTGATGGGAAACAGATAGGAATATTGAGAGAGAGAGAGAGAGAGAGAGAGAGAGAGAGAGAGAGAGAGAGAGAGAGAGAGAGAGAGGACAAAAAATCTTTGATTCCACCCCCTAGAGAAGAGCCGTATGCACTGTACAGTGTCAGCAATGACGGAAGGTTAAACAAACACGGAGTTGGTTTGGCACGCCTAACCTTTGCGAGGCTAATGTCCAAATGAAGTAATGTCATCTTTACAATAGGTACCACAAGAAAAGTAAACACCGAAGACACCGGGAGATAAAAGACTGTGCTGTGTGTTGTCAAAGGTAAGGGTACAGTCTTGTGGAACGTTCCTTAGAGCTGAAAAAAGATGCACATAAGTTTCAGAGGCATAAATATAATCAAGAATTTTTTTCCCCGGCCAAACATAGCCATATTTGAAGATAGGTGTGCTATGCCTCACTGACTGGGTTTTACTGAGACTTGAGTATGGACTCTTGTGATAAGCAAGTGGAAAAAAAAAAAATCTGCGTCTATGTGGGTGAGGCTGCGTGTGTCTAAAAGTCGGGAATGAATAATGGGAAGAGAATTTGTGATGAGCTACAGGAAGACAGATGGAGAAATTAAAGATCCCTGAGGAAGACCACTGATGGCTGCTTTAGGTGAAAGAAGTTATATGAAGAACAGAAGAAGAAACTTGAAAGCACTGATAGAAAGAGAAATGGAAATGAAAGTAGAGACAGAAAGAGGGACAGCAATGAAAACACAGAAAGAAGTATACAGACGAAAACAGAAAGAGGGATAGAAAACAGAGAGAGAGAGAGAGAGAGAGAGAGAGAGAGAGAGAGAGAGAGAGAGAGAGAGAGAGATGGAAATGAAAACAAAGAGGGATAGAAACGAAAACACAGAAAGAGGGATAGAATCTTACAGAAAATAGTCAGGAAATAGAAGAAAACTTATACATTAGGGTCACTGAATAGAAGAAAAAAGGCAAATCTTTCTGAGACATATGACCAGAGTAGTGATGAAAGGGAAAGTAAGAGGGAAGAGAGAAACGGTGAAAGGGAAGTTAAGAAATTATGAGAGCGAAGTGAAATTGGAAGCATAAATAGGAGATTGAATACGGTGTGGAGTGAAAGGCCGAAATAAATATGTGATGGTAGTGAGACGGGGAGCAGAGAAAGAGGAGGGAAGTGTGTGTGTGTGTGTGTGTGTGTGTGTGTGTGTGTGTGTGTGTGTGTGTGTGTGTGTGTGTGTGTGTGTGTGTGTGTGTGTGTGTGTGTGTGTGTGTGTGTGTGTGTGTGTGTGTGTGTGTGTGTGTGTGTGTGAGAGAGAGAGAGAGAGAGAGAGAGAGAGAGAGACGAGGATGTGAGGGTTGAGCGTGACTGGAAATGAAAGTATGGAATAAAAGAGGAAGAGAGTTGGAGGATTGAGAGGTGTCGTGGTAGCAGGAGGCTCCCTGGCACATCATCCCTAGGTTTCTACAAGGTGGTCCATATATTGCACTCCTCTTTCACTCGCCAATTTCTCTTGTGTTGCGGGACGGCTCATGTCATCGTTTATGGATTTCGTTTTCCCACTGTCACACCCACGCCCACACCAGCAGACAGAGCCGTTCCCGCAACACAAAACGCCAGAGGACACAGGGTTGTATTCTATGCGGCTTTGGAGATATCGTAACACCTGTTCCTTAGCGAGTTTTTCTGCACATCATCCTTTAATAATCTTCCAGCATGCTTAAGGATGGAAACGAAGAGAGGAAACTGGAACGGTAAGAGAGAGAGAGAGAGAGAGAGAGAGAGAGAGAGAGAGAGAGAGCAATAACTTTTCCTAACGCTGGCGAAGCACAAATTAATATGAAGAATTAGCAATAAAAGCAATATATGTGAAAGTGAAGGCGCTACATTTGCTATGTTTATGTGCGTCTGTTTATGTCATCAGTTTGTGAGTCGTAATATAAGTCGTAAGGCTTCACAACTCCTTTTTCTTTGAGATTTATTACATATTTTACACATCAAACTCTACGTTACCTTTGAATATCGACACAATATACCATACTCCTTTCACCTTAACTTGGTCGTGGTTTTTGTCATGTTGCAGCTTATTTCACGTAGCTCAGTGGCAAGTACAATACTATGGTTCTACATCTTCTATAGCGCTTCTTCGTGACTATTATAATATTGTAGTGTTAATGTACTGTTATAACTCAGCATTCTAGGTGGAGAACGGCGATTTTAAGCCAAGTTACAATAAAAAGACTTTAGCAAATGAAAAAGCATACAACCTCACCCATGCATAAGTCGTCCACGGCTGTTTCGAACTCAGCATAAGGGCATACGCGGATCGGGAGGCAGACACAGTAACCGCTGAGTTAACGTGGCTCCGATAAAGCGTTAGTGCTGATACGTGCCTCTCTCTCTCTCTCTCTCTCTCTCTCTCTCTCAAGTACAAAAACCTATCTCACTGGCATAGAAAAGCAGAATTAAAATCCAACGCTAGATAAGCGAAACTAAAGCTGCTAAAAGGGAAAATATGAAAACTGTAAATGAAAGGCCAAATGCAAAGCCTGGTTGCAAACTCTGGCACAACTGTCAACAGTCATGACAGTTCTCGCACTGCCATTGTCAATACCACACAGCCACAACCACAACATATCACACCACACCAGGTGTTAGACGGTGGCGACCATCATCCACTGTGTCTGTCTTCCTCTCTTCAACTTCTCCCATCCTTCCTCTCACTTTTAATTGCTACTCTTTCCACTTCGGGTGGCTTTACACTGAGTGACAATTCTAAAGGTTTCCTGTAACCTAGGAAACAATTAACAACGCTAGGTGGTAACCATATAACCAAATAACGGGGTGATGGTGTGCCTATTTTAGTGCCCATTTCAACTGGGTGGAGACGTCCACCCGGGAAGCAGTGCTCCACTTTCCTCCCTGTACTTCCCTGTGACGAGGCACTGCCAACTGCAAGGGAAATCAGTTCACTGCACGGGACAGCCCTGCAGGGGCGACTGCTTGTCTGTGGTTGATGGGTCTGCTTGGCCAGCCAGACAGGAATTATTCGCCAACATGAACACCCACACAACACTCCTATAATACCATTTCCTACAACCATAAACACTATAACAACGCCACTACCACACCACAACAACTACAATCAGAGTCCCTTGCCACACCATAGTAACACACAATCACAACAGCCAGTGTCACTACTACGCCAAATCACCACCACATCCGCCACAACTACCACACCCACTGCAAATACCACATCCTCGACAAGTACTACAATCACCCCAATACCACACCCACCACAGCCATTAGCACCACAATCACAGTACCACAATCACTTCACCACACCTCACTGATCACAACCACAGAAAAGTATCATATTCACCACAACCACCACATACACCAAAACCACCTCAACCAAACCACCACGCACAGACAACAACATTCTCTACACCACACCGCCACAACCACAACCACCACAATACCACACCACCACACTGCTAGGAATTTATTCAGCTAAAGAAAATCGCCTGGTTTCAATAATAGTAATCTGTGGCCAAAGCAGTAAGAGATTTATTACTGATTTTAATCCTTCGGCTCGCATTCCCGTCAGTTGAAGCTCCAAACACCTTTTTCTAAGCGAATTAATTTTGCTTATTACACTTTTTTGTCCTGTGTCATATAAATCCTTCAAACATGGTCATACTCAGCATAAGTAAGGTAGAAAAGGATATTAACCAACCATATCCAAAAATAAATCGCTAAGAAAGAGGTGTTAGGGAGACTCCTTACCCGACGACAATCCGGGCCTTTGACTGCTACAGGGCCGATACTCTCTCTCTCTCTCTCTCTCTCTCTCTCTCTCTCTCTCTCTCTCTCTCTCTCTCTCTCTCTCTCTCTCCAAAACAAAATCGTCTGGCGTCAGCTGGAAGAGACTACTGGATTTGACCCGACCATGAGAGGGTTGTTAGGACGTACGTAACAGAACCCGAGCTAATACTTCATCAGTCATAATCGTCATCGTTATAAATCATACCACTAATTACCACCCCAACATCACTACCACCATCATCATCATCATACCACTTATCACCACCACCACCACCACCACACCATCAAAAGCCCTATTCCCTACTGCTGACAATGGATAAAAAATGGAACAAACTAATGGGTGAAAATAAGCGGTAAACAGAAGCCTAATATGAGTAAAGGAAAGCCTCTGACGACTTAATTATTACCCCATTTGAAAAACAAATTACATGATCATACGTAAAAAAAAAAAAAAAAAAAAAAAAAAAAAGACTGGCATATGAGGCTAAACAGAAGATTAAACATGACCCAAAGAAGAAGAAAGACCAGGTTAAAAGTAACAATAACAGAGGCCAAAAAAAAGTCAATAAACGAATAAACAGATGCAATAACTGATAACTGTATGAATAATAAATACCCCATAGCAAATAAATAAATACAACTAATAATTAAAGTGGAAATTGATACTCAAGCATTAAGGAAGAAAATCAACATCTATCTATCTTCCTTTACTGCTCCATAACGAATTTAGGACCACGAGACTAAGGTACGTTAGCTAGATATTTAAGTGGAGTGACCAATCCTTCATCCCTGAGCGGTGTGAAGTGAGCAATACATCCTCTCCCCTGATATAAACCCTACTGAGATACATCCGATCGGAGCGCCTCAACCCACTAGGCCACCAAGCGTCTATCTGTTTATCTACTTAACAGCTAACGTAGTAAATGGTTTCCTGGGATACAAGAAACCATTTAACTTATCAAAATAAATAGTCACATGAAGATATTACATCATACGAGTGGACGTACGCAGCTATACATACTTAGAGAGAGAGAGAGAGAGAGAGAGAGAGAGAGAGAGAGAAACAATAATAAGCATAAAAAGGGGAATCCAAACCATAAATGAAAAGGAATACAAACTTAAAAAAAAATGACGAAAAAAATATCAATTAGGTAATGAGCAAAAACGAAAAAATACGGCGATGGAAAAAAAATACATAGACTCGGGAGAAAAAAGTTTAAGAGAATCGTATATAGAGAAATAAAATGTTGGTGAGCCAGGGTAGGAGAAGGAGGAGGAGGAAGGGTGGGATGTGAAAGGGGAGGAAGGGGGAAGTGAAGGGAAGGGAGGGGGATTTGAAATGGAGGGAGGGGGATGTGGGGAAGGAATGAGAAAATAAAGGGAGGATGGGAGAATGAAGAGGAAGAGTGGAATGATGGGAGAGGGGAATGAAGCAGAGAGGGAATGAAGGGATGGTAGGAATGGAGAGAAAAGGGGTGGAAGGAGGGAAGGAAAGTGCACCAGGACATGGGGAGGGGGGAGGGACAGGAAGGGATGAGGAAGGAGGCTGTGGAAGGGGGTATGGGAAAGAGGAAATGGAAGAGGAGGTTTGGGAAAATGAAAGAGTTGAAACAGTTTGGGAAAGAGGAAAGGCAAGGAAGTCAGGAATGGAGAAAGAGGGAAGAGGGAAAGGGTAAGGGAAGAGGGAAAGGATAAGGGAAGAGCGAAAGGGAATGGGAAGAGGGAGAAGGAAAAGGTTGGGGAAGGGCAGAACAATATGGCTGGGGAGTGCGAGAGTGGGAAAGCGCTGGGCAAGGGAGGGGGAAGGGAAAGGGTTGGGGAAGGAAGTGGGTGGTTGGGGAAGAAGGGGGGGGTGAGACGGTAAACATTTATGGGCGGTGTGGTAAGTCAGGGTGGCGGTAAATGGATAACTGAGCGATAAATGGATAACTGGGCGATAAATGGATAACTGGGCGATAAATGGATAAATGGGCGATAAATGGATAACTGGGCGATAAATGGATAATTGGGCGATAAATGGATAATTGGGCGATAAATGGATAACTGGGCGGTAAATGGATAACTGGGCGGTAAATGGATAACTGAGCGATAAATGGATAATTGGGTGGTAAATGGATAACTGGGCGATAAATGGATAACTAGGCGATATGTGGATAACTGGGAGAAAATGGATAACTTGGCGATAAATGGATAACTTGGCGATAAATGGATAACTGGGCGATAAATGGATAACTGGGAGATAAATAGATAACTGGGTGGTAAATGGGTAGCCGGGCGATAATGGATAACTGAGGAGGAAATGGATAACTGGGCAGTAAAAGGATAACTGGGCAGTAAATGGATAACTAGGCGATAAATGGATAACTGGGCGGTAAATGGATAACTGGGCGATAAATGGATAATTGGGCGATAAATGGATAACTGGGCGATAAATGGATAACTAGGGGGGAAATGGCCTAAGCGATAAACAGATAACTGGGCGATAAATGGATAACTGGGCGGTAAACGGATAACTGGGCGGTAAACGGATAACCGGGCGATAAATGGATAACTGGGCGGTAAATGGATAACTGGGCGGTAAATGGATAACTGGGCGGGGAAAATTAGAGAGGAAGGGTGATTTGTGGAAGGGAGGAAGGGCGTGGTCAATGAGGTGGATGGGAAAGAAGAGGGAGGTATGGAAGGGAAGGAGGAAGTGGAGGAGGAGGAGCAGGGAAGGGAGGAAAGAAGGGGAAAAGAGGAGGGGGAGGGGAGGGAAGGAAAAAAGAGGAAAAGAGGAGGGGAGGGAAGGGAGGTAAGAAGGGGAAAAGAGGAGGGGGAGGGGAGGGAAGGAAAGAAGAGGAAAAGAGGAGGGGAGGGAAGGGAGGTAAGAAAGGGAAAAGAGGAGGGGGAGGGAAGGGAGGAAAGAAGGGGAAAAGAGGAGGAGGAGGGAAAGAAAGAAGGGGCAAAGAGGAGGGGGAGGGAACTTTGGTAAGAAGGGGAAAAGACGACGGGGAGGGAAGGGAGGAGGGAGAGAGAGATGATAAGGGAGTAAACAGGGAGGGATAAGGAGGAGGGAAAGAGATGACGGGGAGGGAAAAGAGGGGAAACAAGAAGGGGGTGGAGGAAGGGGAAGGATAAAAAGAGTGGTGTAGGGAGAGAGAGAGAGAGAGAGAGAGAGAGAGACAGAGAGAGAGGGGAGAAGAGGGGCGAGAAGAGAGGGAGAAGGAGGTGGGGCAAGAGAACGACAGGGAGGAAGGTTTTGGGTAAATGGAGATGGAGGAGGGTGAGAGAAAATTGCAAGGGGAGGGGTGGAGGATGGGGGAGGGGAAGGGGTGGAGGAGGGGGAGGGGAAGAGGTGGAGGAGGGGGTGGGAAAGGGAGGGGAAGGGGTGGAGGAAGGGGAGGGGAAGGGAGGGGAAGGGGTGGAGGAGGGGGGAGGGGAAAGGAAGGTGAAGGAGGATGGAGGAAAATTAGGGAGAACAGGAAGAATTGAGAAAAGCGGAGGAAGAGGAGGGTACGAAGAGGAATACGAGGGAGAAGGGAAGAGGAAGAAGGGAAGTAGGGAATGAATGACGTAGGAGACAGGGGAAGGATGGGAAGAGGAAGAGAAGGAAGGGTGAAAGAGGAAGTGCGGGAAGAGGGGGAGGAAAAAGAGGAAGGAGGAGGGGGAAGGACTGAAGAGGAAGAAGTAGAGGGAGAATGGGAAGGAGGGGAAGAGAAGGATAATGGATTGATAGTGGGGAAGGGGAGGGGGAAGGGGAGGGGGAGAGGGAAGGGGAGGGGGCAGGAAGAGGAGAAGAACGGGGAGGGGGTAGGAAGGGGAGAGGGTAGGAAGAGGAGAAAGAAGAAAGAGGAGGAGGAAGGAAGAGGAAGAAGAGCGAAAGGGAGAAGAGGAAGTACGGAAGGCCGAGGAAGGAAAAGGGGGAGGTCAAGGAGGAGAAGTTATGAGGAAAGAGGGAGGGGAAGGGAGATGGGGGGAATAGTAGGAGGAAGAGTGGGGGAAGAGGAGGGTGAGGGGTGGAGGGGGAAACTCAGGGGTTAGTCCAGGAGGGGGAGGGGGCGGAGAGGGAGGTGGCAGTTAAGAGAGTGAGGCAGGAGGAAGAGGTGACAGTAGGAAGAGATACAAGATGGTGGAGGGAAAAGGAAGTCGAAGGTGAAGGGGAAGGCAAATGTGGAAAGGGAGTGAGAAAATGGGAGAGAGGAAAGGAAACTGCTTAGGATGAGGGAATGAAAAGGACGGTCAGTGGATGGACGAAGGAGCTGGGTGGGTGGAGTAAAATGAGGAGGAAGTATGGAGGGAAGTGGGTACGTGGAGGAAGGGGTTGGTGTGGTCCGGGTAGTGGTGGAGGGAGAGAGTGGAAGATCGAAGGGGAAGGAGGAAGACAGTGAAAGAATAAGACGAGGGGGGGAAAGAAGAGGATGTAGGGAAGGAGGGGGAGAAGTGAAAAGCATGCGGAGAAGGAGGAGGAGGAGGAGGAGAGAATAGGACATAGGGGAGAGATGGGTTAGGAAGATGCAGAAGAAGAACAGGGAAGAAGGATGAGAAGGGAAGAAGCGAAGGAGTGGGAGGGATAAAATAGGAGGGTGGGGGTAGTTGGGGTGGAGGGGTTTGGGGGTGGGGGTAAATGGATGAGGTGGGGGGCCATTTTGCGACATTAGGCAGACACGGACAGCTTCACAATTTCTGGTCCAAAGGGAGGGGGGGAAGGGGAGGGAGAACTGAGGGGAGGGGGAACTGAGGGGAGGGGAATACAGAGGGGAGGAGAGGGGAGGGGAATACGGATGGAGGGAAAGGAAAGGAAGAGAAGGAGAAGGGAGAGAGACTGGGGGAGAATGAGGAAAGACAGCGACGGAGGATAGGGGAAGCAAGATAATAGCGAGAGAGATGGAGGGGAAACGGGACAGATGATGACCGGTGGAAAGGAATTGAGAGAAGGAATGGGAGAGAAATGTAAAAGGAAAGGGTGAGATGGAAGCGGAAGAGAAGAGGTCAATGAAAAAAATAAGGTGGACGGAGGAGAGAATGTGAAAGGAGCACAAAGGATTAAAAGGAAAATCAAACCGCTACAAACCTACTTGTTCTTGCCAAGCTGTTCAATAAAGGATAAGTATTCCATGCGTCAAAGACAAGGATAACAGAGAAGATAGACTCCCCTCCATCCACCAGACCATCCAGCGAATGCCAGCAGGAAACAGTGAGAAGGACTGCCATGCATCACAGAGAAGCATGTGGATATTACACAGGAAAGGATGGGTGGAAAATCGTAATCTACACCATCTTTAACTCAAATGGAAAGTTACATCAAGTCAACTTCAATATATATCGATACTGTTTTGTGGCTGTCTTCCCATGCTTGTACTGTAAAAAAATGTAACTTCTGAAACGTACTATTTACGAGTGAACATGTTGGGAGCTGGAAGCCAAATATATATATATCACAGTGACCTTTCACAGTTTCCCACACTGAAGGGGAATTTGTTTCATATATTGGCATCTTTTACATAAGAAATGCTTAACTTCATATGATAAAAAAAGATTTGTTAACAATATTATACCATTACCTTTTGCATAACTGGACCGAACTCGTATGAAATAGTTCTTGACTGCCATATTACTATATCCTTAAAATTTTGCACACGCGGAGTAAGATTCTCGTAGTCTGCAGGTAATCAAAGTAAACAAATTCACCTCTTATAAACGTTCCTCCTGTGATTTATTCCTCAATCTATTTATATATATATATATATATATATATATATATAAATAGCTATCATTTGTGCCACCCTTCGCTTTACTGTCAAGCTTCCCCCTTTTTTTGAACTTTTTTTTCATTTATTATTATTTTTTTTCAATAAGGTGACCAGAACTGAACACTGTACTCCAAGTCTGGGCGTACAAGGGAATTACACAATGTGAGGATGATATTTTCTGATTTCTATTCGAATGTTCCAAATTATGACTCGTAAGGGCGAGGTGGAGGAAGACAAACACAGAGAGGAAATATTGGAAGAGGAGAGGGAGGGGAGGAGGTGATGGTTAGAGGTGTTGAGAAGAGCGAAGTGTGAGGGAAAAAGGAAAAAAGGGAGGGAAGAGAAAAATAGGTGAGAAGGGACGAGGAATGGAGCAAGAAAAGGAGGAGGGAAGATGAAAAAAAAGAGGGAAGGGATGAGGAAAAGTCTGAGGAAGGAGGAAAGATGGTGGAACAAGGACGAAAATGAGGGGGGGAAGAGGGAAAGGGGAAGAGGGAAGAGAAGGAGAAGAGGAAAAGGGTGATGGGGGAAGAAAAGTGTGTGTGTGTGTGTGTGTGTGTGTGTGTGTGTGTGTGTGTGTGTGTGTGTGTGTGTGTGTGTGTGTGTGTGTGTGTGTGTACGGACAGTGTATTACTGTATATATTGTGAATTCACTGAGAGAGAGAGAGAGAGAGAGAGAGAGAGAGAGAGAGAGAGAGAGAGAGAGAGAGAGAGAGAGAGAGAGAGAGAGAGAGAGAGAGGAAGGAAAATGGAGGGAGGGGAGAGGGGTGTAGGAAGGAAGGACAGGTGAAATGGACCGGGAAATGGAAGAGGGGAGGGGAAGGGGAGGGGGAAAGAGTGGGGAGGAGAGAAAGAGGGGGGGAAAGGAGAGGAGGAGGGAGAGGACGGAAGAGAGACAGGGGGATGGGAGGGAGTGGGGAGAAGGAAGTGCAGAAGTCTGATTTGACAGAGGCAGAAAAGTGAAAGAAGGAGTAGGAGAAGGAGACCACAGGAAACACAAAAGAATGGGCATTAGGTTGGTATAAAGAGAGAGGGAAGAGGTACAGAGAACACGAAAGAGGTAGGTCATGGGAAAAAAAAAAAAAAAAAAATAGAGGCCCCCCAAGGGGGGAATCACACCAACCACAAGTCGATACAGCGGCTCGGAATATGACCTTGACATTGACCTACTTTCACCAATTTCGAACTCGTAGGAGATTTTCATCCCTATTACACATCTGTAAAATTTTATGATGATATCTTGAGCAGTCGTGAAGTTATCGTCCAAACAGACATACAGACCTTGGCCTACTTTCACCAATTTCGAAATCGGAGATTTTCATCCCTATTACACAATTCTAAAATTTTGTGATGATATCTTCAGCGGTTGCGAAGTTATCGTGTTAACGGACACACAGACAGACAGACAAACTGAAGATAATATCAGCTTCGCTATCACGGCTGGTAAAGACAGAAACAGAGGTCGAAGGAAAAAAAAAAGAGGATATTGGCAAGACAAAGAGGAAAGCTGAGAAAATAAAATAAAAGAATAACAGAAAAAAGACGATTATAGTGAAAGACACGAAAAAGAGAGGAAGAGAAAAAGAAAGAAAGGTGGATGCAAGTCACCATTATCATCATCACCATCACCGTCTTCATCACAATCGTCGTCATCATCATCATCATCATTCTTATCCTATTTTATGACCGCGAATGAGTGGACAAGATCCAGAAACAAACAAGAAACTTTAAAACAGAAACAAAAATAAGAAACTTTAAAGCAGAAACACTGGTATTAAAAGATTATCCAGTGATTCGGATATAGGCCCGTATCCTTACCTGTTGAGGAAGTTCCCAAACACCTTTTCCTATGCGATTTATTTTGCTTATTACACCTTACTGTCCTCTTCCGTCTGACATAAATCTTACCAATATCCGGGTACTCTGCACAAATAACGTAAAAGGGATATTAACCATCCGTATTCAAAAAAAAATCGCTAAGGAAGAGGTGTTAGGGAGCTTCCTGAACTAAATGGAATATGAGTCAGTCTTTCACTCGTCATTTGATCTTTAATTTTAACTCCACAGGTATACACCGTCCGCACTAAAATGGGCTTCTTACGATTAAATTGCTCTTGGAATTCTTGTGGGGTATGGCAATCCGTTGAATTCTATGATTATATAAAAAAAAATGCGGTGTAACTTTTGTCAGGTGCTTTTTCCAAACATATTTCGACTTCTCACGTCCACCTTTCCTCTGTTATTTCCGCTGTTTCCATACATGAATTTTCTGTCATTCACACGCCACATTCATCTTTGCTCTCCACACCTCCTTCTACCCTTACACACACACACACACACACACACACACACACACACACACATGCTCTTCTCAACACTACCGATATTCATTCTTAATAACCATATCATCAAGGCATTTTCCAGCCTTTACCAGACAGACTTCCCTATCGCCATAGTTCACGAATCGCTACGTTTCTTGTCTTAATCAACCTACGCAATCTATAAATATTCCTTTACAGTCATATTTTCACTGCTTTCACTGTCGACATCTTATACTCGCGGCTTTATATCAGTGAAAGTATTAACACACATGCATATATGGGTATTACTGACAATTGCACTACCGACTATACTATGTTTCGTGTTCACCCCACAGTGTAGAGTCTTAACATTGTGCTCACCCCAGTCTCCTGCCAGTAGCCAATTAGTGTTCAGTGCTCACCAGCTCCTCTCATCAGCAGCCAATCAGGAAAACGAACTTACCTGAGGAGGAGATAAAATAAGAAATTAGTTCATCACCATTATTATTTGTATCATCTTTAGCTTATTCTTTATCATCATCATCATCATCATCAATGTCACTTTTATCATCATTAGCTTAATCATCATCATCATCATCATCACCATTTTTATCTTTATCTTCACCTTCACCTTCATCATCATTACCAGTTTATCACTCTAACTTCATTATCATCATCATCATTTCCATTTTATCATTTTATTTTCATCATCACCACCATCACAAAACAACGGGCGTATGGAAAAATGAAATGGGTGAGATAAGCTAAAATTATTGTGGAGGCTTGGGAGGGGGCATGACAGTATACCCTGTTAAATGGAGGCTGTAGGACTACTTGAGTTGCTCTATTATACTTGGGGTCTTAGCGTAAAAACTGCTGGAGATGGACGCCTTCAAGTGGTGGCATCGAAATGACCGAGTGGTGGAGCTGCCCGGGTATACAAACGTCCCTCAATCCCCTCCCTATCCCCGGACAGGAGGAGAGGTGAACTACAGGAGGATGACTGACTGCAGAGGATAGGCAGTTTTAGCCTGCATTTCACTGGATTCACGTTAGCATGGGCCGGAGATTGCAATTACTACCACTACTGCTACTACCATCCCAACTACTACCACCACCACCATTACTACAACTACTACTACCACCACCACCATTACTACAACTACTACTACTACTAATACTAATACCAATACCACCACCACCACCAATACTACTACAACTACTATTTGCGCAAAAACAGTTGTCGTCGAAGTGAAATGCGCTAAGAAGTCGTCATCATTTCCCCCACTTCATTTCCACTCGCTGCCCTGGCCTCAAACTTTCCCTAACCAGGCCCTACTTAAGGTATTAGGGAGAGATACACATAACTTCTCCACTGAGTTTCATCTAATTCCGGGGGAAAAAAAAAAAAAGGAAAAGTTACGCTAGAACGGGGGTATTGCAGGTGTGTGTGTGTGTGTGTGTGTGTGTGTGTGTGTGTGTGTGTGTGTGTGTGTGTGTGTGTGTGTGTGTGTGTGTGTGTGTGTGTGAGCGGAGGGGGCAGGAGAGTGAGATACAAGTCTCTAAAAGCAAGCAAGCAAGCAAGCAAGAAAGCAAGCAAGTAAGTAGTTGTTGTTGTTGTAGTAGTAGTAGTAGTAGTTGTTGTTGTTGTTGTTGTTGTTCGCCTTCTTCTTCTTCCTCTTCTTTTTCGAGGTTCATCTGAAACATAAACCCAGTGGACTGCAGGCTGATGATGTCTTCCTCTTACATTTCACCATCCTTCTTTCGGGACAGGAGAGGGAGGGGACCAGGATATTTTTTCTTTTAAACCAGGCAGTGAAGCAGCATGTGTATATCAGGGCCACCACATGAAGGCGTCCCTCTCCAGTACCAGTAGGCACATGAGTACAGTACAGCAACAAAATTAACCACCAATAACACACCTATAGTTCGTTCATTTTTACTTGGTGGAGATTTTTTAATGTTTTTCTTTAGACAGGCTTACACTTCATGTAGTTCACTGGCAGGTTCAATCAGTACTGCCGCTCTATACTCGTGCCCTTCCCGTAGCACTTCTTCGTGACTAGTGCTGTACTCTAGTTGCGTTCTCTGGTTACAGTTCAGCAGTTAAGACTGTTTAAGGTTAAGAAAAAAGGAAATCTGCAATAAAGAAAACATGTGCGTAAAGACGTATTTCAATATTCCTAAAATAAATATTACTAAAAACAATAAAAACATATATACGGTTCAAGTTCTTTAAGTGCATAGAGAAGAATTTGGTGACAACGACAATGCACAAATACTGTGCACTTAGTATGACAGATAGATAGATAGATAGATAGATAGAGAGAGAGAGAGAGAGAGAGAGAGAGAGAGAATCAGCTTCCCTCATTTGGGTGCAAAAACATAAAATCAGGAGAGAAAAAATCAGGACGAGAATAAAAAGAATAATAAATTCTTCGGGAAAACACCATTTGTTTCCGACTTTTTTTGGCCGCGTAATTCTCTCTCTCTCTCTCTCTCTCTCTCTCTCTCTCTCTCTCTCTAGGTATATATCCATTCTGTATTCATTTTAGTTTTTTCTTTTGCTCACTTTAATTTATTACAACTATTTATTATCATTCTCCCCCTCAGGGTGATCAAGTTCCTATCGTACCATTTCTGTTTTTACTGTTCTCTCTCTCTCTCTCTCTCTCTCTCTCTCTCTCCAATGTGTTAAAAAGGCAGTCCCTAAATCTTTCGAGAGAGAGAGAGAGAGAGAGAGAGAGAGAGAGAGAGAGAGAGTCACTTCCCACTGCAACCATGTTTGTGTGGGTTCAATTGGCTCCAGCGGGATAAAACACATACTATTATAACAAGCACTTGCAAATCTTTTTCTAGATCACACACACACACACACACACACACACACACACACACACACACACACACACACACACACACACGATGAATACATCTCTCAGTACAATCTATTCAACACAAAGCACATAGACCCACGCATTCATACACACACATGCATTCAAACTCAATGCATACATGGAAATACATACATATAAAATCCACACACACACACACACACACACACACACACACACACACACACACATACGTTTTTAATCTCCCAGTTGCGCGTGAATGGAAATGACCAAGTGGTGAATTAGCGTCCATGTTTCTCTACAATTAAATGATGGGAGAGTCTGATTAATAGACAGGTGGACATAATGATAAATAGATATACAGATAGATACATGAGTGGATGGAGAATAAGATAGGATCGTTTACACACACACACACACACACACACACACACACAGTCATGTACAGTTAAGGACACGATTATGCATCCACCTCAGCGATAACTCTCCTGACATAGTGATGCCTCCTTAAGAGCGCCCAGAATATTTCGTCCGCGTTTCACAGTTGTTCGACAAAAATGTGGAACGATATCATTGTACAAAATTGCACATTGCGATATGGATATTGATGGACAGACGGACAGGCAAATGCAGATAAATAAACAGATGGATAGGAAGACGGGATGATACGTAGATAGATAAAAGTAAATAAATAACTTAAGAAATAAAAACTCGCCCTTTTGATCTAGAAAAAATGATGAGCATAATTACTCATTTTACTGTCTCATTTATGCAACATTAAGCTTAGGAAATTTCGATCTGGAGGACCTAGATAAACAGTGGCCGTCATTATAAACCTTTTGTAACTAGGTGCCTCCTCTCAGCTGTCTAAAATTGTGTGTCTGTAGCAAGGGTCAAGCTTAAGGGCTGGGAAAGTGAACAGTGTCCTTGCATTTGGCCCACGCTGTGACTGAGAGAGGAAGAGGGAGAGGGAAGGGAAGAGGAAGAGGGAGAGGGAAGAGGAAGAGGAAGAGGGAGAGGGAAGGGAAGAGGAAGAGGAAGAGGGAGAGGGAAGGGAAGAGGAAGAGGAAGACGGAGTGGGAGAGGTTAGAAGGGGAGAGGAAGAAGACTGCAGAGGAAGAGGATGGGCCGGGGTGAGGGAGGAAGAGGTTGTGAAAATGAATCGTGAATCAGCCAAGTGTATATGAACAGTGAATATGAATGGTGAAAATGACTGGTGGAAAAATAATGTATAAAAAAGTATTAATATGGATGAAGAAAATGACAACTGGCTCCAAATGGGGGAAAGGATGTGCTGAAATGAATGGTGAAGAATAATGGTGAGTGTTCATGGTGGATTTGGAATTAATACCACTTTATTCACTGCTGTTCCATAAGGTCACACCACCAACTCACAAAAATACCCCAATTAACACCATAACACAAGATCCAAACATTATATCCTTTAACACATCACAAAATAGGTGGTGGGTATTAGCGCCTTAACTGCGTAGAGAAGGGAAGGGGATGCAGAGGATCATGCCTTTGTTGGTGTTTCGTAGGTAAATAATGGAGTTCGGTAACAGGCTTCGTATTTTATGTCCAGAGTTGACTGTACACACACGAATACATCCAAAATAAAAAGCACACACACACACACACACACACACACACACACACACACACACACACACACACAGATAACTCATAAAAAAGGCACAAAGCTTTTCTCACAGACACACAACCATTTCAATAATCCAGGAAAAAATCAAACACTTGGCATTCTCTCTCTCTCAGTATTTTTCCCCACTCACGTTAGCCTCGTCCATTCTTTTCTCCTTCACCTCTCTCTCCCTCTCTCTCTCTCTCTCTCTCTCTCTCTCTCTCTCAGCATTTTTGTTCTCCACTCACGTTAGCCACTTCCACTCTTTTCTCCTTCACTCCCCTAGCCCTCCTCTCTCTCTCTCTCTCTCTCTCTCTCTCTCTCTCTCTCAGCCACAACTATAACACGAGGGGCTTTTCTAAGAAGGCAAAAGGGGGGGGGGGGAGGATCCACTGAAAGGGTGAGAGAGAATATTGATGTTATTGCGAAAGGCTTGGATACGAATGAGAGGGAGGAGAATGAAGAGGAGGGGGAGGAACAAGCAAACAATGAGGGGGAGGAGGAGGAGGAGGAGGAATAAGGGAGGTAAGGGGAGTGCTTCGGGAATAATAATGATGATGATGATGATGATGATGATATAATAAAAATACTACTACTACTACTACTACTACTACTACTAATAATAATAATAATATCTGAAATAATAATAATGATAATAATAATAATAATAATAATAATAATAATAATAATAATAATAATAACACTAAAATCTCACTTCGACTGTCCAGACACAAAGCAGTAACAACAACAATGCTAATACTAATAATGATAATGATGATGCTTTTTAGGACATTACTAACAGCTTAAGTGTACATTATTACCGCCATCCAATTCATCACAATAATGAGCCATCGTTATCTCGCTTAATATTATCTGGTATTACGTGAGGGCGATATTTTTATACGCTATAATTTTACCCTCTCATTTATTTAAGAGGCTTCATGATAGACCGTTTCTTGTATATTTTTCTCCTAGCCCTCCTCCTCCTCCTACTTCTTCGCCTCTTCCTCCTCCTCCTTCTCCTCCTCCTCCTTCTTTCTCGTTGTTCTTTCCTTCCTCCTCATCTTCAGTACCTCTGTTGCTACTAGTATGTCTTCGTTTATTCTCATCCTATTTCTAATGTTCTTTATATTTTCTACCTCAATTTCATTACACTTTTCCTTTCTCCTTAGCATTAACCTCGACGAACCTCCTCCT
>NC_137007.1:33828712-33848712 GCF_032717465.1 Coenobita brevimanus | reverse complement strand
GAAAAGAAGGACTTGATGGAACATGGAATGAAGGATGGTAGAATGAATGGAATGGAGCAAGATTTTAAGGAATGAAGAAGGATGAAAGGAATTAAGGAAGTAAGAAAAAAAAAAGAGACGAAAGAAGGAATGGAAGGAGGGAAGTAAGACTGGAACGAAGAGGGATGGAAGGAAAGAAGGAATGGAGAAAGGAAAAAACAAGCCTAAAACAGGAAGACAACAGGAGATTAAGAAATGTAAAGAAAGGAAGGAAAGAATAATTACAAGACGAAAAAATATATACCAAAAATAAGGATATAATGAAAATAAGAGAAAAATGACTAGACATAAAAAACGACTGAAATCAGGAAGGGAGGGAAAGAAATAAGGGAGGAAGGACGAAGGGTTTAAAGCCACATTTAACTGAAGAACCGAGAACACAAATACACGAATATGGAAACGAGGGAATTGATAACGATAGAGAAGGCGAGAGAAGAGAAGGGGATGAAGGAGTGGGAAGGGGAGGAGAAGGGAAATTGAAAGTGAAAGGCCCAGAGAAGATGAAACTTAGAATATATATGGGTGGAGGGAGAGAGAGACATATATAGAGAGAAGGAACGTGTGAGGGTAACAAATTGCTTAACCCCTTCAGTTCGATGTCTTTCTAACGTTCTAGCTAACGCAGACTTCTCTCAATCGGGGGGAAATTTCCCTGACCCAATGCCCTTGAAACACTCTCAATTAATCTCTTGAATACTACTGCGCATAAATTATTTTATTCTCCTAAGCAATGACACTCCTAAATGATTGGGATGCAAATAAACAACAAACTGATATATGAATAAATATATAGATAAACAATAAAAATGGGTCTATGTTAGCGACCACGTTGCTCACTCCTTATGACAGACAGGTCACTCAGCTGAACTCACTGTTACACAAGTTTACGAAATCTAGAAGGGTACTGATTCATAGCACCGAAGGACACTACTTCTGGTTCTAAAAAGGTGATCCCCCCATCAACCAGCAAGAGAGGCTTTTAGAGCATAGTGATGCTGAAATGTTAACTGGTATCCTACAGGATGCGAATTCAATTCCACGATGGGGTAGGAAAAAGCCTGACAAGAAAGGGTACTCAAAGAGCACAGCGACTGCACGTTTAAACTTTGATCTATACCATGACCTTGATCCTGAATCAATCAGCACAAAAATTAAAATAACTTCTCCCCATCCTTGCACACACAGTATGTCTAAAGTATGATCTAAATCGAGTCAGGCACTCACGAGGCAACACCGTGCTATGACCCGTGACCTTGACCTTCGACCAGTCTGCACCAAATCGAATCGCTTATTCTAGGACATCAACACAAAGTATGTGCCAGTTTTGATCCAACTCGTATCACGTGCTCATGAGATATTTTGTAAATCATACATACATACATACATAACGTGAATACAAAGAAACAAAATCATTCACAACAACGACACCGAAATCTTTCTTTCTGTTTTGTTTTTTGATGCTGGTCAGAAAATTTATACAACCCTCCACAAAACGCACCAAGTTATAGAAACACCCCGCTACTACCATCACACCAGCCATACATAAAACACCCACAGAATGTACTCAACTGGGATAGTGGGCATCTGTGGCCAGGTGATAACACATGAAGGTGTATGGCACGGAGGTCTGCTGGACTTCAGAGAACGGACTGCATACACTACGAGCGGAAGGTGCGGCTGCAGTTAGTTACTAAGTATGGAGGGGATAGGGTGTTGGGCAGGAGAACTCAAGTAAGGATGTAGGACTTTTATCACACCTACTTTAATGTTCGCCAGCACTGTGGTTCGATCCCCGGATATGTACAGTCAAATAATAAAATCCGATCGTCTCTCCTGCCTCCCTTGCACGGTTGGATTCACTGGAGGTTAATGGGCATAATTTGCACCGTTTGTCCACTACGTCTTATTAAAACATCAGTGAATCCAGCAACGAGGAGGAGGGAGAAGAGGCGGATGAATTTTAGAATCTGACTACACCATGAGGCAAGAGAGCATGAATAAGAAGGTCAGGGAGTGAAAATGAATGACGGTAAGAAATGAGCGAAGGAAGACGGGAAAAAAAGGGAAAGGGGAGAAAATGATGAAAAGTTAATGTTATGGTGAAAGTGTGTGAGAGAGAGAGAGAGAGAGAGAGAGAGAGAGAATTATTCAAAGGAAGGGGAGAAGAGAGAGAGAGACGCAACGGGATAGAGAAGCTAAAACATAGAATACATAGAGGGGTGAGAAGATGGGTGAGGGAATATGAAGGAATTGAGGGAAAAGATTGAATGAGGGAAGATGGAGAGGGGAATACAGAAAGGAAGGGAAACACGCGAGAGGGAAATATAGGGTAAGATTTGGAGAGAGAGATTTGTGGATAGATGGATAGTAGATAGTCGGGTATTAAGGGTGGATAGATAGGCCGGATATGATAGATAGATAGACACTGAGACAGATAGATACAGATAGATATTATTAAGCAAAGGAAACTTCTAGATGTTAAAGACTGAGGACTGATTTTTATTTACCTATGCTCAAGCAAACCAATGTCAATATTCGTCAGCCATAAATCTACCTACCCATCTCTCTCTCTACCTACCTATCTATGTTTGTGTATATCCTATCTTATTATCTACCTCCCTACCTACCTATATCTGTGTGTGTATATCTATCTATCTTTTATCTAACTACACATCTTTCAGTCTATCTGTCCACTGCCTGACGTCGCACCCTGTGAGGGATGGCCGTGACATACGAACCTCCGGGAGTGTCTGTCCCTACTCAACGACGCTCCCTCTTCCCTGGAAACAATACCTACCTAATCCTCTCAATCCGATGAAATCTGTATTATTTCTCTTTACCTAAAGGACAATTTTGGTTAACTTTAATAAAACCTGAAGTAGAGACGGGGCAAAAGTTGGCTGTACCTAATTCCTCCAGTTAAAATTACATAAATAAATAAGTAAATAAATAGAAATAATAAAAATAAAACCAACTAAAATACTCGTAGTTTGGTGATAAAAGTAGGGTTGCAACCCCAGTCTAACATCTTTGAACTCTGTGGACTGCAGGACAAAACTCTACCCTTCTTCTGCAGTCCACCATCCTCATTTAGGGGAATAGGGAGGGGAGTGAAGGACGTCTGTATATCCGGGCAAGTCCAACACGCGGACATACTAGTGCCACCACCTGAAGGCGTCCCTCTCTAGCACCAGGGTTGTAGAAATAACAGAATACGTCATCGAAGTGAAGGGGTTAAAGAAAAGAAAAATCGCTTCACAGTAATTACCCATAAAAGAAACAAAAGAACGAAAATTACCAAGATAAAACAACAGTAGAAAAAAAAAAAACACTATATATTAAAAAACAGCAAAGGTTCTTACTCCAAAAAGCCGACTGAAGCTATAAAAAAAAAAAAAAAAAAAATGACGGAAAAATGCAGTCCCGGTCACCATTTGCATTTAGTTGGAATGGGAGAAAAAAGGGAATGAAAAATAAACGAGGAAAAATTATAAAAAGGGCAAAAATATAATATGCGCTGTGTGTGTGTGTGTGTGTGTGTGTGTGTGTGTGTGTGTGTGTGTGTGTGTGTGTGTGTGTGTGTGTGTGTGTGTGTGTGTGTGTGTGTGTGTGTGTGTGTGTGTGTGTGTGTCGATGTATATGGTATATCTATATATCTACGTACCTACCTTACCTCCCTCCCTCTCTCCCTCCCTCTCTCTCTCTTTCTCTCTCTCTCTCTCTCTTTCTCTCTCTCTCTCTCTCTCTCTCTCTCTCTCTCCCTAATTGCAAAAGGCAGAGTACTGCTCTTTAAAAAAAAATGTGTATACAATTATTCCTTTTGCAATCAGGAGGTACTTGCAGAGAGAGAGAGAGAGAGAGAGAGAGAGAGAGAGAGAACAGCAACAATTTTATTATTTTCTTTATTCTCCCTATCTCAAGCCATTTTTTTCTTGCTAGTAGGATATCTTTCTCGGAGAAGCACAAGCAAAAAAAATCCCCATTAATCCCCACCATATAAATCGTCCGCAAAGCTCAGTAAAATCGCCTGGTGGTAGCCCCCCTCCCCAAAAAAATTATCTCCTTCCTCACTAAAAGATTTGCGAAAGAAAACTAAAAAAATAAAAAAAATTGAGTACGGGTGAAGTTCGTTTCATTTCTTTTCGCTGCTACCAAAAAGTTTCGCTCAGGTTAGGAATGGCCTCTCGTACTGAAAGGCTTATGTTAATCCCATCAGTCCGATGACGTATTTTTTCCACTTAATTCTTGTTGAGAGGACTTTAGTTAATGCAAGACAGTGATCTATTTTTTTTTTTTTTTTAATGAAAGCCACACCTAACCTTTTGAAAAACTTGCTTGTATAATCAATAAGTCCGTCTGTAACCTTTACCTCAGCCTAAAAATACCTTCCGTCCACCTTGAGTGCTCGGGTGTAACAAGGGAAGGACACTAGAAGATGAGCCTAGTCACCAAGAAGTGTTGCGGGAATACAGAGCCATAGTATTGCCTTTTTCTGCCACTGAGCTACGTGAAATGAGCTGCATGAGGACGAAAATGTGGGCCAAGTTAAAAAAAAAAAAAAAAAAAAAAAAAAGTCTGGCAAGAATAGATGGCGTCGTAGTAGTGAAGGGGTTAAAGCTAAATCTAAGCCTTTAAGCTGGTCTAGTCCTAAGCTGAATAAGAGAGAGAAAGAGAGAGAGAGAGAGAGAGAGAGAGGTGGCATGGGTACCAGCAATACCACGAGGCCTTTTAACCATTTCAACGCGAGGATGATGTATTTACTTCTATCTATCTATCTATTTATCTATCTATAGCCTGACGCCTAAATCCAGTACGAGGTGACCACAAACAAATCGCTTCCATGTGGCCCTGTCCCATGTCATTTCGCTGCCCTTCCCCCACGCTCACATCCCCGTCTCTCATATACCTCTCCACTCCATCCCTCTGCTATGAAATGATTGTATGCAGCTATGAGGAGATATCGTGTTAGACAGAGGTTAGTGAGGCTTGTTTCTAACCCCTCATTACTAGACATCTCGCCTGGGAACACCAGATGCTGTTGGCTCGTTCTCCCTACGTGTCAAGTGGAGTTGGTGGAGGATTAGTGCCCCTCCCTGTAAAACAGTTAACTCTAAGCCCTTGTCCACCCCGTTTGGGATACATGGCGTCTGGCAATGAATGAATGAATAATAATAATAATAATAATAATAATAATACCCGGTAATAATAAATGAAAAAACGGGGAATATTTTATCATACCGTAAAAAAAGAGGCACCGTGGCGAAGGTCAAATTATTAGAAATTTGTTCGAAAATAATTTTGGGGAGCGTGTTTTTAAGATGTGAAAATTAATGTCAAAATATACGTAAGTTCCCACATGAGGTAAAAGTGGGAAAAATAATAAATCAGAAATAAATGTGAATAATTTCCAGCAAGTGAGAAGAATCTGAAATAATTACCATGGGCTGAAACCAGTCATCAATATAGTGCAATACACGAAAACTAAGAATTATTTCAAAACGTAAGGTGACTACATAAAGAAAAAAAAACAATAACGAAGAAAATTTAAGGAATCCCGCTCATTTCCATATTTCACGATGCAAGGAGGAGAGCAAAAAATGAGAAAAATACGAAGAAAAAGATGCCGAGACGCAAAAATAAAAAGGGACTAACAAGATCTCTAATGAGGGGCATAAAATTCATTAAGAAATTTTTAAATATCTGGTCATTATTTTTAGAAGCAAGAAAAAAAATATGAAAATAATGAGAGGACTTAGCTGGAGTGAGCAGTAACGTGAAAATGAAAGAATGAGGGAGACATAATTAAGCGAGGCAAATGCTTAAGAAGTATACAGTATATCTGGGTACACTGATATAGAATTCAAGAAGTATAATTATTAGCCAACAGATACATATTCTCTCTCTCTCTCTCTCTCTCTCTCTCTCTCTCTCCTTCGATAGTCACCATTACTCTCTGCCTGACAGCAATAAACACAGGGGCTAGGGTGGCTTTGCCTGTCACTTTATTGGCCCCTTCTCTCTCTCTCTCTCTCTCTCTCTCTCTCTCTCTCTCTCTCTCTCTCTCTCTCTCTCTCGGTGATGGGAAATTGCTCAAAAACGAAATGTACAGCAATCAAAAATATTTTAACAGTGTTCTCAGTGTCTACCCTGCATCATTTTTTCATTTTCTACCCCCACTGCCACACCGATGCCCACACCTGCAGACTGAGCCATCCCAATACGTACTATCAGGCGAGTTTCTATCCCTATCTATCAGCCACCCTATACAAACACCCTAGCTTCAACCTCTTCAATCCAAGGGTTCATTTCACTTTATTCTATCTTTATATATTAGTTCAAGAGAGGTTCTTCTAACTGGGGAGTCTAGATGGTTAGATATAAACACAATTAGCTCCTTCACTGCTAGATGTTCCTTATATATTAGGGAAAAATAGACTGGTGATGGTAAGAATAGCAAAAAATCGTACTGAAGTTGTTAATCAGGTCTGTCATTGCTTAGCCTCTGTGTGTGTGTGTGTGTGTGTGTGTGTGTGTGTGTGTGTGTGTGTGTGTGTGTGTGTGTGTGTGTGTGTGTGTGTGTGTGTGTGTGTGTGTGTGGACATGGAAAGACACTCAAACTGGCCCTTTACTAAATACAGCCGCACTTCCTGGCATAACACACACCGCTAATACAGACATGAGAATGCTTTTTGCCCCCTCCCATAACACACCCTCCCTACCATACCCCTCTACCATACCCCTCCCTCCCATAAACCTCTAACATACCCCTCCCTTCCATACTCCCTACCATACTCTTTTCCTACACTCCTCCCTCCTATGCATCCCTGCTATACCCCCTCCCATACTTTCCTTCCATATCTCGTCCTTCATACACCTCTCCCATACCCCTCCCCCATCCCCTCCTCCCATCCCCCCTCTCCCATAGCATAACTTCTCCAATGCTCCTTTTCTATCCGATTACATTAAATCTTTCCTTTTCACTCTCTCTCTCTCTCTCTCTCTCCTTCATACTCCCATTTCTCTTTTCACCTTTCCTCCTTCACCTCTTTCCTCCCATGATTCCTCTCTTCCTATCTCCATATTACATCCACTCACTCTATTCCATCCGGCCCCCCCCCAAAAAAAAAAGCGCATTTTTTTTTTTAAACTCTGCCAATTTTTCAAAAAATTAATGGGTCAAATGAACACAGGGATGGACGGCCGCTGGAAAAACTTATTATAAAAGAAAAAAGAATTATTATTTTGCTCCGCCCATTCCCAAAAATTTTGCCATTTATTTTCTCCACTAGTTATATTTGCTTCATTTATTTCGGAAAGTATTATTTTTTCACCTTTTTCTCTAATTTTCTTCGATTTTTCTATTCCTCCGTCTCCTCCTCCACCCTTACCAGCTTCGTTTTCTTTATTTATTTCTAAGTTTCTTTACATCTGATCTCTCTCTCTCTCTCTCTCTCTCTCTCTCTCTCTCTCTCTCTCTCTCTCTCTCGTATGTCTAATCTTTGACGGAAAGAAGACCTTTCCCGTCTCCCATACCAATTTCCTGACATATACCATCGTTTCCTCTCTCTCTTTTCATCAATTCTCCCACGTACTTTCTTCCTCATGTCCTTATCTCTATTAAATTTTCCCTCCTCCCTCCGCCTTGGCCCCCCTCTTGTTTCCTCTCCTTCCATCACATGTACCTTCCCCTCTCTTCCTCTCCTCCATCTCTCCCTTCACTCTTTCACTTCCCTCCGCCCTTCCTTCTACCCCTCCCTTCTTTCCTCCCTTTCACCCATCCTATTATCACCTCCATTCCCCTTCCCTTCCCTCCATCCCCCTCTCACCCTTCTCCCCATCTCAGTTCCTCTCCCTCCTTCCTCACTCCTCGCCTTATCCTTCCTTGTTCCTCTCCTTTCCTCCGTCCCCTGCCCTCTCCCCCTCTCCATTCAGTGCCTCCTCCCCTCTATATACCCCCTCCCCACCCCCCTTTTTGCCCATTTCCCCTACTCACGACTCAATTTCCTCTTCCCCTCTTCCTGTTCACCCTATCTTTTATCTCCCCTTACTTCCCTCCCTTCCCCCCCTTCTCTCTCTCTCTCTCTCTCTCTCTCTCTCTCTCTCTCTCTTTCTCTCTCTCAAAACTTTCCTCCCTACTTACCCCGCCTCTCACACACTCCTGGATCGAGAAACGCGTTGAGAACATGTCTGAGTCACGTACGGGCGTGTTTCGCAGGAGGAGAGGCACGGGGAAAACTGGAGAGGCACAGACTTACTTTTCCTCTCTCTCTCTCTCTCATTTCTTTCTCTATTGCTTCGGTTCATAATTTCCCGTAGCTTTATATTATTCCTCTCTCTCTCTCTCTCTTAACATTATTCTGCTGTGCACGTGTTTCCCCGTCTTTCTGTCTGGCTATCTATCTGCCTGTCTGCTTCTTTGATTCACTGAACTCTCTCTCTCTCTCTCTCTCTCTCTCTCCGCCCACATTTGCCTCTCGAATTCTCTCCCTCCCTGAGAGAGACGGACAAACACAGGCACACGAATTTAAAGTGAGCCGAGAAAAGAAACTTGTGAACGAAAATACTTGAAAGAAAGATTTGGGAGAAAGTAAGGCTAGTGAGAAAGTAAAGTTAGTGAAGTAAAGCAAGTGAGAAAGTAAAGTTAGTGAGAAAGTAAGGCCAGTGAGAAAGTAAAGTTAGTGAGGAAGTAGAGCTAGTGAGAAAGTACCGATAGTGTGAATGTAAAGCTGGTGGAAAAATAAAGCCAGTGAGAAAGTAAAGATAATGAAGGTAAAGCTGGTGAGAAAGTAAACCTAGTGAGAAAGTAATGCAAGTGAGGAAGTAAAGCTTGTCAGAAGGTAAAGTTAGTGAGAAAGCTAGTGAGAAAGTTAAGCTAGTGAGAAAGTAAACGAGAAGGTAAAGCCAGTGAGAAAGTAGAGCTAGTGAGAAAGTAAAGACAGTGAAGACAGAACTAGTGAGTAAGTAAAGCTAGTGAGAGTCTAGTTTGCTGGAAAAAAAAAAAAAATCATGGTTATTATTCCATTTCTTGTTCGGTCCTCTCTCTCTCTCTTCTCTCTCTCTCTCTCTCTCTCGCTCGCTCGTGTGTGACCTGCATTATTTCTGTTCATTAGTATTGTTTTCCTGTTCAATACTTGACTCTTTTATGCAATATTCAATTCCGACTGAACCTGGGAAACTTTTATAGACTTACTTTATATGTTCAATCAAAATAAACCAAACAAATTTTATTCGGATTATGAAAGTAATAGTGGAGGGTTAACTTTGCAACATTTTTACAGTTTCCCTTCACTAACTTTAAAGAAAACGTAACTGATCACGATATATCACTGAAAATGGAGTGTGATATCCTTAGACTTTTAGTGGAAGTAACTCGAAGGCTTGGGATCCTGAAGAAATTACACCCACATATTGGAACTGAGAGAGAGAGAGAGAGAGAGAGAGAGAGAGAGAGAGAGAGAGAGAGAGAGAGACCTCCTCACCACTACCACGGTCACTCCAACCACCATCCTCATCACCACTAATAATTATCATCCCTATCACCATCACTTTATTGAGAAGAGAAATATTTTACATGATTTCTGCCTTAGGTTCCTCTTTCATCATCATCATCATCATCATCGTCATCATCATCGTCGTCTTCATCATCATCATCATCATCTCCTATTTTACCACCTAAGGATGGGATGAGGCAGAGTCCAGAGATTACAAGAGAAAAATTTTTGAGGGAAACTAATCAAGAGTCTCCTCAATTAAATGCCCAATTAAATCACCACAATTACAACCACATCCATCACCACCACCACAGCAACAATCAATACCACAACACTACACCTAACACAACTACAACCACTGCCACCACCACCATAACTACCTCTACAATTACCACCTTCACCACAACTGCCACTAAAACTGCTACCATAGAAACAACTACCACAACTATAACCGTCATCACAATCACAACCACTACCATTCACATATGACCTCTCTCTCTCTCTCTCTCACACACACACACACACACACACACACACACACACACACACACACACACACACACACACAAGCGATATACAACGACCATTAGATTTTCACGCACACCGACTACCGGCAAACTGTCATAAAACATCCACGGTCATGCAAACTATACGTACACAGCAGCACATGACTGCAGTCTACACAGGGATACAGTCATACAGTCTACACATACGCACAGTTAAGCAATCTTGTCCACATATACATACTTATACATTCGTGCAGGCGATACATACATACATACATACATACATGCATACATTACATACATATATACTTACATACATACCATACATACATATACCTAGAGAGGCCGTCAACAAAACATACATACATATCCATACATACACAGTTATACATGCTTTTTAAATATGTAGTCTATGCGTAGGATACAAAGTTATACATACATATACATATATACATACATGCATACATACGTACACTACATGCACGTGTTACATATATAGTCATACATTCCTAATATTATGTACAGGACGACAGTAGTTATAGAATAGTCTACTACTACTACTACTACTACCATTATTATTATTATTATTATTATTATTATAATAATTATTAGACTGAAAATTTAAGAATGGTTGGTTAGGAAGCCAGCGCAATGGGAGGACATTTATTTCCTTGCCTGTCAGAGGAAATGAGAGAGAGAGAGAGAGAGAGAGAGAGAGAGAGAGAGAGAGAGAGAGAGAGAGAGAATGACAAACGAGTTAAAAAGACAGTGGACCTTCACTTAAATGTATAAAGAGATTGGTAACACTCACCCACACTCAGTCCAGTGGAAGTGATTGCATGGAAGAGTGGAAGTGGATGTGTGGAAGAGTAAAAGTTACTGTGTGAGAGTGGACGTGTGTTGAAGAGAGGGCGTGACTGGGAGGACGGGTGGAAAGGAATGGGTAAAAACAAGGAAAAGATTGGGTGGAAAAGTGGATAGGATTGGGTGGAGGCAAAGATGTTTGGGTGGAAGGCTGAAGAGAGTGTGGATGAAATGGGTGGAGGAGTTAAAGAGAATTAGTGGAAGAGTGAGAGGGACTATGTGGGAGAGTGTGAGGGCTTATGTGAGAGAGTGAAAGAATGGGTGCAAGAGGGAAGAAGTGGATGGAAGAGACTGGGTGGAGGGTGGAAGAGACTGGGTGGAGGGTGGAAGAGCTGGGGTGGACGAAAAGGGTCGTGTGGAGAGTGGATATAATTAGGTGGAGGGTGGAAGAGACTGGGTGGAAGTGGAGAGAAGTGTGTGGAAGGAAGGAAGGAAATACACAGAAAGGTGAAAGACTGGGTGAAAGTTAGAGGAAGTGGGTGGAAGAGTGGAGAGGACTGGGGAGAGGATGAAAGAGATCTGGCGGAGAGACTGAGTGGATGGGACTGGGTGGATTGGACAGGTGGGTGGTGGAATAAAACCGGTGGAGCAGGTGGAAGGGGGGAGACAGAATGAAGGGTTTTAAATGACTGTTTGAGATAGCCATTCTTTTCAACGTGTGGATATACCTGCCTGTCTATCTACCTACCTATCTATCTATCTATCTATCTGTCTGTCTGTCTGTCGTCCCTATTTATCTATCCATGTTTAGAGTATCTGCCTATCCTTCCATCTATATCTATTTATTGATCAATCTATCGACGTCCACAAATCTATTCACCTCTACCTTTATCACCATTACTCAACGCCTACCTACCTGTCTATTTATCTATCTTCATCCATCTATCTATTCACTACCTGACACCTCATCCTGTGTGGGGTAGCCTCAACAAAGACAAGGATCTCCAGGCACTTTTGTCCCTACTAAGTAACGACCCCTCTGCCCACAATAAGCCAACCCACACCAGCATCGCCCTCCGTTGGCTTAATCCACTTCCCCACCTGGCCGCCAAAAGGTGTGGGCAACTCTTTACACACACACACACACACACACACACACACACACACACACACACACACACACACACACACACACACACACGAGAGAAACTGGAGTGGGTGGAGAGGCAAAGCAAATGCGGAAAAGTGATGAAAGGCAGAGAGGGTGGAAATGAAAGCAGATGGGTGGAGAAGGCGAAGTGAGTGGAGTGAGATGGGTGGAGAAGGGTGGAGAGTGGAGAGAGAGTGGTTTTAGGAGTACAGTGGAGTAGAATGGAATGAAAAGAGCGGAGTGGAATGGAAAGGGTGGAGTGAAGTGGAGGCGGGGTGGAGTGAAGTGGAGGCGGGGTGGAGTGAAGTGGAGGCGGGGTGGAGTGAAGTGGAGGAGGGGTGGGGTGGAGTGGGGAGGGTGGGAGGGGTGGGGTGGGGGTCAGAAGGAAGCCACATGTTACCTCGACAAAGCAGCGGGGTCTTGCTTGAATTAATTACTGCCTTAAATCAGAGTGGTGTGTGTGTGTGTGTGTGTGTGTGTGTGTGTGTGTGTGTGTGTGTGAATATATTTATCTAGAATAAACTCCATATTAATCACAACTGACTACTATACGCATACGAGAGAGAGAGAGAGAGAGAGAGAGAGAGAGAGAGAGAGAGAGAGAGAGAGAGAGAGCCGTAATTAATCCCCTGGTGGCGACCCTCCCAGACCAAGATTATACTGAGGAGCTGCCGCGTGGCTTGGTCTGGCTTATTGTGGCTTGCTCTGGCTTTGATTTGGCTTATCCTGGCTTGAAATGGCTTACTAGGGCTTGTCTAGGCTTGAAGTGGGTTGTTGGGTCTTGGCAGGGTCTCGTTGTTGTTGTTGTTGTTGTTGTTTGTTTTCCGGTCTATGGTTGAGCAAACCCGTCGACCACAGGCAAGCAACTGTCCATCCTAGATTCAGTACAGTACATACATCGTGCAGGGACCCGGCTCCCTCTTGTGGTAGACAGTGCCTCATCGGGATCGGATTATGAAGTATGGCTCTTGGGTGGACGCCGCGGTTGCTCCACCCAGCATGCGCGGCGCCTCCACGTGTAAGTTCCTCGTCAGCGCTTTTTATGAGGGTTGGACGAGATAAATGTACTTTCAAATTCTCTTATTCTGCATAATTTCATGAAACTCCTCACACACACACACACACACACACACACACACACACACACACACACACACACACACACACACACGGTCCTCAACAAATTAAAGACTGCTAAACTGCTCATCATTTATGTACATTCCTTTGACATCCCCATCAAAATTCATGAAAATCCCCTCAAGACGGGCAATGAATATCTCTGTTGAAAATGTGTCCCCTGGCTCATACCCTCGTAAGTTCCCAAACACCTCTTCCTAGGCGATTTATTTTGCTTATTACACCTTACTATCCTCCTGCGTGTCATTTAAATCATCCAATTGCCACCATACCCTGCGTAAATAACATACAAATTCGTATTAACCTCCCGTATCCAAAAATAAATCGCTAAGGAAGAGGTGTTAAGGGAACCCTCTTACCCGACTACCACCTCACACAACCGGAATTACCACTCGGGCTCCTATGACTCACTCTAAGCTAATCTGACTAACCTAGCTAAAGCCCTCCCTAATCCACCTAACTCAGACTTAAGCCAGTAGCGGTGAAGTCAGTTACGTCCACCTCTAACTAACCTATCAAATAACCAACTCAACTTACTACTAACTCAGGTAAACCATTCCCAACCCAGCTAAACCATCCCTAACCCGGCTAAACCATCCCTAACCCGGCTAAACCATCCCTAACCCAGCTAAACCATCCCTAACCCAGCTAAACCATCCCTAACCCAGCTAAACCATCCCAAACCCGGCTACACCATCCCTAACCCAGCTAAACCATCCCTAACCCAGCTAAACCATCCCTAACCCAGCTAAACTATCCCTAACCCAGCTAAACCATCCCAAACCCAGCTAAACCATCCCTAACCCAGCTAAACCATCCTTAACTCTGCTAAACCATCCCTAACCCAGCGAAACCATCTCTAACCCAACTAAGCCACCCCAAACTCAACTAACCCACCTTTAAGCCATCACCAGCCAAGCCAAGCCACGAGTTAAGCCAGACAGGGATTATCTCGAGGTCAATTAGCAGTAAACCACACGGGGGGAAGAGTAATTATCAAAGCCATTACCACTCCACCAGGCAGACCCCCCTCTAAGCCACCTAAGCCCCCCGTCTTGGCATTACTGGGCTTTATACAACTTTTTCCCCTTCATCATCATCATCATCATCATCATCACTTTCGTCATCATCATCATCATCATCATCATCATCATCTTGGCTTTGGCTCCTGGCTTTAGAGGTGGCTTTGATGGGTTAGGATGGCTTTACTGGCTTGATGTAGTTAATCCTGTCTTTAAAGGTGGCTTAGCTGAGATAAGGATGACCGAACTGGCTTGGTGGTCGTTCATTTGTTCTTCCATCTCTCTCTCTCTCTCTCTCTCTCTCTCTCTCTCTCTCTCTCTCTCTCTCTCTCTCTCTCTCTCTTTCTCTTGCCCCTTTATTATTCCCCACTCCTCCTCCTCCTCCTCCTCCTCCTCCTCCTCAGAAAGTAATAGCTTCAATTAGGTACTCTCTCTCTCTCTCTTTCTCTCTCTCTCTCTCTCTCTCACACACACACACACACACACACACACACACACACACACACACACAATGCTCCCCAACTCTTCTTCTTCCTTCTTCTCTTCTCTCCACCTCCCCGTCTTCCTTTCTAAAATCCCTCAGAGGATAATATATTCGAAAAAGTTAAGCATCTTTCTCCCTCTTCCACCACTCTTTTCATTCTCTCTTCTTCCCTTCTTCTTCTCCTTCTCCTCCTCCTCCTCCTCCTCCTCCTCCTCCTCCTATTCTCCTCTCCTCTCCTCTTCGTCCTCTTCCTCCTTCTCTTCTCCTCTTCTTCTTTTTTCTTCCTCTTCTCCAAAAATAACTATCTGAGTCTAATGTTTTCACTGAAGTTAAGCAATTTCTTCCATCTCTTCTCTTTTCCTCCTCTCCTCTACTCTACTCTTCTTCCTCTTCCTCCTCCTTCTCCTCCTCCTCCTCCTCTCCAAAACACCCCTCTGAGGCTAATATTTTCAGAGAGGTTAAGCATTTTCTCCCCCTCCCAACATTCTTTACCGTCAGACAGCGAGGCATTAATTTTATGAGTCCCCCCTCACTAAATGCTCCTTTACAGAAAACAGACCCGCCTAAAAGGAAGCCAACTCGTAAACTAATCGCAATAATTTTAAGACAACCGATTATTAAAGTCTCATACAACGCAACAGTAAAGGGAAAATTATTAGTGGTAGTCAGAGGATTAATTGACGCATTCAACCACCCCTGTAAAGAAAACTGGGAGTAGAATTATCAGGAAAGAAAAAAGAAAATACTACTGTCCTATCAATGTCTAACCAAGGAAGTAATTTTTGTCATAGTCTAGGGACGATTTTACTTAATTATGTGGGAACTTTTCTAACTAAAGAGGTTAGATATGGGTGACACTTCTATTGGGGTTAGATATAGGAGACACTTCTATTGGGGTTAGATATAGGAGACACTTCTATTGGGGTTAGATACAAGAGACACTTCTATTGGGGTTAGATATAGGAGACACTTCTCTTGGGGTTAGATACAAGAGACACTTCTATTGGGGTTTGATATAGGAGACACTTCAATTGGGGTTAGATATAGGAGACACTTCTCTTGGGGTTAGATATACGAGACACTTCTATTGGGGTTTGATATAGGAGACACTTCTATTGGGGTTACATATAGGAGACACTTTTCTAACTAAAGGGGTTATAATTATAGAGGAGCAACTTTTCTTACTAAATAGGTTTGTTAAGCCTTCGTTAATTCTTTCACTGTGAGAATCATTTACAATTTGCAAAAATCATATGGTGGATACACGAGCAAAACACACACACACACACACACACACACACACACACACACACACACACACACACACACACACACAAAGAAAATTAAAAACATCAATAATAAAGGAATCTGTCAGGCAAAACAACCACTTTAAATCTAAAAAAAAAAAAAAAAAAATCGAGTCACTAGTGTACAAATAAAACAGTGTTATAAAGAAAATATAGGACAGGGGTACCAGTAAAAGCAAACGTAACCAAACTGAACCACATTAAACAAATAAAAACAAATCAAATCAGATGGTAATGGCAAAAGATACTACTGGAAAAAAAAAAAAAAAAAAACAGAAAATAGATGGCAGGGACCAAAAAATGCACTGGTCACAAATCACATCGAAAAAGAAAAATAATAATAATAACTGCATCAAACTACAAACACAAACCACAATAAATCCATAAAACAAGTCACTAATAAAACAAATGAAAGAAAACGTAACGTCCAAGGGATATTGAAGGGATAATTCAAGCAAAACGACAATAATTCCTTCCTGCTGTTGTTGCTGCTGCTGCTAATGACAAACAGACTCCAATCAATTAATCCTGTGCGTGGGGGCGGAATTAATGACGTCGTGCAGAATGCCTGATGGTTTCCCCTGGCCTGACCTGAATTTGCCTGAATCATGTGCCAGTAACTCTTGACGGGGATTCTGAAAAGACCAAACCTGACCTAAGCTACCCTAACATGACCTAATCTAAACTAACCGCTCTGACCTAACCTGATTCGGTCTGACCTTATTTAACCTAACTTAACGACCAAACCTGACCTAAACAAACTTGATCACCTAACCCGACCTGACCTGATCTTACCTATTCTAAACTAACCTCACCCAACCTAGCCTAACTTGCCTAGACTATTCCTAACTGAGCTTGTAAATCTGAAGCCTGGGAGCAGACTCAGATAAGACTGACAAACCAAACCAAACCAAACCTAACCTAACCTAGCCTAATCCAACCTTACCGACCCCACCCTAACCTACCGTAACTTGCCCCATCAACCAAATCCAACCTAATCTGTCCCTAAAAGATTAACATAACCTAATCTAACCTAGCCTAAGTGACCTAACTTTAATGTGACTCAATTTGCCTAAATCATGTGCTTACAAATTTAGAGACAAGAGGAAACACCTGAACACATATATCAGCTCATATTACTTCCTTTTCTAAATGCAGCCATCTGTTTCTCTGTTTATCAGTACAATAAAAAATATTTGGCGTCATTATCAAAACTATCATCATCATTATCAGTATGTAACGTTTCGTCAGAGGTGTGTGTGTGTGTGTGTGTGTGTGTGTGTGTGTGTGTGTGTGTGTGTGTGTGTGTGTGTGTGTATAGGCTATATATATATAATATAAAGCACTAGGTATCATCACAAAATGGTCATGAAGTCTCTCTCTCTCTCTCTCTCTCTCTCTCGTACGCTTTATGTTTGAGAAAGTTAACAACATGAATGATTTAAATTTAAAAAGGTTAATAACCTGTACGCTTTATATTTACGATGGTTAACAACTTGGATGCTTTACATTTTACTTCATGGCTGTGATTATTTATGGATGGGGATATGGGCTTTAATGAGTAGATCAACTAAAGCGAACGAGAAAAAGTAGAGCTAAACAGAACAAAAAGCACAGGGATAAAGAGAAAAAAAGAAGCACAAGCGTAAACAGAATAAATAAAAAAGCACAGTGGGAAACAAAAAAAGCACAGGGGTAAACAAAGAAAAAAAAGACAAAAATAAAATGCACAGGGGTAAACAACAGAAAAGCAAAAAATCTCAGGTAAACAAAAAATATAAAAAAAAAAGGCAAGCAACAGATAAAAGGAGAAAAAAAAAAGGAGTCAACAACAGAAATAAAACTGATAAAAAGAGTAAACAAAAAAGGCCAAACAATAAGGCAACAACGAAATTCCCTCCAATTACAACGAAGCCCACGCCTTGCTTCGTCGACTGCTGCCGCTATCTGCCGCGTATAACGAACCTGTTTTACGTACTGGAGCGGCGCGGTAGACAAGGGGGGCGTTGAGATTTTCATTACGATAATCTTAAACGCAATGGTCGCTAGGGGGGTACGTGTGGAGAGGGTGGGGGTGTGGGTGAGGCAGGGAGGGAGGGAGGGAGGGAGCGAGAGGTGTGGGTGAAAGGGAGTAAAGGAAGGTCTGTAAGGAAGAGGGTGGATTAGGTGGGTGTAAGGGAGGGGGTGGTCGGTGTGGAGAAGTAGGGTAGGAGGGATTGAGGGGTTGGTGCGGGAGGGGGTATGGGAGTGAGAGGGTGTACAGGGAGGAAGGGTGATAGGGGAGGGAGTGGAGATAGCTTAGGATGGGTGTGGGATCGGTCTGGGTAAGGATGAATTGAAGGGGACGGTGTGGAGAAGGAGGGATGAGGGGAATGTGAGTATGTTGGGGAGGGGTGTGAGGGGAAGGGGATGGGGTAGCAAGTTACGTGGGCGTAGGACTGGTCTGGGTAGGGGAAACTGAGGGGGGGAGAGAAGGAAGAGGGAGGAAGGTAGGGATACAGAGGTAGGGGAATAAGAGAAGATGGGATGTAAGGTGGTATGTTAAATAGGATGAGAGTGGGTTAGGTTGGGTTGTGGGTAGGATGTGCAAAGAGAGGAGTGGATGCAAGATGTTGGAGGGTTGGGGGGGGGGATTTACGAGGGAGAGGGGGTGAGGATTCTATTAAAATGACTTCTGTATTAGACGATTTTTTCCGAGCTCAGGAGGGCCCAGGTTGTGAAGAGTTCGAAAAGTCTCACGCAAGCTGAGTAAAATCGTCTGGATATGGAGAAAATAGAATGCAAAATGCGTCACCATACCGCAATGAGAGAGAGAGAGAGAGAGAGAGAGAGAGAGAGAGAGAGAGAGAGAGAGAGAGAGAGGCATGGAAAAGAGTAAATTAATGAAAGTCCATGAGGGAGATAACTGAGGAGAAACAGCAGATATCTTCAATCCGTACTTCCCTCCGCCTACGACCTCCAATCTCTCAACGCCTTCAATCCGACATTATATTTTTCTTGCAACCTCCAGACGATTTTATTCAGCTTAGGAAAGATCTCTCGCACTTAGCAATTAACGATGCCGACTCTAACCCCTCCAGTACAAAAAGCCTCTCCAAAAGCTGAAAATGAAAAAAATAATAATAATAATAAATCGTAATATGGAGAGAGAGAGAATGAAGAGACGAGATGGAAGTAGAAGGGCGAGAATAAAAGATAAAGAGAAAGAATAAAAGATAATGCATACAGCAGACGGAAATAGAAAGGAGAAAAATAATAAGCATACAGATAATGAATAAAAGAGTGTGTAGAGAGCAGGTGGAATTAGAAAGGAGAAAACTAATATGCACACAGATAAAGAGAAAATAAAAGATAATGTGGAGGGATGGAAGAAGGGTGAGAAATATTAGAGTGATAAAAACTATATATAAAAATGTGTGAAGTAGATTCATGAGAAGGGGAGAAAGACAGCTGGCAGATTAGAGGGAGAAAGATAGCTGGTAGATTAAAGGGAGAAAGATAGCTGGTAGATTAAAGGGAGAAAGATAGCTGGTAGATTAAAGGGACAAAGACAGCTGGTAGATTAAAGGGACAAAGATAGCTGATAGATTAAAGGGACAAAGATAGCTGGTAGATCAAAGGGAGAAAGATAGCTGGTAGATTAAAGGGAAAAGTAAGAGAGGTGTAGGGAAAAATTACAGGACAGGGTGAATGGGGAGAGTGATGCTGAGAAAAATTAGAGGAGAGGATGAATGGAGCGAGTGATGATGATGATGATGATGATGATGATGATGATGATGATGATGATGATGCAGAAGATAGAGGTGGTGACGAAGACAATATAGATGATGATGATGATGGAGTGCTTAGATGATGGGGAGAGTAAAGGATACTTGGTGAAAAAGAGGAAATGAAAAGGAAGGTGGGGGAATGGCGGCTGGTGAGGAAGAGGAAAGGGAAGGTGGAGATGGGGGATGGAAAGTGGCATACAGTGGGTTTGTGTTTACCTGATGGAACTGGGTAAATTTCACACCTTGAATCCTGAGTCGTGGTACCATGATATCTGACAAACCTTGGATAT
>NC_137007.1:33583712-33826212 GCF_032717465.1 Coenobita brevimanus | reverse complement strand
GAAGGAATGGAGATGGCAAGGGTGGTGGTGATGGTGTCAGCTGTGGTGTGACTGATAATGACAATGACGACGACGACGACGACGATGATGATAATGATGATGATGATGAGTGAGATACCGGTTACGAAAAACTACATGTGTGCTGAATTTTAAAGAGGTTACTGGAATCTAGGCCTAATGGAGAAAATCTTCATAACTCTATTCCTGCCACGATTACACTTATCTGAGAGAGAGTCAACACATGTGCTAAGGCGTACACAGGTTAACGAGTCCTACACGAGGAAATTCTTTTATCACTTAATCGTCAGTACCGCCACGTGATTCTGTTTACCTGAGACAGCAAACACGTGTGCTCAGGGTTATAGAGGTTAATCCCTTCAATCCGATGACCAGCTTATGGATTTATTCTAGCTATTTCCGAACGATTTTTTCAGCCTAAGATAGCACCTAAGTCGTGAAGGGATTAATGAAGGGTATAACAAAACCCTCCAGTTCATAAAGTCTCTGTGAAGCTGAATAAAATCGTCTGAAGGTAGTAAAAATAAAACGTCATTGGAGTGAAAATAAAGTTCTACTGAAGGAAATCTAGCGCAATAATCTTACAATCACCAAACGATTTTATGTAGCTTAGGGGGAGGAATCCTTGCTTTCCATCTTTGTTCTTCACTCAAAGAATGGTTACATTTGCTTTACCCAACCCTAGAAAAAACAATGAAAGAACAAGATAAGGATAGCAGCCGAGTGGAGTTGTAATTAACAGACACGTGTGCTAAGCTTCCCTCTGGTTAGCCCTTTCACTATCGTCCTTTCCCCTTTACCTGACCCAGATTTCCATCCCCTTGCTGATTATTTCACGTAGTTCAGTGGCAGAAAAAGACAATGTCATTATTCTACGTACTTTACATAGCACTTCTGCGTGACTAGCATCATGCCCTAGTGTCAATCTACTGTTACATCTCAGCATTCAATATTGAGAGATGAAAATTTTAGGCCATGTTAGTTTAAACAGAGTATATACAATGATATTTTATGTTTTACTCCTGTCAAATTCTGCCACTAACATAAAGGAAAACAGGCTGCAAATGGACGAAAATCTGAGCCAGGTTAAGAAGAACAGACTAAAGCTTTTTTTTTATTTATTTTTTATGGCCACCGATAAGACACCGGTTAATTTTTTCCTATCAATAACAGACGATGATAGTTTAGGGAAATCCTCTGATATAAAAGGCTTATTGAAGACTTTACTTAACCCCTCCAATTCGAACATTGTCTCCGGAGCTGAAGGGATTATTGGGTAAAAAATTAATGACATTCTCTCTCTCTCTCTCTCTCTCTCTCTCTCTCTCTCACACACACACACACACACAACACACACACACACACACACACACACACACACACACATTATTCCTTCCTCCCCGCCCTCCCTCTCTAAATTTTCCATCCCTCTTCTTACTCTATATCAAATTATACCTTCCTCCCCTCCCCCCCCTCTCTCTCTCTCTCTCTCTCTCTCTCTCTCTCTCACACACACACACACACACACACACCGTCCCCAAGCTTTCATTCCTTTAAATCTGGCTCGCTCTTGCACTCACCTTCTCCCACTTTCTTCCCTCTCCTTTCACACTCTCCCTCTCACCTCTCTCACACTCTCCCAAACTCCTGCCGACACTCCTTCACCTCGACTTGGGCTGACAGATTTACTCTTTGTCACGAAGCGGCTGAAGTTCTGCTCTCTCTCTCTCTCTCTCTCTCTCTCTCTCTCTCTCTCTCTCTCTCCATACCACAACCACCTCCACTATTCCACTAACTATATTTCCACCACTACATTCCTCCACTACCTCTAACTCCCCCCACTACTCCAACTGTGACTCATTCTCCTCCTCCTCCTCCTCCTCCTACCTCTGTTCCAACTCTTACTCCTATTCCTCCTCTTACTCATCTCTGTTCTTACTCCTATTCCTGCTTGTATCCCTCCTCCTACCTATATTTTTACTCTGTCTTACTCCCATTCTTCCTTCTCCTATTACTCCCACTTTACTTTCACTTCTCTTCCTTCTCATACTCCTCCTATCCTTCTCACTCTTCTCACAATCCTACTGCCATTCCTACTCCTACTTTTACTATTCCTAATCGTCCTCCTTACTCCTCCTCTTACTTTTACTTCCATTCAAGCTCCTACTTATCCTCATCCTCATCCTCCTATTCCTTGTCTTACTTCTTTTTCCATCAATATCACTCCAACACCTACCACAACCACTAACTCCGTCCACCACCACCACCACAATTCCACCACACATGTCTGCCAAAATTATCACCACCACATCCCCTCACCACAGTTCCACCACGCATGTCTATCAAAATTATCACCACCACCATCACCATCTACCACTATCACCACCAACACCACAATTTCACCATCTAATGTCTACTAAAATTATCACCATCACAATCCCCATCACCACCACCACCAACAACAACAACACAATTTCACCACCCATATCTACCAAAACTATCACTATCATCACCATTTACCACTTCCAGTAATCCCATCATTACTACAATACTCCAGTACTCAACCACAGACACTAATACGGTCTACCACACCATACCACCACATCATACTCTACCCCACCACAGCACCATACCATACCACACTACAACACACACCACCATACCACACCACCACATCACACCTCACTGCTCCTCATTCCACCCCACCCCACCCTACCAGCACACAACCTCACCACTCTACCCAGCCACACCATACCATCACTACACCACTGTACCACACCAAACCACCACAATACCACCACACCAGGGTAAAGCAGGGTACTGATGGCAACTCTGGTAACAGCTGCTGGACCCCGGAGAGTTGTGTACACCAGGCATGAAGGAGGAGGAGGAGGAGGCAGGAAGGAGGAGGAGGAGGAGGAAGGTGGAAGGAGAAGAAGAGGAATGAGGAAGTAGAAAGGAGAGGAGGAGGAAGGTGGAAGGAAGGCAGGAGGGAATGAGGATGCAAGAAAGAAGGAGGGAAGATGTGGGATGGAGAGACGAAGAATATAGAAGGGGGAAATATGGAGTGACGAAGATGGATGCAGGGAGGGGGGTTGAGGGAAGAGGAAAGGAAAAAGTTAAGAAGGAATGGGGGGATGGATGGAGAGTGAGAAACGGGAGGGAAAGGAAGTGAGAAGTAAGAAGTAAGCAAAAGATGGAAGAAAAGTGGGAGGAAGACAGAGAGGTAAAAAGGGAAAGAGAGGAAAGAGGGAGGAGGGAGTGAGGAGGAAGAATGAAGGAAGACAGACAGAAGTAAGGGAAGAAAGAGGGAGAGTAAAGGAGATAGGGAATACAGAGAAGAGTACAGACGCGAGGAAGGAGGAAATACTACGGGTGGAAGAAAGAAAAAACGAAGGAAGGAATTAAAGGGGAAAGGAGGGAAAGGAATCGGAGGAAAGAAGGAAGAGACAAAAGAGCGAAGGGAGGGAAGAGGAAAAAATGCAACAAGGGAGGAGGAAAACGAGTGAGACGGAGGGACGGAGGGAGGATGTAAAGCAGGAGGAAAGGCGGAAGACGGAATGGAAAGGAGAAAGGAGGGCAGAGAGAGAAAAAGAAAAAGGCAGGAGGACACAGTGACAACAGGATGAGAAGGAGGGGAGATAAAAAGGGATGAAAAAGGGTAGAGAGGAAGGAGGTAAAAGAAAGGAAAGGAAGAGGGGAGAGAGAGAAAAAAGGAAGGAGGGAACATAGAGGGCAGGAAGGAAGGAACAAGGGGAAAAAAGTAATGATAGGAAGGTGTGTGTGTGTGTGTGTGTGTGTGTGTGTGTGTGTGTGTGTGTGTGTGTGTGTGTGTGTGTGTGTGTGTGTGTGTGTGTGTGTGTTGAAATATGCCTTCATCCTAAATGTGTTAAGTATTTCCTTCTGAACTACTCTTTTATGTACTCGTTATTACTAACGCCACACGATATAAAAACTGATAAATAAACACTCAGTAACAAAAAACTAAATATATAAAATGAAGAGATAAATAAAATAGAATACGACCACGGTGAACAAAAAACGGATAGAGAGGACGGGTAACTAAGGTAAGGTCCCTGTGTGGGCAATCAGTAGGAACCAGAGGGGAATGTAAAGTGACCTGTACATCCCATGCCTTGCCTGAGTGCCCCTTCCCTCCCCTCACCCCTTCCTTCATGCTTCCCCTCACTTATCTCCAGCTCTCCCCTTTCCATCACCCGTCCTCTACCCTCCTCCCTAAATCCCCTCTTCCCCTCATCCCTCTTCCTCTTCCATCCTTCCCCTCCCCCTCTTGTTTCTCTCGTCTCCCTCCCTTCCTGTCCCTCTCAGTTCATCTCTCCCAACCGCCTCCCTCTTCGACTCTTTCCTGCTCTCTCTTCCCCCATTTCCTACCCCATTTTTCAGCTCTCTTTCTTTCCCTCCCCCATTTCTGTCCCTCTGTTCACCACTTCCCCCCCCCCCCGCCTCCTTAGTCCTCCGACCCACTTCATGCCCCCACTCCTGTCCTCCGCCCCCGCCTCTCTCTATCTATCCCTTCTCCCCAAGTACCCTCTACAGTATGCCCCTTCCCTATCCCCCTTTCTGTCTTCTCTCTCTTCCAGCTTCCCTCTCTACTTCCTCGTATGCTCCCCCTCCCTGCTCGCTTTCTTTCCTCCTCTCCTGTCCTTTCACTCCTTCTGGCCCCCTATGCCGCCCCCGCCTCCCCTCTCCTCCTAGCCTCTACAGTATACCCTCCCCTACTCCCCCTTCCTTCCCTCGCCCCCCGTTCCTCTCCTGAGGCATGTTCAGCATACGCTCTGGGGATGTAAGGGATTGCGTTTGAACAGAAGGGTTTGTATTTTTTTGCTCAGGTAAGATAAAGGTATAAAAAAATGAGTCGCTGGTATCTTCGTTCTTGTTGCTGCTGCTGCTCCTGTTGCTGTTGTTGTTGTTGTTGTTGTTGTTGTTGTCGTCGTCGTCGTCATTGCTTGCGTATTTTTGTCGTCCTTCTTGCATCTAATTTGTGTGTGTGTGTGTGTGTGTGTGTGTGTGTGTGTGTGTGTGTGTGTGTGTGTGTGTGTGTGTGTGTGTGTGTGTGTGTGTGTGTGTGTGTGTGTGTGTGTGTGTGTGTGTGTGTGTGTGTGTGTGTGTGTGTGTGTGTGTGTGTGTGTGTGTGTGTGTGTTCTTGTCTTACTGTGTTTTACTGCACTTGTTGAAACTCTTCTTTGTGGCGTTCTTTTTTCAGTCATTTCCACTATTTCAGCGTTTTTCTGTAGTCACTTCCTTCTTGCTGTTCGTCTTCATTAACCCCTACAATACGTCTCTCCTAAGATGAATAAAATCACATGGAGATGTCAAGAATATCCAAAATCACGTCCTCAGGCTGAAGGGAGTATACTGCATATTTCCAACATATTAGCGATAACAGACGATCAAACTTCTCCTTCTCCTCCTCCTCCTCTTCTTCTTTCTCCTCCTCTTCCTCCTCCTCCTCTCGTGCAACATGTGATTATAAATATTTTAAGAATATTTCGTTATTTGCGTTAAGGTAAAATTGTGCAAAATGAACAAGTTTCACTGCAAGAGAGAGTTGGGCAATATCGTCTGGATAGTAAATAAATACATAAAAAAATAAAAATAATAAATGGCGTGATAGAGTTAATATCTTTACTACAACTACATAATTCTTACTTTGCCCTTCCTTTATCCAAAAGAATTTACTTTGACTATAACTTCTCGATATGGATTATACCTTCTTATTCCTATTATCTGAATGGATATGTTAATGCAGCTGCTATTGTTAATTTACAGGACTTTTATTAGGATACTGCTATTGTTAAGACTGTCAATGCCTTCTCTGTTCCATTATAACGTAAATCTATCAAACAAACAAATAACCTAACTTAATAACAATATGACCTAAGCAAATATAAACTTACTCTAATAACATGAACTAATTAATCTGATGTAGTCTTGGGTGATTCAACTAATTTTAACATGATCTTATTCAACTTCTACTCTAGCCTAATCTACCTTAACATAGTTCAACCCAACTCTAACACAGGCCAACCTACCCTAAGATGACCTATTCAAATTTAACCAAGTCTTACCTAGTATACCATGACCTAACCCAATCTAACCCATCCTAACCTAACCTACTCTATTATATCCTATCCTATCCTATCTTACCCTACACTACCCTACCTACCCTACCCTAACACGACCCAAACCCAACCGAACCCATTCCATTCCAGTCCAACCCAACCCAACCCAACCCAGCCCAAAACATTCCAGTCCATTCCAACCCAATCTAACCTACCATACCCTAACATTACCCAGCCTGACCTAACTTCATAAGCGCTGACCTAACCTAATCTAACCCAGCGCAATCTAGCCTGATCTGACCTAACTTCATCAAGGCAGTGGCCAAGTTACAACGATCACTGTTATGACGTCATTTCCGCCTGCCGAGCGCTGTTCTCCTCCTCCTCCTCCTCACCTAACCTCGTTCCCAGTTATATCCCTCATTATCTTCCTTCTTCTCCTATTAATTCTTACGTTATCGTCTTTCTCGTTCTTCTTCTTCATCCCTTTTCCTATTCCTTCGCTGCTCTCCTCCTCCTCCTCCTCCTTCTGCTCTTCCTCCTCCTTTTCCTCATCCTCATTATTATTACCATCCATTCGCATGTTCTCTCTCTCTCTCTCCCTCTCTCTCGACCTCATTCCCAGTCAGGTTCCATTGTCATCTTCTTCAAAACCACCTACTCCACATTCACCTCTTTATCGTCTCTCTCCCTCTTCTTCTCTTTAGCATCTTTCTTCTTATGCTTCTTTTTATCGTCTCTCCTCTTTTCTAATTCCTCTTATCCTCTTCCTTATCGTCTCATGTACATATCCTGCAACTCCTCTTATTTTTATTTAGTCTTCTTTTTCTCGTCTTTTATCGTTTCTTTGTTTTTTAATCTACGTACCCCTCTTATTCTCCTCTTTATCTTTTCATTATCCACCAACTCTTCTCATTTTCCAGCTTCCCATCTCCTATCTGTATTCAAATCCTCTTTCTCTTACTTTTTATTGCCTTTTTATCGTGTCTCTTGTTTCTTAACTTTTTCTTGTTTTACGTCTCCCTCTTTATTCTTTTTCCTTTCTTTATTGCCTCTCCTTTTTCTTCTCTTGTTACGTAATGTCCTCCTCTTCCTCCTCCTCCTCACATTCTTCCTTCTGTACCTCTCCTCTGTCCCCTCCCTCTTCCTTCTGTTCCTCTTCAACCTTGTTCCCTTCCTCTTCCTTCCTCCTTTTCATCTTACTAGTTTACTCTTTCTCTTCTATGCTTTTCCATCATCATCATCATCACCATCATCATCATCATCACCACCACCATCATAAACTTTCTACTCTTCTTCCCCATATCCAATATCTGTTTTTTTCATTCTTTTTTCTTATCCTCTTTGCTTTCTTTCGTTCTTGTTTCATCCATCCCCCCCACCTCTCTCTCTCTCTCTCTCTCTCTCTCTCTCTGTTTCCTGACTAAATTACAAAGACCAGATGTGACAGAGGAATACGAGATACACACACACACACACACACACAAACAAACACACACACACACACACACACACACACACACACACAAAGTTGGGTATATCAAGAAAGACAAAGATACACATACTAGAGAGAGAGAATGAGAGAGAGAGAGAGAGAGAGAGAGAGAGAGAGAGAGTGGGGGAGGGGGAAGGAACTGGCTTACTGGCTTTTCAATTTTTGTACGCTATTCTTTCTCCCCCTGTTTCTCACGCAACCGCACGCACGTTTTCCTTTGATCCACTGGTTCACTCAATTTCTCACGCAACTGCACGCAAGTCGATGATTCAATGTTCTCTACACACACACACACACACACACACACACACACACACACACACACATTCTCTTATTACTTTTAACTGGACTATATTCTTTTAAAGTTATATAAAGATTTTTTTATATAAAGTTATATAAAGATAAAACAGACAGACATAATATGATGAATCACTTCCCCAATTACACCTGCAGTTCCACTTACCTGAAACCATTTAATTCTCTCTCCTCAGTCTCTCTGTTCTCATCCACGCCAACTCACCTGAAAAGAAAGGAAAGTAGATGTATGATAGTCTTCAAGGAGATAATTTAATGTTACTGAATGAATTAGTCTTTATAATTTACTAGAGATACTTAAAAAAAAAATCATTACTTACTTTTTACACCTTAAATCCAATGACGCATTACTGTATTTATTTTCTTATTTATTCATTTATTTTTTGTTTACTCTTTATAGTTTTGGATCTGTTACCTTGAAAATATTTCCTGGCGTTAGAAGGTCTCAGTATTACTACCATTAACCCTCTCATGCAAGGGGCAACTCTAGCGTTCTATGAAAGCTAACCCAGGATTAATTTATACAGCTAAAAGTGGGTCACAGGAGACGGAGTTAAGCTTAAATTCAACTACTCCAGCGCATTTTTCCAGGGCGTAACTTTAGCAAACTCAGCACTCTACAAAACGCTATTCCGCTACATAGCAGGGTACGCCAAAAAGTGAATTAGCTCCATTTTCTCTCCCATGTGGCGGAAGATTACAGAGCCGAACAGAGAGAGAGAGAGAGAGAGAGAGAGAGAGAGACACACACACACACACACACACACACACACACACACACACACACACACACACACACACACACACACACACACACCTGGCCTCTGAAACTATCAGTACTCCTGCCAACTGAGCCACACCTGAGCAATGTGTGGGGGGGGAGGGGGAGGAGAGGGGGAAAGAGGGAGGAGGAGAGGGGGAAGGAGGGAGGAGGCGAGGGAGAGGGGAGGAGGGTGGAAGGGAAGGGAAAAGAACGAAAGGTGGAAGAGGGGAGGGGGGGAAAGAGAGGGGGAAGGGAATGGGAGGGGAAAGAACAGGAAGAGGAGGAGGGGAAGGGGAAATGAAAAGGGAAGAGGAGGTATAGGGAGAGGAGGAGGAGGGTAGGGTAGCGGTGAAAAGATTTGGATTTTGTGGGGGATATTTTTTTGGATTTTGTGTGGGATATTTTCTTCTTTTTCTACAGACAACACATTCTTTTTATATATACTTTTTTCTCGTTTATGGTTTTGAGAGTATTAATTTAAAGTGAGATTTATTCACTAACATTCTCGGAGAAACGTTGGAAGGGACAAACGGGGGTAGATGGGGAGGGAGATTACTGGATATAATTCTCTCTCTCCCTCTCTCTCTTTCTCCTTTTTAATGACCTTCGTCTTATTGTAACAGCTTAAAACAATGGGGTGTAATATTCACTTACTTAATAATTCTTGCTGAGAGGTGTCAGTGGGAAAGGGAAAGTTCATTTGAAGAGAGTTTAAATTTAAATACGTTCCAGTTATCTAATTTTTTGTTGTTTGAGGCTAATGACGGTCAGAATACAATCGCCCTAAATCCTTCCACACACCAGAGATCCAAAATTAAGATGTATGATTCCAACTCCTATAAGCTGCTTTAATATTGGTGGTTATATATTAGAGCTAGACCGTGTGATTCGTCTTAGGAGAGGCCCGTCGTAGTGAAGGGGTTAAGGAAGACTATGGCCCTCAGTCTAGTCGTGTAAGCAGGCTCCCTAACACCTCTTCCTTAGCGATTTTTTTTTTTTTAATGACTGGTTGATATCCTCTTCTATGTTATTTATATTGGGTATGGCAATATTGAAAGGATTTTTTTTTTTTTTTAAGGGAGAGCAGTAAGGTGTAATAAGCAAAATAAATCACCAATGAAAAGGTGTTAGGGAACTTCCTTATGCGACGAGAATACAAGCCTACTGCATATCTAACCACTCCAGGTCGAAAAATCTCTCCTGAGCTGAATAATATCGCATGAAGAACAAAAAATAAAATACAGAGACACTTATAATAAAGGCGTTAAACTAGTCTTTCACAGTTAGCGACAAGGATAGCAAGTACACAATAAGACGTCACTGTATTAAAAGTGGTTCAAAGTCTTCACTGCTTACTACATGATCCACAGACACTGATACCTAGAATACGGTGAAAAAGACATCACTGTAATGAAAGGGAATGCAAACACTGGCGCTCCATCACGACTCACCGTTCTGAAGACACCCCTGCTAATACCACCACACATCCCTCCCCATACCACTACACATCCCTCCCCATACCACTACACATCCCTCCCAATACCACCACACATCCCTCCTAATACCAACACACAACCCTTCCAATACCACCACACCACCCTTTCCAATACCATCACACATCCTCCTAATACCAGCATACCACCCCTCCTAATACCACCACACATCCCTCCTAATAACACCACACATCCCTTCCAATACCACCACACCACCCCTCCTAATACCACCACACATCCCTCCTAATACCACCACACCACCCCTCCTAATACCACCACACCACCCCTCCTAATACCACCACACATCCCTCCTAATACCACCACACATCCCTCCTAATATCACCACACCACCCCTTCTAATACCACCACACATCACTCCCAATACCACCAAACCACCCCTCCTAATACCACCACACTACCCCTCCCAGTACCACCACACCACCCCTCCTAATACCACCACACCACCCCTCCCAATACCACAACACCACCCCTCCTAATACTACCACACCAGACCCGAATGAGAAGTACAGACAACATATACTCTTCCACTTTATCCCACACTTCATTTCCGCTTCCCACACCTCTGCCCCGTCATCTTCGTCCCTGAATTCTCACCTTCTTATACCTTAATCATTTTCACACCTTTCTTTATCTTTCTTTCTTTTTTTGTACACTTCTCATGGGATTCCTAATAACTGTCTTTGCATCTTTTTTAACACTTTCTAGTTACGTAGAGCTTTTGTAGAGTTTTGCAGAGCTTTATGTGGGTTTTGAGATTTTTTTTTTTTCAATGCATGAGTTACATGTGTGATGAGTAAGGATGGAGGTTTGGAGGGTAAAGTGCTTGAAAGGGTACAGCAGGGAAGAAAGGTTGCTGGTTCTTTGAAAGCAGTGATAAGAAACAGGGAAGTGAGCATGGAAGTGAAAAAGTTACTACATGACAGTATTGTGATACCAACTCTAACGTACGGAAGTGAAGCTTGGACAGTGTTGGAAGGACACAAGTCAAGAGTGAGAGCAGTGGAAATGAGTTATTTAAGAGGAGCCTGTGGAGTCACGTGGAGAGACAGGCTGACGAATGAGGATATAAAGAAGCGTTGTGGTGTTGATGTGGATGTGATAGGAAGCGTTATGAGGAACACACTGAGGTGGTTTGGCCATGTGGAGAGGATGGAGGGTGAAAGACTGACGAAGAAAGTGTATGTGAGTGAGGTGGAGGGGGGAAGAGGGAGGGGGAGGTCGAGGATGAGATGGAGGGATGGGGTGGAGAGGTACATGAGAGAGGGGGGTGTGAGTTGGGAGCAGGGCAGTGAAATGGCGAGGGACAGGGCGACTTGGAGGCGATTTGTTTGTGGCCACCCCAAACGGGATTGAGGCGTCTGGCAATAGATAGATAGATAGATGAGTTACATGTAGCCTTCATTAACCTGATTTAACAGTATTTATTAATTTTTTTACTATTTAAAACATCGTCTGTACATGGCAAGTCTTAAGTAAAAACATGATTAGAAAAAAAAAAAAGTCATCTGCCGAAAAACGTTAGTAAACTTTTATATACCTTGTTCACTTTAACTTGGCCTAAAATTGCCATCCCTCCGTCTTGAATGCTGAGCTGTAACAAGACATAAACACTACGATATCATGATGGTCACGAAGAAGGTCCAAGGATGTAGAGCCGTAGAACTGACTTTTTCTGCCACTGAGCTACGTTAAATAAGCTGCAAAAGGATGAAAATCTGGGCCAAGTTACAGTGAATGACCTAAAGCACTACCATCTTACCTCCCCCCATCGCCAGCACGTCTTTTAACCATGCTTACTCTGTCTTTCCCCTTCCTCTATCCCCTCCCCACTCTCCCCTCCTCCCTCACCTCACCTTCTCTTACCTCTCCCCCCTCCCTCTCTTCTCACCTCTCCCCTCCGCCCTCACCTTCTCTCCCCTCCCTCTCCCCTCATTCCCCCTCCCCGTCGCATATGTGTACCATTCTCACACCCTTTTAAGGCCTCTCAGGTAAGCTCAAAACACTAGTGAAGGTGTGGCTCATTAACACCCATTACCAGCACCACCGCCACACTGACCCTCTCTCTCTCTCTCTCTCTCTCTCACACACACACACACACACACACACATGTAATCAATAGAAATCATTTGTGTTACAAGGTTAGACCAAATTATAAGGACTGCGAGGCCATGCGACATATATTCTTTCTCTCTCTCTCTCTCTCTCTCTCCGTTTTCTTTGAGCCACCTCCACATTTCACTCCCAGCTCTCACCATTTTTCAAGCAGCATCGAAAAAGGGTTTGGAAATTCCCTCACGCCTTATTAAAAATTGCCTTTGGGATGCTATTGGATGGAAGAAATCGCTCCCCAAAATTTTTCCACAGGGACCTAAAATTTGGAGTAACAGAATTTTGTGGCACAGAACAAGAACATTACAACAACAACAACAACAACTACTACTACAACACCAACAACAACTACTACTACTACTACTATCACCGGTATAACAAGCGAGATTTCTATTTCTTTTTTCTTCTACAATTTTTTAGTTTTTTTTTTTTTCATACTCACTACGCATGACAATCAAACTTAAAAAACATGGGCTGCCACAGAGGGGCAGCTTCAGCCTGCAGTCCACTGCGTTGACGTTACACATGAACCGGGGACTACAACTACGACTATTCTCTGTTCACTTCAACTTGGCTTAAAATTTCTCTCTCTCTCTCTCTCTCTCTCTCTATTACTGAAATTTCACCCGTCCAATTTTCTCAGCATCCATCAGCACAATCTCACCATGTCTCAAAATTTCACGGCCTCCCAAAACCCAAGAGCTGGTGCAACTACAACAAAGACAAATGAACATCACGTTTAGTTTCTCGGCAGCGCTGAAACACATCTTTAGTATGTTTTCTTCACGTTAGCTGAGAATGTGCAAGTTTTCGGTGCAGTTGAAAATTAACGCTAGTATATCTGCAGTAAAAAAACAAACAAACAAACATAAAAGTCTCTTGCAAATTCTCTTTATGGTATTGAAACCCTTGCAGACCCGGTACCACGAAGCCCCACAAACTCCCCTCTTCCCTCCCCTGCCCTCCCTTCACACTCCCCTCCCCTTCCCTCCCTCTCAAGCCAAACCCCCAACACTCCCCATGCCACCGACTCCTCTCTATCGCCACCCACCCTCTCCCCCAGGCCTCTCCCTTCCCAACATTCCCTTCCCCCGTCCCTTTCTCACTTGCCCTCTTCCCTGTCTTTCCTCCCACTCTATCTTCCCCTCATCCCATCCCCCACCAACCCCACCATCACCTCCCTCCCCCATTCACTTCCCTCCCCTTCCTTCTCGCTACCCATCCTACTTTCCTTCTCCCTCCCGCATCTCCCCACTTACCCTCTCCCACCCCCCCAATCACTCCCTCCCCCTCCCCACCATCCTATTCTCCCTCCCCCTCCCCCTCCACACCACCCCATCCTCCCTCCCCTTCCCCACCATCCCATTCTCCCTCCCCCTCCCCACCACCCCATTCTCCCTCCCCCTCCCCCTCCCCACCACCCCATTCTCCCTCTCCCTTTTTCTCCCCCTCCCCCAAACCCCTAAAGCAATTACATTCGGGACTTGGAATCCTTGCAAGGCGACCTGATCCCAAGTCCAAACTCCAGCGATATTAGCTACTCTTTGGCTGCAGGAGAGAGAGAGAGAGAGAGAGAGTACCTGTCTTATTTCACCACCCTATCTTGTCCCTTACCCTTCCTTCTTTTTTCCTTCTCTTCATGTTTAAATTACCTCGTGCTCAGAGTAACTCCCCTATTTTACTATCACGTCCCCCTATCCCTACCCTCTATCCTTTCCCTATTCTACATTCTTCCTTCTCTCCCTCCCCAGTACCTAACCCCATCCACACTCCCCGACCCTTCCTCTCTCCAATCTTATCTCTTTTCCTACCTCTCCCCCCACCCTTTTCCTCGCTCCTACCCTCCATCCTTTCCCTATCCCTCCCTGTGCCCACTATCCCCAACCCTTCCCCACCCTTACTCTTAACTCTGACCCTACCTCTCTCCCTTTTGTCCTTGATTTCTTCTTTTCTACACATATACCCCATCCCCTCTCTTCTTTACCCAGCAACTATTATTCCCTCCTATCTACCCCACTCCTATCCCTCTCTTTACCCACCTTCCCCTACCACTCCTCTCTCTAACCCCTTAACCTTATCTTTCCCTTTCCCCTTTCCTCCTTTTCTATCCCTGACTTTTCCCTCTTCTCTCCTCCTCTCTCAATACAATTATCTGGTGACTGAATGGCCTCGTTTCCCCACCCTATTCCCCATCCCCTAGCCTCATCCCATTTATTCCTCTTTTGTTCTACACACTTGGCTTTACATATCATCTGGTGCTTCGGTTAACTCCCCTACTTCGTTATTCTATCCTTTGTCTCCTGTCCCCTTCCCTTATCCCTTTCCATTTCGTCCCTTCTGAAACTAACTCGCATTTCACCACCCTATCCTCTATCCCCTATCCTTATCCTTCTCTATCTTCTTCCCCTCACCACCACATCCAGGCCACACTTAACCTTTTGTACGCTTCCTCTCATCACTATACACACACACTTAACTGGTGCCTCCAATTAACTACTGCATTAAACATACTCCCCTACTCCCTATCCTTCCCTATTCCCACTTCTAATCCATCCCTCTAACCTTTCCTATCCCTTCCCCCAACCTCCTTAGTCCTACTATCTCTAAACGCTCTGTCCTACCCTTCCCCTCTCCAATTCCATCTCTCCCCCCCACCCTCCTAACCTTTCACCTTTCACCTTTTCCCCTCTTTTGTAAACCTGTGCAATTATCAGGTACTTACACTAACTGCCTCATTACGTAACACTGTCCTCCCTACCCTTGCCGCCTTTTTTCCCCTCCTCTCTCCCCTCCATGGCTATCCCTGTCTTTCGTTTTCAAAATAATCTGTTCTTTCGCCTCATCTCTGTACCTGAGCAATTATCTGGTACTTAAGGCACATTACACACCACCACCACCTTAACCGGTGCTGGACAGAGATGCCTTCACGTGGTGGCACCGAAATGACCTGGCGATGGAGCTCCTGGGTTATATAAACGTCCCTCAGTCCTCTCCCTATCCTCCGGAGGGAGGAAAGGGAGACTTCAGCCTGCAGTCTACTGGGTTCAAGGTACAGATGAGCCTGGAGTTTCTACTACTACTACTACTACTGTTATTACTGCTACTATTATTATTACTACTACTCCTATTACTACTACTATAACAACAACAACAACTACAACTACTACTACTATTACCACCCTTCTGTCACTACCTACATATATATATATTTAATTTGTTCTTTCTTCTTAATACCAATTCAATTACCTGGTACTTTTACAGTACAAACTGCCCAATTTCACTATACTTAACCCTACCCCTATCCTTCTCCCTGCCCCCCACCTACCGTACCTCTTGTTAATTTTTAATAATCTATCCTTTCCCCTCACCTCTACACCTACGCAATTATGCAGTACTTCGAGTTAAGTGCCCCATTATACAGCACTAACCGCCTACCCACTTATCCCTAGCCCTATCCTGCTACTTTACTACTAACCCTGTCCCTCTCCCATCTCCACCTATGTTCCTGCCCACGTCCTTATTTTTATTTTTTTTTTTTTTAAGTTTGTCCTCTCTCTTCCTCTCCATACCTACCCAATTATCTGGCATTTAAGCTTACTGGCCTATAATGCAACATTCCCTCCCCCCATCTATTGCTATCCTACTCTCCCCTGTTCCACCCTCTCTATTCTATCCCCCAATTATTTTTTATTAACCTGTCCTTTCTTCTCTTCCCTACGAATATCCCTCCTTTCCCCTATCTTCCTCCCACCTCCTTCTTTATACCTGCCACCACCACCCACCACCACCACCACCACCACCATCATCATCCTTTACCTCTTTTTCCTTCTCCTTCTCCTCCTCCTCATAATCATCATCATCATCATCATCATCCAGATGTCTTTTTCCATCCAGTACTTTTTCTTAATAGTTTTTCGTTCCCCTTCCTCTCTATACAAACCTAATTATCGGGTACTCACGTTAACAGCCCCATTACACAACACTTCCACCCCTATCTTCTACCCTACCCCTCACACAAAACTACCACCCCATATTCCCTCTCCATCTCCTACCCCCCCCTACACACTACCCACTCCTATCCCCTACCCTTCTCTTACCGACACACACAACACTACCACCCCTATCCCCAATCCTTCTCCTACTCCCCCACCCCCCACACAACATTACCATCCCTATCCCCTATCCTTCTCCTATCCCCCACACAACATCTATCTTTCTCCTACCCCCACACAATACTACCAACCCTATCCCCTATCCCAACCCCAACGCAACACTACCACCTCTATCCCTTATCCTTCTCCTACCCTCCCATATCTGCCCTAATTTTTCTTCATGGTTTGTCCCTTTTCCTCTTCTCTATACAAACATAATTATCTGGTACTTGGGCTAATTGCCTCGTTAGCCCACTCCCAAACAACTCCCCTCCTTTCCTTACCCTAATCAATAATTTTTTTTAATAATTCGTAATTTTCCTTCCTCTGTTCACAGCTATCTTTCCTTCCTCCCCTATCCTCCTTACACAAACATCACCTTATCCCTACCCTAACCATCAATTCTTTCTTAATCATCGTTCGTTCGCCTCTTCTCTAGAAATAGGCAATTAATTGGTACTACAGCAAATTGCCTTGTTACACAAAACTATCCTGTCCCTATTCTTTCCCAATTTCCTGTATCTCCACCTTAATTATTTTTGTTTGTGGCAGTTCGTCTTTTCTCTCCTCTCTACACTTTAATAATTATCTAGTACTTCAACTAACTGCCCCATTACACAACACTACCGCCCCTTCACATACCCCCTTCCTCTTTTTCTCCCCCTCCACCTCTATTCCTACGTCTGTCTACTTTTTCCTCCCCTTCTCAAAATAATTTGAAACTTCGCCTCTTCTCTATACATAGGTAATTGTCTAGTAATTAAGCTCCCTCATTACACAAGCCACTTCCCTACCTCTCTCACCCTTCTCTCTCCTTCCCTTCCTCTCCTCTCCAACGTCTCCCGTCCCTTCTCCCCCACCCTTCCCACTTTCATCCTTCCCCTCCTCTCCTACCTCCTTCCTCCCTTTCTCCCCCACCACTATATCCTCCTCTCTTTCTCCCACACCCCTCCCCCTCTCTCCCTTCCTTTCCTCTTCTATCTCCCCCTTCCCTTCCCCTCCACTCCTACCTCCCTCCTCCCTTTCTTTCCAGCCTCCACATCCCCCCCCCCCTGTCTCCTTCAGTTCCCCTACCTCTATCCCTATCTCACTTTTTCATTCTTTTTATATATCTTTTCCTCTACACTCTTTTCTATAAATAAGCAATTATGTGGTACTTACCCTAACTGCCTCATTACCCAAACCAGCTCACTCCCCCTACCTTTTCCCCTCACTCTATCCCTTCCCCTCTTCCCCTCTCTCCCCTCCCCCCCAGGCTATTACAACAATGACCCCACTTGTCCTCTTCTTCCCCCTCACTCCCCCTTCCTCCCTAACACCCTCTCTTACCTTTACATCCCACCCCATCTTCCTTCCATCCCACGTCCGCCCCTGTTCATCCTCCCTTTCCCAGCTTCCCCATATCTCCTTCCCCTCACCTTCCCCCAACTATATCCCTCCCCATCCTCTCCCCTACCCACCTTCCCCTTCTCCATCTCCCCCCAAACTCCTTCCCCCAATTCCATCCTCCCCCTCCCTCCCCCCTCCCCGCCTGTACTTTGGGCAAACCAGTCGTAACCCCCGCGTGTACCTTGTTAGGGTTAATGTTCACACACACACACACGCACGATCATGAAGCTTGTGTGTGTGTTCATACCCAGAAACGAGTCATAAAACCTGTAAATTTACTCTGTTACATCACACACACACACACACACACACACACACACACACACACACACACACACCACCCCATATTATCTATCCATCCATCTATATATCTATCTACTGTACATGACGACACACACACACACACACACACACACACACACACACACACACACACACCATATTATCCATCCACCTATCCATCTACATAACGTCTCTTTAAACGCTAACACCCACCTGCTACACTGTCACACCCCGTACAAAAGACGGCCCATCTCAGTTCGACACTTTTCTCGATGCCACTTCTCTACAAAGCTGAAATATTTACGAAGCTACGCAACTAACCATAATTAGACCCGTTAATCCGCCGCTAAAACACCGTGGATTAACCTCTGACTCTAAGCTTTCCAATGCACACCTGTCTCACTCTGTCACGTATCCCTTTTAATGGAGATTGGCTCTAATCTCTTCATTCTAAGTGGCCTCAATGTATACAGAAAAAAAAATAAATAAATCTAGTGTTACATAAAAAGAAAGTACTGAAAATCATAAATAAAACAAAATGCAATATCGGTAAGCAAAGTACTAGTCGAATGTCTTGCGATCTTCTCCACGGGCTCGCGAAATTCTCCACGGGTTCGCGATCTTCTCCACGGACTCCAAAGATGATCCTTGACACTGATCCGCGGCCGACCAAGGTGCTCAGTGTCAGTTGCTGCGGATCCACCGAGACGGATTTTTATAAGTATATCGAGAGACGCTTTCCTTCCGCCTAGGAGAGAGACTAAAGAGAAGATGCCTAATCGTTTCTTCTTGAGGGGTTAGATAAAGCCTAAACGTTTCTTCTTGAGGGGATAGATAAAGCCTAAGCGTTTCTTCATGAGGGGACACATAAAGCCTGAACGTTTCTTCTTGAGGGGATAAATAAAGCCTAAAAGTTCCTTACTGGAGGGGATAGATAAAGCCTAAACGTTTCTCACTAGAGAGGTAAGATAAAGCCTAAACGTTTCTTACTGGCGGGGATATATAAAGCCAAAACGTTTCTTACTGGAGGGGTAGATAAAGCCTAAACGTTTCTTACTGGAGGAGTAGATAAAGCCTAAACGTTTCTTACTGGAGGGGTTAGATAAAGCCTGAATTAATAATCCCTTTACAACTTAATAAAATCTAAAATCGTCTGACGGTACCCTGATCAACCCCTTCAATCCAATGACGTGTTTTAAATTTCACTACTGCTTTTTCATGACGATTTTATTCAACTTACAAAAAAATCTCGAGCTGAAAGAGTTAATGAAGGCTCTGTGCAACCCCACCAGGACGAAATGTGTGGCCGATGCTGAATAAAATCGTCTGGTGGTAACAAAAGGGGCAAAGCCTATCGATTGGAAGGGTCAAAATGAAAAAAAAAAAAAGTGGGGCTGAAAGGGTTAACTGATTCTTAAACACAGCACACACAGACCCAAAAACAGACAGACAGACAGACAGACAGACAGACACACACACACACACACACACACACACACACACACACACACACACACACACACACCGAATTACCACAACCACACACACGTGGCACAACACACACGTAAACACAACTTGTTATTCACACCGCACATAAAGCCGGGTTTCTCACGCCAACACAAGGGACTTTCGACTTTGCCTGCCCACCACAACACCACACACGGCAGGGCGTTTCATAATCTTTCCTTCTGGCATTTTTCTCTTACCCCATTTTCTTCCTCGACATCTTTCTCTCTCGCAGTTTTCTTTCTCCTTGACATCTTTCATTCGCCGTTTTTTATTTTTTCTTTAATGGACTGTCTCTTGTTGTCGTGGATTTTCTATTTGCATTTTTGCTTTCCCCACTCATTTTTTGGTCCAAAGTTTATTGTTACTCGTCTGTGTCTCATCTCTCCTATTCAATTCTCTTTCCCCCCCCCCTCTCTCTCTCTCTCTCTGCCCCCTTACGTCCCTGTCATTTCCTCTGTCCCCTTACCCCCCCTTCCTCTCCTCTGCCCCTTTACCTCCCCTTCCTCTCCTCTGCCCCTTTTCCTCCCCTTCCTTTCCTTTGCCTCCTAACCTCCCCTTCCCCTCCCCACCCCTCCCCCGTATCCTAAAGAGCAGGTGACGTGCCCAAGTTACATTATATTACCTTTACCTGAGTGCCGCCCAGGTACAGGTGTGGCAGAGTGATGGGGTGAGGCAGACGGGTGAGACAGGGAGGCAGGGTAGGTAGGCACAGGCATCCAGAAAGGAGATGTGGCATAGGGGTAGGTAGAGGGACCCAGACAGGAGATGAGGCAGAAGAGGTAGGCAGGGAGGGAAGCAAAGCAGAAGAGGCACGCAGGCAGTCGGGCAGGCAGGTGAACCAGGAGGAAAAGAAGGTGAGGCCGGAAAAAGAAGGTGGCAGGCGAGGCAGGGAAGTAAGGCAGGCAGACAGGTGATGCAGGAAGGCAGGTGACACAGGAAGACAGGTGAGGCAGCAAGGTAGGTGAGACAGGAAGGCTGATGAGGAAGGTAGGATGGTGAGGAAGGTAGGCAGGTGAGAAAGGTAGGCAGGTGACGCTGGAGGGGAGGGTGAGGCAGGAAGGTGCGCAGGTGAGGCAGCAAGATGAGACAGGAAGGCAGGTGAGGAAGGTAGGCTGACGAGTAAGGAAAGCAAGTGAGGCAGGAAGGCAAGTAAAGAAGGCAAGCAGGTGAGGAAGGTTGACAGGTGAGCCGGAAGCCAGGTGAAGCAGGAAAGCACGCAGAGAAGAAAAAGATGTTGGCAGGTGAGGCAGAAAGGCAGGTGAGGGAAATAAGCAGGTGAGGCAGGATGGAAGGTATGGCAAGAAGGCAGATGAAGCAGGAAGGCAGATAAAACAAGTAAGTAAGTAGGTGAGGATGGGATGATGAGGCAGGTGAGCGTGAAAGGTTGGTGTGGGAGGGAACAACTGTATAAGAATGAAAAAAAAAAAACTATTAAAGAAAGGAAGAGAGTGGGTGTGAAAAGAGAAAAGGGAAGGAGAAAAGTTATATAGCGATGAAGAGGGGAGGGAAAAAAGAAGAGGAAGGAGGGAGATGATTATAAGAAGGGAGACTGTAATGAAAAATACACAGGGAAAAATGGAGAGAGAAACATATAAAAAGGGAGGAAGGGGCAAGAAAAATCATTTAAGAAAGAAAAAAAGGGAAAGTAAAGAGAAATTAAATATGAAAGAAGATGAGAGGAGGGAAGAAGGGAAAATTATATAAGACAGAAAAGGAGAAAAAAGGAGGGAAGGAAGGAGGGAAGGAAAGAAAAATATATAACAAAAGAGGGAGGGCGATACATTATAAGGTAAAACAGAAGACAGTGGGAAAGAGATACATAAGAGAGAGAAGAAAAGAGATCATATAAGAATGAAGAAGACAGCACGGAAGGAGAGGCAGTGTATGAGACTAAAAAACGAGGGCAGGGAAGGACAAACATAAGAAAAAACAAGAGAACAGGGAAGGAGAAGCATCATAAGAAAATATAAGATAGCAGGGAAAGAAAGAAAATAAATAATAATAAAGACAGCTGGGTCAGAGGGAGAAAGTAAAAAGGATTAATGAAGGAAGCTAGGAAGAGGAGACAGTATAAAAGAAATACGTTGAGAGCAGGAGGTAAAAAAAAAAAAAGTGAAGGAAAAGAGAAAAAATATGTAAAAATATCTATAAAAAGGGTATAAACTAAGGGTATAGAGAGAGAGAAAAGGAAGGAAAGAAGACAGTAGGTAGGAAAAAAAATGAATATTTGATGACTGGAGAGGAAAAGAAGAGGGGGGGGAGGGAGGAGAACAGAATATCTAAACGGGGAGGAAATTAAATGGTAGTTGTGTGTGTGTGTGTGTGTGTGTGTGTGTGTGTGTGTGTGTGTGTGTGTGTGTGTGTGTGTGTGTGTGTGTGTGTGTGTGTGTGTGTGTGTGTGTGAGAGAGAGAGAGAGAGAGAGAGAGAGAGAGAGAGAGAGAGAGAGAGAGAGAGCTATGAGGAGAAAATTCAAGAGTAGGAAATGGAGAGGTGATTAAAGAGGTGGAAAGAGAAAAAGAAAACAGCTAGTGGTAGCAGAGATGGGTAAAAAAAGGGAGGGAGGGAAACTAAGAAAAAAAAAAGTGGAGGGAAAGAATAAAGATAAGAGAAATGGAATGAAAGAAAAAAACTATAAAAAAAAATGAAAAGAGTGAGGAAAGGTAAAGAAATGTATAAGAAAAAGGTGAGGATGAAGATAATGAGCATGAGCATGAGAGGGTAGGTGTAACAGGTGAGGGGATGGTTAATGAGGTGAGGGGACGCCAGGTGCAGAAGAAAAAGATGGGGAGGACGAGGAGGTGAAGGAAGATGAGAAGGAAGGAAAGGAAGGGAAATGGGAAAGGAAAAGGAAAGGAAGGGAAATGGGAAAGGAAAAGGAAAGGAAGGGAAATGGGAAAGGAAAAGGAAAGGACAGGAAAGGAAAGGGTAGGAAGAAGGGGAAGGGAATGGGATAGGGGATGGGGTGGAAGGAGGATGGATACTAAGAAGCCAAACATCCAAGGCAAACAGCACACAAATCTCTTACACATGCCTACAACAAACCTATTAACGTAATAACTTTGGCAAACACTCCGCAGTTACGTAAAGAAAGTCCAACTACCACCATAACCATCCTTCACCCACTTTGTCTCGCCTAACTTTAAACTTAACCTAACTTATGAACCTACGCAATCTGATGTAAAGTAATCTAGCCTGAATTACCTTAACCTAGTCTAATCTAAGTTAACCTTAATATAGTGCCATGATCTAACCAACCTAACCCAACCTAACCTAATCCAAGCTGCCCTAATCCAATTTAACCTAGTGTAACCTTATTTATTGCCATGTCCTACCCAAAGTAACCTAACCTACATCAAGCCAACCAAACTAAGTCAAGAACCAAACTAAATCTAAATGACCTAACCTAACCTAACCTAACATACCCGCGTGACCATACCAAGCCTAACTCAGCCTAGCCAAGCCAACTCAACCCAAGCCAACCTAACTTAACCAAACCTAACCTGCTCTAACCACCCTCCAGTCCACAGTGTGTGTAATAGCCCGCCGTAACGACCCAACGACCAATTAGGCATAGTTACGGCAATTTCAAGGTAACGGTAAAGAAAACGGGACTTACTCGTTAAAATACCAAAGTGCGATAAGGCAATACATCTTCTGTCACTGTGTCTGTCTGTCTGTCTCATTCTCTCTCTCTCTCTCTCTCTCTCTCTCACGAATACTGGTAATCTAACTGCCACCCACGAGCAAGTAATATTTTTGGTCACGTCTGTGTGTTTGTCTGTCTCTTCCTGAATGTGCCTGTCTGTCTGTCTGTCTGTCTGTCTGTCTGTCTGTCTATCTGTTCAAACTTTAACTTTTAATCTAACAGTGAATCTTTATACCGAGGGCCAATGGAAATGCAAGTCTGGGTTGGGTTGGGTTGGGTTGGGTTGGGTTGGGTTGGGTTAGGTTAGGTTAGGTTAGGTTAGGTTGGGTTGGGTTGGGTTAGGTTAGGTTGGGTTGGGTTAGGTTAGGTTAGGTTGGATTGGGTTAGGTTAGGTTAGGTTAGGTTGGGTTGGATTAGGTAGCTCTCGGTGGCCCCTCCTAACCACTTTTTCTTTTTTTTTTCCTGCAGACAAGACGCTGATATTCTTTTAATGTGATTTATATGCTGTAAGTCGATGCCAAAAATACAAACCTACACACAAGAGAAAAATACAGCTGCTCTCAGTGACCCTCAGTGAAAAGACCGACCCATTCTGAGAGCCTTAATCTAGAAACCTTACTTTTTTTGTTGACTGGGAAACTAATCATCTTACCTAGGTCAAGTTAGTATATGTAAGTACTGGATCTCAATATTTATTCAGACATTATTAACCTGTTCTAGTCTGCCTATATCTATGTATGTGTCAGTTTACCTTTCTTTCTATCTATCTATCTATCAATCTATATATACATCAATCTAGGTATTTTGTTTGAATAAGAAATGACTGGGTCTCAGCATTTCTTTAAACTGTACTACCTTTTTTTTTTTTTTTTTTTTTTTTTAATGTGTTCGACTCTGGGCATAGGCTTCACAGCCTGCTATCAAGGCCCAGCAGTCCTCCTACATACCATACACCTCCACATGTCACCACTTCGGCGCCAACACCCACCGTCCATATTGAATACATGCTAGGGCTGTCTCATACAGGACTGGTGTATTGGTATTAGCGGGGGTATTTTTACGACATGTCGGCGGGTCTCCTGGTAGATCAGTAAAGCCTGATTTAATGAAATTCAAATCCTTAAATTGTTCCCTGCCCCAGCGGGGATTTGAACCCGGGTCCGTTAGGACTACAGGCCACCTCTCTACCGATTGAGCCACCGCCTCCCCCGCTCAAGTGTATCTATCCATCTATCTATCTATCTATCTCTACCGCTATCTATCTAGGTATTGCCTGACGCCAATTCCGGGAGGGGTGATCCCACAAATAGACCTCCAGATGTTTCTATGCCTACTTAGTAACGACTCCTCCTCCTCCTCTTTCCTTGCATCTCAGCCTCCTCCAGCTAAAACATTACAAATATTTATATCCCTACTCAGTAACGACCCTTCTTCATAATTACAGGCTTCGATCGCGATGGGAATAGGTAGACAGGTACACAGGGTCTCCATAGGATTATACGTACACATATACAAAGGCATACATAATATATACGTACATACACACGCACACAAGTAAGTGCACATAAACAAAAAATAATAAAAAGGACAGGAAAACGGTCATAGAAAAGGCAAAACTTACATCCATCCATCCATTAACACATACATGCAAAAATACATTAAAAAATACTCGTATATAAGCAGACCGATTTAAGCGTGCCTACAGGATCATAGTAAAAGCAACATAAAACTAGACACACACACACACACACACACAAGAATGGCCAACACAATTAGGGACGGGGAACTCAGGGTAACCAATCACTCTTCATTACCTACTCTTCTCTCTCTCTCTCTCTCTCTCTCTCTACTATACTGTCGCATTACATTTCGTCTTATATCCTTTTAAACTTCTGTACTTCTCTTCTTTTGAATTCCTTTATCAATGTATTTTGTCTCTATTTACCAACCTATATATCTAAATCGAAGGCATAACTATTTCAAAGTTAGGCCAAAATCACCTAACTGAGGAGGTATGCTTTGCTAGGTGTGTGTATTTATGTAACACTAACTCTTCAAACTCCTCCTTAACTCGCTCCCTTCCTCCCTTTTTCTCCCTCCCTTCTATCCTTCCTTCTTCCCTCCCTCCCAATCATTTCCTTTCTTCCACCCCTTCTCTCCATCTTCCTCCTCTCCCACTCCACCTGTCTCTCCCACTGCTTCCTCTCTCTCTCTCTCTCTCTCTCTCTCCTCCACGGGCGCTACTGTGGAGGATGGGAACGAGTGCAGTGTGTTTACATTGGGTTACTGTGTTTATGTACCTCAGTGGGCCTTGGTTCGCATCCAGCACAGTGTTTTTGCAGGCAGAGAGAGAAAGAGAAAGAGAGAGAGAGAGAGAGAGAGAGAGAGAGAAATTTATTGTCGTTCCTAATATTATCTCAAACACACACACACACACACACACACACACACACACACACGTCTACCCGCACAAAAACAAACACACCAAAAACACAATCCATTCAAAACCACCAACCCACAGAAAAACAGACACAAAAAACGACCAGAAGTAACTAGACTAAAAAGTTGCTCTAGAATATCACCCATAAAAAAGAGATTGAAAAAAAAAAAAAAAGACTTATATAGGCGAAATAATAGGGCAAAACTACCTGGGTAAAAGTACGGTACAAATTCAGGTGTTACGTGATGGGGTTCTCTCTCTCTCTCTCTCTCTCTCTCTCTCTCTCTCTCTCTCTCTCTCTCACACACACACACTCATCAGAGCCAACACTGTATGTATGCACTGTAAATACACAAAAGAAGTAGGTAAAATATACAAATAAAAGACAGTATATGAAATTTTTGTACAAGGAAAATGTGAAAAATCATTATAGGTCTTCACCCCACCTGATTTAGCATTATGTTTATGATCCTTATTGGGCAAAATATGTATTATAATTGTATGTATGTATGTATATATGTGTATGTATATATATATATATATATATATATATATATATATATATATATATATATATATATATATATATATATATATATATATATATATGTATGTGTGTGTGTGTGTGTGTGTGTGCTGTGTGTGACTTCTTAAGAGTGTGTGTGTGTGTGTGTGTGTGTGTGTGTGTGTGTGTGTTAGAGAGAGAGAGAGAGAGAGAGAGAGAGAGAGAGAGAGAGAGAGAGAGAGAGAGAGACGGATGGGGGGGGGGGAACCAGTGCAGAATAAGGGGTGGCTGCAGTCTGGCAAAGGGCAATTTAGAGGGGAAAAAAGTTGGGAGAAAACGAAAGTCGTGGGTAAAAAAGTGGGGATGTGTAGGGTAAGTTTTTTTCTGCCCCTGCCCTACATGACCTACTGACCAGGGTGCCTACGTGCAGAATGGGGAAGGCGGAGAGAGAATAGGGGAGGGGGGAAACGAGGGTGTGAGGGAGGAGAATAGGGAAAGTGGGGGAAGGAGGAGGTAAGTGGGGGAGAGGGAGGAGATGTGGACCTCGTTAAAAATCGTCCATTCTAGTTGCATTGTCGGTGATCCAGTGTAAACACCTCTCTTTAACCCTTCCACTGCCATAACTGCTTTTCCATATCTGACCCAAGCTAATACCAGACGATTTCCTTCACCAGAGAGAAGATTGTAGCCGTCAACAGCTCTTTAAAAACTAGCTCATGTGAAAATCTCTGCTATGTAGTACACTCAGGAATTTTATTTGGCGGCAGACCAGACGATTTCCTTCATCTGAGAGAGAATATTAGCCGTCAGTAGCTTTTAAAACTAGCCCGATTATTCCTTTCTCTGCTATTTGTCTAACTAGGAAGTACATCAAAGCTAACTCCAGATGATTTTGTTCAGCTGAGAGAAATTCCAACACCTGCACTAACACCTGCAATACGGCGACGTCTTTTCTTCCTGTCGGTGACGGAGAGGGACGCCTTCAAGTGGTGGCACTGATATGACAGGGCTGCTCGACTGCATGGCTATACATACGTCCCTCAGTTACTTCCCTACCCCCAAAAAGAGGGGGATGATGGGATGAAGGCGAGGGGGGAACTTAAGCCTGCAGTCCACCGGGTTCACGATTAAGATGAGCCTTGACGAATAACATCAAAACAGTGCAAAACAAAAGCAAAACAATACCAAAACAACAGGGGCAAAATATCCCTCTGTCGTCGTGTTAGTAAATTAGTCTTATCGAGGTCTCTTGTAGATTATTTTAAACCACTTCACTCCGACGGCTTAGTTATTTTTTATTCTTGTTGCTGCCTGACGCTTTTATTCAATTTAGGACAGACATCTCGTACTCAAGGCGTTCATGAAGGTCATTTACCTAACCCTCTCCACTTAGAAATATCTCTTTAATTCTGATCATGTCTAGTTTGGTATCAGTATTAGTATTTTTTTTAAAGATTATCAGTCCGTTCCCTGAGGATTAGAAGTCATCATATGTACCACACACCTACCCACGTCACCACTTTAGCGCTAAAACCCACCGTCCATATTAAATACATGCGCGTCTCAGAACTTTTTTTTTTTTTTTTTTTAACATGTCAATGAGTCTTGTGGAATATCTATGTTAGCGAAATTCAAATCCTCAGACTTTTCCCTGTCCCAGCCCGGGCTCAAACTCTGGTTCTTTTAGACAGCAGATCATTCCTCTCACCACTTGACCACTATGTAATGCCATAATGGAGGAAATTGGTCTCTCTAGTTTATGCATTTCCATTTCTTTTTGCAGTGATAAATACAGAAAAGAAGAAATGAACGATAAGATATGATAAACCAAATACGAGTGTAGCATTCTGAGACAAGACTTGAGAAATTGTGGAAGAGGAATGAACGATAACATACGAAAAATTAAATATATCTGCACCTTCTCGAAACAGCGGTAAAAATTGTAGAAGAAAAAACTGGATGATATTAAATGAAAACAAAAATATCAGAGAGTAACATCCAGGGAATTAAAAGTTGCGGAAAAAATTGAAAAATAAACTAAAAATATATGACAGCAGCATTTTGAACTGACTCTAAAAATTGTGGCATGGAAAACCTGAACGATAACAAATGAAAGACGAAAATTCATGAGTGCTGTACTTTAAAACAATCGTAAAAATTTTGGGAAGGATAATTGAAAAAAAAAGAAAAAAAAAAGAAAAAAAAAAACCTCTTGCATTTTGAACAGGACCGAAGATTTCGTGGAAAGTGTGATGTAGTGATGTCTCTATCTATCGCTTGAAACTGTCTATTGCCTGGAACTATCTATCGCCTGAAACTGTCTATCAATCGCCTGATATTGTCTATCTTGTCTATCTTGCGCCTGGCACTGTCTATTTTTCGCCTGGAATTGCCTATCTATCGACTGGAATTGTCTATCTATTGCCTGGAACTGTATATCTAACGCCTAGAACCGTCTATCTATCGCCTGAAATTGTCTGCCTATCGCCTGAAATTACCTGTCACCAGGAACTGTCTACCTATCGCCTGGAACTGTCTATCTATCGCCTGGAACTGTCTATCTATCAGCATCACCATCGCGATCGACTATTTCAGAAATGGATTGTGGACGGGAGTAAGTACTGTGTATGATTATATCTGGTGTGATTTCACTGGAAGGAACTGGGTCACTCTCACAAGTTGAATTTCATGGCTGCGGGAAATTCGACGAGCTATGGTTAGAACTGAATCTCCCTGGTTACTAGTCAAACTCACTTCTCCACCTAAAAATGAGGTAGGTATCTCTATCAAGTAAAAACAAGGTTACTATAACACATATCTGACAGCCTATTTGCAATCAGCCCCGGATGCTTTTGTTTCATTTCCTCTCATTTCTCTCATACCTTCATTTTCTCAACCCTCCTTTACTGGCCCTCTCTTTCATTTTCTTTTTATCTCCAAACTTTCTATTTTTATTCTTGTTTCCTCCCTTCCTTCCCTCTCACTTTCATTCTTCTCTTGTATCTCATTATTCCTTCATGTCCCCTTTCTTCTCTTTTCTATAATTATTTCTTCATTTTTCCTTTCTTCTCCCTTACCATCTCCTTACCTTCATCTCCCCCTCTTTCGCCTGCTCCCTCCTTCTCCTTTTAACCCTCCTCCTATCCCCTTTCTCTCTCCTTTGTTTTCTCCACTCTTGTTTCCCCTCTCCATCTCCTCTCTTATCTCTTTCCTTTTCCTCTTATATTTCTCTCCTCCTACCCCTCATCCCTAATCGTTTCCTTGTTTCCCCTATGTTTCCTTATCTCCCCTCTCTTCCCCTCTTCTTCCTTCTCGTCTCTCTCTTCTTCCCTTTTTACCATCCTCCGTCTTCCCTCTTCCTTCCCTATTCCTTTTTCTTTTTCCATCATCTGCAAACCCCTCCATTCCCATTTTTCTCTCTCTCCTACTTTTCATCTTCTTCCCCTTTTCCCCTCATCTTTTTCTCTCACTTTTTCTCATCCTCCTCACTCTCTTTCTCGCACCCTTTCACCTCTCTCCCTCCTCTTTCTCTCACTCCCTCTCCCCACTCACGTGACCTAACCTCCCATATTTTAAAAGGCTTCCTCTGTCTGGCTGTCAATCGCATGCCATATACTCTCTCTCTCTCTCTCTCTCTCTCTCGTAAGGACCCATATCTAGGCTACCGATTCCAGACAGGTGAGTCAAGTTACTTTCACCATCTCTTGCATTTTCAACCTTAAGAGCCATATCCGGGTCAAGCACTTAATTTCACTAGACCACCAGGAGGAGAAACCCTATATATGGTTACTAGACACTGGTGCAGATGGCCACCTGGGTTACATGAAACCATCTGCCTTGTCACTGAATGCAAAGTCACCCGAAAATAGCAATACATAAAAAAATGGAATGGTGGTTCCCCCCTACTATCAAAACAATATAATAATAATACTAACCATAATTCTGAAACTGCTGAAGCAAACTTCGAAGAACTTCACATTTCAGATGATAAATGTCACATTCCATGTTAGAATGACCAAAAAAAAAAAAAAAAAAAAAAAAAAAAAAAAATCCACACTTGTACATCAGATATGGTGTAGTCTTTGAAAAACACAGTGCATTATGAGTGGTTGTGGTAAATGGTGCATTAATAATAATATATCATAATTTGAATGTGCAGAGATAAGAGTCATGATTTTTGTCCTATCCAAGATCTATATATGTGCGAATCTATAATATCGTGCAAACCATTATACATACCAAACTGCTAAGTCTTGCTTAATTATGTATGCAGAAAATTTGCATTTTTTGCAACTTTTTGATGACTGGTCCAAATATCGTCAAAAAATACTGATTTGTCAAAACTGGTATAAACTCTTTAAAAACAGACACTCTTAGGATTCTGACAATTCTTTCATCACTGTAGACCTAATGTTATGGGACTTTTGGTATGACTCAAAATTTTTTACAGATTTTGACCTGTGGCCTTGAGATCATTGTGAAGGTCATTCATACTACGCAGATGATGTTCACTCATGACCCACTATATTTCCACAAAGTTTGGTCAAAATCGGCCAAATACTTTCCGATTTAGCACTTTCAGGCATGAGATGGCCATTTTGATCTTCCTCAGTATCTAAGAAAATTTTTGCGGGATCTCAGTATCAATACCCAGGTGCACTACAGTAGTATATGGTGACGACTACATACTGGAACATTTGTAAAGCAATTGATCCATTAGTTTTTGCTGCGCAGGAGAGCAAAAATTGAAAAAAACAACAGAGGGCGTCAGTGCTTGCGCTAGAGCAGGGATTTCTTGTGTGCGTGCCAAAAGAAGCCTGCAAAAAGATACATCATTTCTGACAAATTCAGGCCTCAATCTCGATCAGTCTTGGAATGCCACCCTTCTAGATCTTCACCCCCTTCCCCCAGAAAAAAAGGAAGAAATAATATCTACTAAATCAATAAGAACTCCACAGAATTTGGAGTTGTTAATAATAAATTAATATCCTAATGCTAATCATCGTCATCATCATCATCATCACAAAAAATATTACCACGCCTCTCCCATTACATCACCTCAGTACTTTAATCAGACTCCACGAAGGAAAATAATTAACCTGTACCAGCAGCCCTCATTAAAATCATCATTATCATTATCGTCATCATTACCAGCAGCCTTTTCATTAGCTGATGCAAGGACACAGTCAAAGCAGGTGAGGTGCTGGAAGTAATCAGGTGCCATTTCATTAGTGCAATTATTATCGGCGACAAAATTACATTGAGAAAAATGCAAAAAAAAGAAAAAAAAATTCAGATATTAGTCAAGATACTGAAGGAGGAGGATTTTTTATACACTATCCCTCCTTCACACACACACACACACACACACACACACACACACACACACACACACACACACACACCTCATTCTGTAACACAACGACGCATCATATTGGCATACCTCACACTGCTACCTCACATAAACCTCACACGGCCACTCAAAGCACTTCCACACCACATACTGCCTCATAATGATGACGCTGTTTTACGTCACACTGTTCCTTCTCATACCGCCACATGTGACACACACACACACACACACACACACACACACACACACACACACACACACACACACACACACACACTGCAAAACAAGTCATCCAGAGGCAAGTGTCTGATTATATTTACATACAAACTGCTGATGATATTACAGGCGAAAATGGTCGCCCTCATAATGCATCCACAAGGTCACCTGTAATTTGTAAATCCGTAATGGCTGAGAATTGGACGCAGGTTAAGTTTTTTTTTTTTTTTTTTTAATTAGCCCAGAAACAACCTCCCGAAGTTTAGCAAGTTTCATCGAGCACCTGATATATACTTAAAAATATACGAATCAAGCCAGCCATCTCAAACTCCAACACCATCCATCCATCCATAGATCAACGCCTACTCAATAGTTAATGCATAAGCTAATTATCGCCACGGCCTTCATCACACCTCCCTCCTCGCTCCCAGACCTACAGGTACAGCCCTCATTATATTCACGGGTGTTACCCTTAAGTGGATCCGTCTCCGTCCTCCTGACGCCTAGGTACTTAGATTAGATGCCTTCTGGGACATTTTATTTTTTATCACTTGCGTTCGAGTGAGAAGGGGGATTTACTATTATTATTATTATTATTATTATTATTATCATTATTATTATCACTACTACTATTACTACTACTATCATAATCATTGTACACGTTTTATGGTCTACAATAGTTCTCAAGTACTCAGCGACTAAACTGTCTTGTTCTGAATAGTTCACATCCAAATCTTGACCCCATATTCCTATCACGTTAAATCTCAAAGCCGTAGGTCAGTCTCCTACAACTCAACCTCTTCAGTTCGAGGACGCACTGCTTAATTTGTCGTCGCTGCTGTTCAAACGATTTTATAGAGTTAAGAGATGCTGAAGAGGGACGCCTTCAAGTGGTGGCACCGATTAGACAGGAGGCCTCACTGCCCTGTTATATAAACGTTCCTCCACTACCCTCTCTATCCCCGAAAAGGAGGATGGTGCACTGCAGGGGTAGGGTAGCTTCAGACTGCAGTTCACTGGTGTAATATATGTGGCTTAATGTGCAGCAAGTTGTATCACGTAACTGTAGGAAGGCACTGTATAACCGCTGGGATGTATGTTGTAGCTAACTCACGTATTCTTTCAACTCAGCACATTCCTTTCTGCTCTGCCCCAAGGTCTACCTCACACGAGCAGCAGTCACGACTCAAAAGACGCCAGATCTGTATCGCTCGGCTCAGTAAATCAAGAAGCTCCTCACTGAGTCTACAATGAGTTTACTTTCACCTGTACCTGTACCATCAACCAATACCTGTTACACTGGGTTCATCTTTGAGACGAATCTGGGGCTACTACTACGTCTACGAATTCTGTGCTAAGGATAGCCTCCCTCCCCCATTAGTTAAGTATTTAATGAAGGTTGCATCAACATCATAAGTTAATAGTCTCTTCATGGGTATTTAACAGAATCTAACAGCAAATTTATAGCACATGCGCGCGCGCGCACACACACACACACACACACACACACACACACACACACACATGAAACTTACAAAAAAAAAAAAACACCCACAAGCACGTTGAACACGTGTAAACACACACTTATCGAATTAGCCTGATTAAGGGGGGGAGGGGGACGCCAAAAATTATTAATAGCCCGGTGTAATTTGCATCCGAACAATTATGACGTGGAAATGAATCCTTGGCCAAAGCATGTACTTACACATTTAATTCGCCTAATTGATATTGAATTATGGATATCGTTTGCGACCAACAATCCCCATTTAATCACGGTAATTGGCTCTATTGACTGGAGGGAGGTGACGGAATCTATTTGCCGCACGAAAAAGTTGTGTTGTAATAAATTAGTGCGGAGGTGACTGGCGCGGCCGTACCCGAATTGAATAGCAGAAAGTGTAAGTGGTGATGGGGAACTTTCATTACTGAAACTACCGGCTAATCAATATCTATCTAGCTATCTATCTATCTATCTATATATATATATATATATACAGTAGTGGCAGTAGCTGTTGTTGTCGTTGTCGTTCCTATAGCCACAGGTTCATCAGAGATGTGAACCCAGTGAACTGCAGGCTGAAGCTGGCCTCCTGCAGTCCAACAACCTCTTTAGGGAAAACAAGAAGAAAACTAAGGGATGTTTAAACAACCGGCCAGCAAAGCCACCCAGTTGTATCGTTGCCACAACGTGAAGGCGTCCCTCTCCACCACCAAGACAGGGTTCATGGAGCTTACGCCTATTCTGGCTGACATTCCACGATCTTACTCAGTTTAACACATCCTGTACTCCTTTCACTCTAACTCGGCTAAAAATTGGTGTGTCTCCATCTTGAGTGCTGAGTTGTTGCGAAGGAGTAGCACTAAAATATGATGCTAGAAACGAAGAAGTGCGGTGGAAAGAATGCAGAGCCGTAATATTGTCTTTTCTGCCGTTGAGCTACGTCAAAGGAGCAGAGGGACAAAAAAAGAGAAGCACTAAAATATCCGTCACGAAGAAGTGCTATGGGATTGGCAGAGTCGCAGTATTCTCTTTTCCTGCCAATGAACAACGTCATATGAGCTGTAAAGTGACGAAATTCTAGACCAAGTTAAAGTGATAGAACTCTAGCAATCAGAGCTAATTTAAAAAAAAAAAAAAAAAATCTCATGTAAAAGTCAAAAACAAAAAAAAAAAAAAAAGGAAAACGGCCTAAACACCGGCAACTGCGTGTCTGAATGACTTTTTTTTTTTTTTTTTTTTTGGGGGGGGGGCAATTTAGCAACCAATATATGTGCCACAAACTTTTGGTGGGAAAAATTACAAATGGACGCTCTCTCTCTCCCTGTGTGTGTGTGTGTGTGTGTGTGTGTGTGTGTGTGTGTGTGTGTGTGTGTGTGTGTTAACAAGGATAAACCAACAAAGCCCCAGTTTCCTTCTTTATATCGGTACTATTGCTTTTACGAGCCGGCTAATGGCCTCTCAAAAAGCTTAAAGTATGAGAGAGAGAGAGAGAGAGAGAGAGAGAGAGAGAGAGAGAGAGAGAGAGAGAGAGAGAGAGAAATACGAAAGTCTCCCAGCATAAAAAAAAAAAAAATATATCGCAAAAAAAACTATGCATGTTCTCAGAATACATAAGGAATCCCTTCTAGGACAATTTTTTGGGTGCAGTTTTTCCATCCAAATTTTTTTCTAGATCAAGTTCCGAGTTTGAGCTGAGAATGAAAAAAAACAAATTATAAGCCCCAGTCTGTCCTATTCAAAATATATATATATATATATATATATATATATATATATATATATATATATATATATATATATATATATATATATGCATATATATATAATCTAGCCTTTTTATTTCTATGTATTTTTTCTTAATTATTTTTTCTTTCACACTGATGTAATTTTTTCCCCGCATTATAATGGGAACTTTGCCATAATGAGACCCACTTCCTGTGTGTGTGTGTGTGTGTGTGTGTGTGTGTGTGTGTGGCTAACCCATTCTAAAATCAGCTACATATTGAGTTTTTTTTTTTTTTTTTTTTTTTTGTGTCCGACTCTGGACATAGGCTTCACAGCCTGCTATCAAGGCCCAGTAGTCCTCCTACATACCATACACCTCTACATGTCACCACTTCGGCGCTAACACCCACCGTCCATATTGAATACAAGCTAGGGCTGTCTCATACAGGACTGGTGTATTGGTATTAGCGGGGGTATTTTTACATGTCGGCGGGTCTTCTGGTAGATCAGTAAAGTCTGATTTAATGAAATTCAAATCCTTAAACTGTTCCCTGCCCCAGCCGGGATTCGAACCTGGGTCCGTTAGGACTGCAGGCCACCTCTCTACCGATTGAGCCACCGCCTACCCCCAAAATATTTCTTTGATGAGACCAGGACTGCTTTTCCCTGCTCGACCCGAATACCTTGCGTTATATAGGGATCTCGTTAAGGTAGTGCCTCGCAAGACTCCCTCTTCAGTATGCTTCTACTTACTAATTCCGGTTCAGGGTGACCCGGGAGATACTTTTGATGTCTTCCGGATCACTTCCTTGCCTTATAAAGGCCCTGACACAGATGTCTATGTACAGACTGTCCCCTCTGCCAAATTCATTGCACTGAGTGAAAATCGCTTACATTATATGCTTAGGGACGATTTCACTCAGTGCCGCACTCATCAGCAGTTGCTGGTGTGCGAGCCGCAGAGTTGTGTGTGTGTGTGTGTGTGTGTGTGTGTGTGTGTGTGTGTGTGTGTGTGTGTGTGTGTGTGTGTGTGTGTGTGTGTGTGTGTGTGTGTGTGTGTGTGTGGCTGGGTGGGTGTGAGTGCGTGCGTGCGTCCGTCCGTGCGTCAGCTCTGAGATGAAGTCCTCTGTTGTTAGGTGGAACAGAATACAAAACTCAAGTCTACAAAAAATAAATTATCCTATAAATTAGTCAACATTTATCTCAATCATGGTACACTCACCTAAACAAAATCATCTGACGTCAGCCTGTATAAATTGCAAAGTTAGTCTATCGCTGCCAAGGGGTTAAAGTTCGTGTGCGTAATTGCGTGTGTGAGTGTTGGTATATGAGTGTGCACGCATCTTTGAGGTTAGTGGAGCTCTGTGTGCGTTTGTAGTTAGGTGCACGTGGGAACTAACTTGTGCATATGCAGCTGTGTGTGTGTGTGTGTGTGTGTGTGTGTGTGTGTGTGTGTGTGTGTGTGTGTGTGTGTGTGAGAGAGAGAGAGAGAGAGAGAGAGAGAGAGAGAGAGAGAGAGAGAGAGAGACTGCTTGGCTCTGATTACCTATGCTTATTTTAGGACACATACATCTGGTCTCGATGTGTGTGTGTGTGTGTGTGTGTGTGTGTGTGTGTGTGTGTGTGTGTGTGTGTGTGTGTGTGTGTGTGTGTGTGTGTGTGTGTGTGTGTGTGTGTGTGTGTGTGAGACTAACCCATTCTAAAATCAGCTACATACCGAGGTTGTGTGTGTGTGTGTGTGTGTGTGTGTGTGTGTGTGACTAACCCATTCTAAAATTAGCTACATACCGAGGTTGTGTGAGTGTGTGTGTGTGTGTGTGTGTGTGTGTGTGTGTGTGTGTGTGTGTGTGTGTGTGTGTGTGTGTGTGTGTGTGTGTGTGTGTGACTAACCCATTCTAAAATCAGCTACATACCGAGATTGTGTGTGTGTGTGTGTGTGTGTGTGTGTGTGTGTGTGTGTGTGTGTGTGTGTGTGTGTGACTAACCCATTCTAAAATCAGCTACATACCGAGGTTGTGTGTGTGTGTGTGTGTGTGTGTGTGTGTGTGTGTGTGTGTGTGTGTGTGTGTGTGTGTGACTAAACCATTCTAAAATCAGCTACATACCGAGGTTGTGTGTGTGTGTGTGTGTGTGTGTGTGTGTGTGTGTGTGTGTGTGTGTGTGTGTGTGTGTGTGTGTGTGTGTGTGTGTGTGTGTGAGACTAACCCATTCCAAAATCTGCTACATATTGAGGTTGTGTGTTTATGTGTGTGTGTGTGTGTGTGTGTGTGTGTGTGTGTGTGTGTGTGTGTGTGTGTGTGTGTGTGTGTGTGTGTGTGTGTCTGCGCGCGCATCTGAAGCCACATGTATGTGTCCATCCAAATACGCATGAAAGAGAGAGAGAGAGAGAGAGAGAGAGAGAGAGAGAGAGAGAGAGAGACTCTAAAGTATGTGTATAAATATCTGTATGTATAATGTATAATTTATATGTATATCAATATGAAAGTGAGTGTTTGTAGAAGTACCGCAATACATAAAAACCCTGTGTATCCAAAAACGCAGATTGTGTGTGTGTAATGTGTATATATGTGTGTATAAATATGTATGCTGTATGTATGCTGAGTTATATATATATAGCTATCTAGGTACCCCCAAATTCATGTAGACAGGTGTACAGCATGTGTATTATATGTGTATGCAAGCTTGTATGTATGTATGTATGTATTAGCCTAAGTGTGTTCGCATGTATGTATTGATTGGCCAAAGTGCTTTATTACACCTGTCAAAAAATGGTGGCCTGATTTGGTTATTGCCCCATTAAATACCCATAAACCCTCACCCATTATCCCCCTTATCACATACACCTTTTATTTTCACCCATTAGTTTTTGGCTCATTACCTCCATTACTTATATTTATTACGGATTTATTACTTCTCTTGCAATATTTCCTTCCTATTAACCCTCTCATCATTAAGGCAACTCCGTGATTCTGTTCCAGCAGACGTCATTATCCTCTACCCATTATCTCTATATCCCATTATCGTTCCACCCATTGTCTCTATCCCATTATCCTTCCACCAACTGCCTCATTAACTCCCATTATCCTTCCCCCCACAGTCTATTTACCATTATCTCTTCACCCACTGTCTCGTTATCCTGCCTAACTATCCCATTATTTCCTCCACCCATTGCATCCACTGTTCCTCCACCCATTATCCTCAGTCTAACTCCCCAATATCCTCAATCTACCCCTCCACTATCCTCAGTCCACCCATTTATCCCACCCATTACTTTCCATTATCCCCATTATCCCACTACCCATTACCTTAATATTACCTGCTCACTTCCGCCTAATCACACACTCAGCATACCTTTTTTTTTTTTTCGTTCACCTGTCTACTTTTAAAACTTTTTTTTTTTCTTTATGTGGACGTCGTAGAGCTCTGGGCCTCGGGGTGTATTTTCTGTTCCTTTTTTCTTATTAATGGCGAAAGTTTTTATGAAGGTAATCTACTTTTTTTTGGGTAAGAGCAGGGGAGTCTCGCTGTTCCGGGGGAGGGGGGAGGGTGTCAGAGGAAATGCTGGTGTCGTGTGTCATAAGGTTGGGTTAGAAAGTGATAGTTGTTAGAATTCTCAGTGAGTGTAAGTGCTAGATCGTGTTAGGTGTCATAAGTGTAAAATGTAAGGGAAAAAATGCCTAATCCCAGGTGTCAAAGAAGTGTCGCGTGTCAGAAGAGTGTCAGGTGTAAGATGAAGGTGTCAAATTTCAGAAAAATGTCACGTGTCACAAGGAATTGTAAGGCATCATGAGAAGTCAGGTGTCAGAAGAAAGTGTCAGGTGTCAAAAGAAAATGTAAGACGTCAGAAGTATCAGATGAATATTTCTAGGGTAGTGCCAGAAGGATGTCAGTGTCTGGTGTTAGATGCTGTCAGTGTCAAAAGGAACTGTCAGTAAGTGTCCTGTGTCAGAAGGCTATATTAAGCGTGCACGAAGTCTGAAGGGCAAGTCAGTGGGTCGAGTGTCAGAAGAAAAGGTAGGTGTCATGTATCAGAAAAATTTCATATTGTGCCATGCATCAGAATGTCAGTGTCGGGTGTCAGCAGAAAGTGTCAGGTGTTAATATATCTGGTGTTCAAGTGTCTGGGGATACGTCTTAGGAGTCAGGTACCAGGTGATAAGTGTCAGGTTTCAGGTGTTGTCACGTGTCATGTTTTAAGTGACAGGTGCCACGCGTCAAGGGTCAATTATTAAGTGCCGGGTGCCGCGTCAAGTGTCAGAGCCAAGTGTCGGGTGTCAAGCGCCAGGTGAATTGTCCGGTGCAGTGTCAGGTGCTAAGTGTGAAGTGGCAAATATCATGTGTCAAGTGTTGTGTTCCAAGTATCAGGTGCAAAGTGTTGTGCCAAGTCTCAGGTGCCATGTGTCAAGTGCCAGGCGGCAGGTGCCAAGTTTCAAGTGCCACGTGTCAAAAGCCATGTGTCAAGTGTCAGGTGTCAGATGCAAAGAGCCAAATGTCAAGAGCCAAGTACAAAATTAGAGTGATATCGTTTTAACTAGGACAAAAAGTGATGTGAGGTTTGGAGGGGAGGGGAGGGGATACCAAATGACAGGAGGTGGGGAGGGACCGGGAATGGAAGCAGGGGAAAGAAGGAGAGGGGAGGAAAGAAGGAGGGAAAGGGTGGGGAGGGAAGGGAAGAGGAGGAAAGAGGAGGGGAGCACAAAAAAGAGGAGGGAAGAGGGGGTGGAAAGATGGCAAGGAGAGGAGGAGAGGTAGAGGAAAGGGAAAAGGAAGAGGAAGGAGGAGGAACGAGGGAATCGGAGTGGAGAAGGAAGAGGAGGAAATATGAGAAGAGGAGAAGAAAAGGAAAAGAGAAAAGAAAGGAAAGGAAAGGAAAAGAAAGAGAAAAGGAAAGGAAAAGGGATGGGAAGGGTACAGAAAGAGGGAGGAGGAAGAATCAGGAGGGAATGAGAAATGATTGTGTGTGAAAGAAACAAGAGAAGAAAAAAAAGGGGAAATGAATGGAAGGGAGGAAGAAAAATAGGGAATGTGATAGACGAGAAAGGGAGGCAAGAGGAAAAAGAGAAGGTGAAGAAGAGGGATGTAAAGGGCAAAGAAAGGGAGGGAAAAGGGAGATGAAGGGATAGTGTGAAAGGGAGTGGAAGAATATGGTAGTTGTTGCGATAGTTGTGGCGGCGATTGTGGTAATGGTGGTAGTTGCAGCGAAAATGGCTGTAGTGGTGGTGACTGCTGAGGTGATGATAGTGGTGGAGACAGTGGTAGTTGTGGTGATGTATGACGGTAGTTACGGTAACAGTAATGGGAGAATGGTGGAAAAATGTTGGTAGTGATAGTAGTTGTGGGAATGTTGGTGGCTGGCACTGGAATGTTGGCAGATGTAACTATGATGGCAAAAGTGGTAAAAAAAAAAAGATGATAAATGGGGTAAAAAAAAAATGACATAAAGAAGGATTTATAGAAGCTTATTTATCCCCTTCACTACGACAACCTCCTTTAAGCTGAAAAAAAAAATAATATAAGCATAAACGTAAGGAAGAGGTTGATAGATCTGCTCCATCTATCTACTTTTTCAATTCCCTGTCTATACAAATGTATCTACTTCCTATTTATCTATTTATCTGGCGTCATGTACTTTATGTCTTTTCAATCTACTAAAAATCAAAGTTTTACCTTATTAATCTATATATCTATCTACCTGTCTATCGCCTCACTGACGCTTCACCTGTCAAGACTATCTATTGACTCTTATCTACCACCTGCTTGAGTGCCTGTCAGTATTATGGAGAGAGAGAGAGAGAGAGAGAGAGAGAGAGACAGAGAGAGAGAGAGAGTGTGTGTGTGTGTGTGTGTGTGTGTGTGTGTGTGTGTGTGTGTGTGTGTGTGTGTGTGTGTGTGTGTGTGTGTGTGTGTGTGTGTGTAAGTTCATTAGGTACATATACAGAGTGAAGCCTTATCAAACACACAGCCCACACTTCTGCGCCCCTCCTTCCCTCCCTCTCCTCCTCCTCCTCTCCTTCCTTCCTTCATTCATTCATTCCTCTCTCCCCCTCGTCTCTCCTCTTTTCTTCCTTCCTTCCTTCCTTCCTTCATCCATTCCTCTCTCCCCTTTCCTTCCTTCCTTCCCTCTCACATCCCTCTTTCCGCTTTCTCTCCCCCTTCCTCTTTCCCTTCATCTCTCATCTCTACCGTCCCTCCCTCCTTCACTCTCTTCCCCCATTTCTTCCTTCCGGTTTCCTTCCCTCTCTCCCGACTTCCTTCTTCTTCTTTTTCATATTCCCCTCCCTCCCCTTCCTTCCTCTCCAAATCTCGCAGTCCTTCCGTTCCCTTCATCCCTCCCTCCTCCTCCTCTCCCCTCCTCCTTCCTCTCCGTCCTCGATTCCTTCCTCCCTTCCCGATTCTGTGATTGTGTGTGTGTGTGTGTGTGTGTGTGTGTGTGTGTTTCTTACCCGTACATGCTTTCTTCATTTCCCTTCAATCTCTTTCTCTCCTTCCCTACACTAGTCTTTCTCTCTCTCTCTCTCTCTCTCTCTCTCTCTCTCTCCATTATTCCCTGCCTTCTCAGAAGAGCTTGTTATTTCCTCTCCACCTGCATGTTTTTCCATCTCCTCCCCTTTGTGTGTGTGTGTGTGTGTGTGTGTGTGTGTGTGTGTGTGTGTGTGTGTGTGTGTGTGTGTGTGTGTGTGTGAGAGAGAGAGAGAGAGAGAGAGAGAGAGAGAGAGAGAGAGAGAGAGAGAGAGAGAGAGACGGTGAGGGAGTATATAGGGAGGTGAGAGACTGAAGGTTGGGTGTATAATCAGACAAACGTAAACATACGGGCTGGCGTAACTCAAGGTGCGCTCCCTTCCTCACGTGACTTCCCCATATCTCTCTATTATACAAACTTATATTTACAGTCATAAGCAATGGTTCGCCTACAATCTCAGCCTGTATTATGTCCTGCTGTCCATATTATTTTTTACTTCTTCCCAAAAGAGAGTATCCGTCCTTCTCACACTCTTTTTGTGGTTCATTTTGCAATCACATAAACGTAATTCACGCAACACCTTCCACTGCAACACCCTGAATAGAAGTGTCGGCGAACTTTTCCTTATGGGTGTAGACATGATGAAAAAAAAAAAAATCTTTACATTTTCCCGTCTTTACGTTTTGAAACGGTGGACGAACCATCTGAAATTATCCTCCAATCACTTCTTATGCGTACGTATGCTATTATTATTATTATTATTAATATATCGTAAAGCATAAGGTTTATACCTCATGTGAAATAAGCTATCATCCGGAACTGTTTACCTTAGGAAGAAAAAACGAACGACAACGGTCAGTCTGAAATAATCGATCACCTGTTTTGAGATATTTCTGATCGTGTGTACAGTCAACCAAAAAAGAATCGGCCCTCTTACTGACACCTCATTCTGAAACAAGGACCAAACATTGTGATATATGAGGAACCTTGTGATTGTCTGTGCATATATTGTCCTTGGTAATTACTATGACTCGAAATCGTCAAAATCGTCACATACTGGATGGTGTATTTTGGGGGTCAATTTAATAGATTCATGTGTGTCTGCAAAACTCGCTTATTTTCACAATCATTGATCCCCTGAGGTGCTATACTTTTCTGGTTGCCTGAACATATCCTAAGTTTTACATAATACCAGTACCAGTAAGTATTCACCTGGAATTATCTTCGTTAACAGGAAGACACCACGTATATCACAATGGTAGCCTATACCCTTTTGACTCTAACCTGGCCTAAAATTGCCATCCCTCTACCTGAGTTGTAACAATAAATTAACATAGGAACATCATGCTGACCAAGAAGAATCGTTGTGGAATGGAAGAAGAGCTGTAGTTTTGTCTTTTCCTGCCACTAAGCTCTGTGATGTAAGCTGTAAAGGGCAAAAATCTGGGCCAAGTTAGAAAAAAAGTCGTATAGTATCAATAACCTCAGAAAAATCAAAATTCAAGTACAACCCCTCAATTTATACACAAAGGACATCCTCTGGAATTCTTGAAGGTACCTGCTTTCCTCCCCGGCAGTACAAAGCAATTCAAAGTAATTACAGAATCGTTGTACTACTAAAGGCAACTGTCTTAGAATTGGTCCTTATTGTACAACTTTGGGTTTTTATCAGGTCAGGTATGGAGGAAAGATATGTACTTAGTTTTTTCTTACTCTTTCTTTAACTTTTACTTTAAACTCTAGAAATCCAAAACTCTGATATCAATCTTCACCGCGCCCATACCAACCAATCTACAACCTCTCTCTCTCTCTCTCTCTCTCTCTCTCTCTCCCATCACAGAGCCTTCTTTCGTCATTTATCCAATTATCATTATTTACCTACCTCATTTATCAAGATTCGTTATCTTCTAAAATTATCACCACCTTCCCCCTTTCACGTATCACAATCTCCCTTGTCACTGATTCACTTATTCCCCCCGCCAGCTCAGTTATCATCCCCTTCTTTATCCCGCACAAACATCATTTATCACCTTCATTAGCCCGTTTATCGGAAGCCGCCCGTAAATCCCCCAAGCAATTACATTCAAGGGGTCGCTCCCATTAACTCCACCCATTATATTCACCGCCCATTATGTTTATCGAGTAATAAGATTACTTTAAAAATGTTACCTCACTATTATTTAATGTGCTTTATTCTTGCTACCATCTGAGGATTTTGTTCATCAGGATTAAGGGGTAACTCTGATAAACTGCACCCATTACATTTGACATCTATCGCCCATTACATTTATCGATTACATTATTTGCTTTACAGATGACCATGTTAACTCATTATTCCTTAACCTATTTTATTCTTTATCACTTTTTATTCAAGGGGGTCACTCCACTAAACGGAATCCATTACATTCATCACCCATTACATTTATCGATTACATTACTTGCTTTATTAATTAATCTTATTTCACTACTACTTAACCTGACCAATTCTTGCTACTGCAAGACTAGTTACTTTTTATTCAGTGTTGTGAAGCAGCTCTCAAACTGCACCCATTACACTGGTCGCCCATTACATTTATCGATTACATTACTGCATCTAGTTGGCAAGGTCTGATTACACTGTTACCTCACTGTTACGTCATCTTATTTCCCCGTCAACGATGCTGGATGGAGGTAATGCATTCACCCGTGTCTGTGTGTCTGTCTGTTTATAAGATCTCAAAAAGGTATCCGGTCTCAATGAAGCCAGGTGAGCAGATGGGCAAAGGGTCCAGAAAGAGTTGGGTGGATTTTGAGGTGGATGCGGAACCGGATGTAGGAGAAAAACATAAGCTTCAAACACTGACCTCATTTTACACGGCTACATAATTATTCAGCCTTTAATTTGGCAGGACCTGATGACCCGTATGCTGTTAGGTCGCTTACTCATCCTTTACAATCCTACGACGTTTTCTACTGTGTGTGTGTGTGTGTGTGTGTGTGTGTGTGTGTGTGTGTGTGTGTGTGTGTGTGTGTGTGTGTGTGTGTGTGTGTTTTGCCACCTCCAGACGATTTTCTTCAGCCTGCGATAATCACCTGGTAGTGAAAGGATAATAAAGTCTCCCTAGCTAAAAATAAATAAATGAAAAAATCCATCATGTTTAGCAAGTTATCCACAGAGGCTAATCTTTTTTTTTTTTTTTTTTGGCTACCGCAATACGTTTTCTATTCGAGGTTAAAGGGGGTCTCATAGGCACGTATCCCCGCAGGGTAAGGAGGCTCTCTAGCATCTCTTCCTAGGCGATTTATTTTCCAAACGTCACATGCACATCCTCTTTTTTAATTCTTATGACTTTTTAATGTCGACATAGCATGAACAACACAAGAATATGGTAATGGAGCTGAATCAGAAATAACCCGGTATGGAAGAGGTGTCATTAAGCTTCTAAACCACACCAGAATACCACCAGTCCAAAAAATTCCTCGGAAAACATTACTTGCTTTTGATCTGCAGGATACACGACGCTACCTCAATATACCTTTACCCTTTAGTGCACTGCGTCCTCCACAAAATACAGCGTTGACAAATTCGAAAGATTTTTTTTTTTTTTGGGGGGGGAGGGAGGCTGAATCTCAATATATCCGCATGAATTTAGCGACTATGAACCGGTAGGCGAAGGGTGGCCCGCTGTGCACCTTTCCCGAAAATTTTATCGTGCAACAACAGCATGAAATAATGAACCAACATTACTTTATTCTTTCATCCATTTATTTTATTTTTTGTTACCCATATTCCGGCTAAAAAATAATAACAATTTTTATATTCATTTTTTTTACTTTAACGTATTTATTTATTTATTCTTTTTTCTACACACTTCTCGACAAAAAACCAACTTCGGTAATCCCTGTCTTTCCGAACATCCCCTCTGGCCGGTACTACATCCCTGGTTCATACAGTGATAATAGGGTAAATGAACGATAATATGACGTGTTTACCTGGGAATAACGATAATATAAGACAATCGTAAATATATTCTGAAAAAATTGCGTAATCGTTTTCATAATTACTCGGTTATCCAATCATTTACAATGCTTAAAAACAGAAATTGTATATATGTTGCCCCCCCTCCTCTCTCTCTCTCTCTCTCTCTCTCACACACACACACACACACACACACACACACAGTATCTCACCTATACAGCTGTGAACAAACACGTACACATACATACCCATACATAAATATACACACAGCTGTTATTTTGCACACACTTGTGGAAGACGTAGTAAGCAGCCACAAAACAGAGAGAGAGAGAGAGAATGAAGAAGTGGTTTCTCTCTCTCTCTCTCTCTCTCTTTCATACAAATAACCTAACCCCCCCTCTTTCTACCCCCTCCATTCTCGTCTTTCCTTTCCCTTTATGTTCCTTCTTCTGCCCATCTTCCTCCCCCCCTCTATCCCTCCCTCACTCCCTCCTTCCCTTTCTCCCCCCCCCTCTCTCTCGCTGCTACTACCTTCCTTTCTGTCCCCTTCCTTTCTCCTCCTTTCCCTCCATCCTCGTTGTCCTTTCCTATAGTCTGTCTGTCTGTCTGTCTGTCTGTCTCTCTCTCTCTCTCTCAGCAAAGGAACTAATTCATCTTAATATTTAACCCTATAATTCCCTTTATGAACAAAATGAAAAATATATCTAATCCCTGCAGCCTGGAAAGGCGGCCCCAAACTGATGATGATGATGATGATGATGATAATAATAATAATAATAATAATAATAATAATAATAATAATAACAATAACAATAATAATAATAATATCCACGACGACGAGAACGATGATAATAATGATGATGATGATGATGATGATGATGATGATGACGATGGATGAATAATAACAACAACAACAATAATAATAATAATAATAATAATAATAATAATAATAATAATAATAGAGAGTGAGTGGCTGGTGCTCTGCTTGTGTCTGCTGTAATGGAGGGAGTGGCTTATTTTAACAGGGAAAGCCCCGGGTTGGTGGGTTACTGGGTGGAGGGGGGGATGAGGGATGAGTGTGTTTGCTGCCAACCCCACCATCATCACTACCTCCACCACCCGACTTAAATTATCACCACTTTCACTACCATCTACCTACCCCACCACCACCCTACTTGAATTATTATCACCACTTTCACTACCATCACCCTACCCCACTACCACCATCAACACTACAGCCACCACCCTACCTGCATCATTATCACCACTTTCACTACCATCACCCTACCCCACCACCACCATCATCACTACCACCACCACCCCACCTGCATCATTATCATCACTTTCACTACCATCACCCTACCCCACCACCACCATCATCACTACCACCACCACCCCATCTGCATCATTATCACCACTTTCACTACCATCACCCTACCCCACTACCACCATCATCACTACCACCACCCTACCAGCATCATTATCACCACTTTCACTACCATCACCCTACCCCACTACCACCATCATCACTACCACCACCACCCTACCTGCATCATTATCCCCACTTTCACTACCATCACCCTACCCCACTACCACCATCATCACTACCACCACCACCCTACCTGCATCATTATCCCCACTTTCACTACCATCGCCCTACCCTACTGCCATCCTCATCTTCCTACCACTCTACCAACATAACCATCACCACCACCATCCACACTACCAAGAACCTACACCACATCCCTCCACCACTATCACCACCACATCCCTCCACCGCTATCACCACCACAACCCTACCCCACCATTACCACTACTACCTCTATCAACAATAACCCATTCCAACACTTAATATGATGGAGAGGGGGTGAGGTGGGTCCAGGTGCCCCCCCCCTCTTTCTCTCTCTCTCTCAAGGCGTACACTCCTGGCCTTACGATTATACTAACAAATCAACCAGGTGGCCCAGTGGTAAAGTATTCGCCCCCCGACCAGCGTGTACCCTTAGTGTTGGCGGACATTCAACCTTTTCTGTACCCCTGATTACTTGGGTATTTAAGGTACAGTATGTCTATCTATCTATCTATCTATCAGCTATACCGTGCTAATCAAGGGGCTAAGTAGATGTTCTTCGTACTCACTTTTATAGGTTTGTACCCAACTGGTTTACAAACACACACACACACACACACAATTTCCCCATTCGTACCCTGCAAGCAAGACAAGGGCTAATTCTGATTCTGGCTGTCACCCTCCCTCAGTAGAGCGATCCGGTCATGCAGTGGGACAGCATACGCAATGATAGATACAAACTCCTTCAGTACGATGCGCAGTTAATATATTTCCTCCTACTATCGTCCATTTCATTATCTATCTATCTATCAACAGCGATTTAGGTCTATCAGTTTATCTATTTATCCTATCTATCAATCTATCTGGCTATTTTTCCGTATTTCAGATTTTACTGGTTACTGAAAGAGATTTTGTTCTTTTGGTTTAAAGTGTGTGTGTGTGTGTGTGTGTGTGTGTGTGTGTGTGTGTGTGTGTGTGTGTGTGTGTGTGTGTGTGTGTGTGTGTGTGTGTGTGTGTGTGTGTGTGTAGCCATCATGTGGTACTCAAATAACACGTGTACACAGTCATGTGATTCTCTCTCTCTCTCTCTCTCTCTCTCTCTCTCTCTCTCAGTACCGGTAATAGGTTGTTCTAATAATTACTTCCTTCTCCCTCCCTCCTTCCCTCCCACTCACCTCACTCCCCTTTCCTCACTCCCTCTCCCCCTTCACATACCTCTCTCTCTCTCTCTCTCTCATACATATTTGCCCTTCCTCTCTACCTCATTTCCTCCCTCGCTCCAAATTTCCCTCCCTTCCTACTCTCCCTCTCTCTCTCTCTCTCTTCCTCCTCCCTCCCCAATTTTCTCTCCCCCTGCCCCCCTTTCCACTCTCCCCATTCCACTCCCTCTCGTCCCCTCTTCCTCTCCCCCTCCTCTTCCTCCCAACCATAGAGGTCCAACGCACGCTCCTTCACTCCCTCCCTCCCACTCCTTCCGTTTTCCCTCCCCCTCTCCCCCTCCAACGTCATTGTTCTGCTTGTCATGTTCTCTTTCGACCTCTACAATCTCCCCTCCCTGCCCTCCCCTCCCAGTCCCCTCTCTCCCCTCCCTTTCCCCTCTCCTTCCTTTTCTTTATTTCACATCTCTCCCTGCTTTTGGCTTCAAGCAATCTGCCCCCCTCCCCATCCCCCTCTCCTCTCCTTCCCCTTTTCTCCTCTATGTGTCACCTTCCCTTCTTCCACCCTCTTCCTCTCTGCCCCTCCCCTTCTCCTCCCCATCTCTACCCTTCCAATCCTTCCCCTCCTCTTCCCTATCTACATGCATCACCATCTTCCCCTCCCCTCTCCTCCCCTCACATGCTTTTCTACCCTTGTCACTCTCTCACTGTCACTTCTCTCTCAGTCCCTTCCCGGTCCCTCTCCCCTAATACTTTCCCTTTCCCTTGGCTTTCCTTTCCTTCATTCCCCTACCTTCCCATCGCCTCCGCTCATCCTCATCTCCCTTCGCTTTCCTTATTTCGCCCTCCCTTCCTTCCCCTTCCTCCCTCGTGCTCACCCTCTTTTTCTCTCTACTTCTCCTCCTCCTAACCTCCCTCTCTTCTTCCTCCTCCCTCTCTCATTATTTTCCCTCCCTCTTTTTCCTTCACCTTCCCCCTCTCCTCCTTGCTTCCCCCTTCCTCCCTTCCTTCACCCTCTTCCCATTCCCTCCCTTTCTCGCTTCTGCTCCTCCCTCCCCCTCCCGTTTATCTCTTCTCTCCATCCCCCCTCCTTCCTATCTATTTAAAGTTATCATTACCTCCCCCCCTTTTACCCCCTCCGTCCCTTCCATTCTCTCCCCCTCTCCTCTTTTCCTTACTCTCCCCCTTCCTCCCTCCCTCCCTCCCTCGTTTCATATCCCCCCCTATTCGTTTCTCCTCTCTCCCTCTCTCTCCCCCTACCTTGTCTCCCTCTGTCTACCTCCCTCCCTATGTAATCGCATGTTCCCTCCCTTCACCCCCCTCTCGCTCTCTCCACACACCCTTTCCCCTCTTCCCTCACTCTCATTCTCCCTCCTCCCTCTCATTCCTTTTATCTCAAATATTTACTTACCTGCTTTTCTCCCCCCTCCCTCCCTCTCTCCTTCCTTCCCTTAGCCCCTTCCCTCCCTCCCTCCCTCCTCTTTCCCTTCCTTCTTCCCTACGCACTCACATATTCCCTTCTTCCTTTCTTCCTACCCCCTACCTGCATTTCTTCTCCATCTCTCCTTCCTTCCCTCCCTTTTCTTCCTTTTCCCCTCCCTCCGTACTCGCATGTTTCCTCCTCCCATAGGTACTCGCATGATCCATTCCCCCTCTCTCCCTCCTTCCCCTTTCCTATTTACCTACCTGCATCCCTCCCCCCGCCCTCCCTCTCTCTCCCTTCCTCCCCACCTACTTACATGATTCCTCCCTAAATCTCCCCTACCTCCCCTCCCCCCTCTTCCCTTCCTCCTCCTCCCTACGTAGTCATGTTTCCTCCCTCCCCCTCCCTATGTACTCGTCATATTTCCTCCCTCCCCCTCCCAATGCACTCGTCATGCTTCCTACCTCCCCCTCCCTATGTACTCGCATGATCTTTCCCCCTCCCTCCCCTCCCCTATTTTCCTACCTGCATCCCTCCTCCCTCCCCTCCGTCCCTCCCTTCCCTCTCGCGCATCGTACGACCTCGCGATCAATAAACCCACGGTCCGCGAGACGAGAACAAGCCCTACTCCATCCCAGTGTGTGTACCGTCTCGACCCCCGTTCCTCCCCTCAAAACCGCCTTCAATCGTCTCTCCTGTGGCCGCGGGAGGAGGAGGAGGGAAGGGAGAAAGAGTAGAGTGTGTGCAGAGTGCGTTGGGTGGGATCAGGAAGGCGTGTGGAGTGATTTTACCTGAGAAACAGAGGATTTGTGGATTCCACGCGTCGTCGGCTTGGAGTTCGACCGGCCGGCATTTCAACGTTTCTGCCTTAGTATAAGCCCAGGTAAGCCCTTCATTCTAATACCGGTGTCCTCCAAGCTTTCTAGATGTACCGTAGAACATTATGAACCCCAATCCTAAATCTAAAATCGCCAGGTGAGCGTGTAATGTTTGTAAATACGAAAAACCGATGGGCGATTGATCCGGTTTTGAAAGCCAGTTTGAATTTTGCCCGTCTTCAAACTGCTCCAGGTCTCTGTTGCACCTACTTTTGCCACAACCAGTGCTAATTAAAGTGTGTTAGTGTGCCATTGGTGGATTTAGGACAGTAAGGATAAGATATATTTTGATGCAGGTAGATTCGAGAGCGCTTGCGTACAGCTGGGACGGGATGGCTGGCTGGCGAACGATAATTTTAGAGAACTCTTATGTCACTTCATTTACCGTTATGCAAGGGCTGTTACGTCCCCGCACACCTTTCTTAAGACCCGGGACAAGGCGGTACGAGTGAAATAAGGAAACTAGGAATGAGGAAAGCTGGGTAAAATTACGAGGAAAAATGCAAACGCAGAGCGAAGGTTTATCGACGGGAAGGGTGGCGTGATGTTTGGAGGCGGTGCATTCTATCGGGGTTCAGGCTGCAACCACCGATAAACCAATATTAAGAGTACATCCTTGCCTCACCACCCCTCCCCAACCCCCCGCCCCCTCCCCTAGATCAACCCTTAGTAAAAAAACAGGTGGGGGAATCGGAGTTAGCGTAGGTGTTTGTTAAATGGGATATGGTGCAGCTGTGAGGCCGCTGTAACGGGGTCTTAAACATGCCGGCGTGGTGGTGTGGTGAGGGTAACGTTTTGGCTGACGTTTTGCTCTCTCTCTCTCTCTCTCTCTCCATTACATGTGCCACTTAATCAGGCTCTCTCTCTCTCTCTCCATTACATGTGCCACTTAATCAGGCTCTCTCTCTCTCTCTCTCTCTCTCTCTCTCCATTACATGTGCCACTTAATCAGGCTCTCTCTCTCTCTCTCTCCTAATACCGGTATACCAGTACGCAGGTCTCACATCATGTACTGGTATCTTAGGTGTCTTAGTTGTATACCTTACGCTCTGTAAATAATAATAATAATAATAATAATAATAATAATAATCTATCTATATACCTAGGCTGCTTCCCCCAAGGAGAGGGAGGTAGCCGAGACAGGACCACACACACCCCATTTACTCATCCATTCAAACACATTCATTCGCATCTTAGCCCCAATAATAATAATAATATAATAATAATAATAATAAATAATAAAATACTAATAAAATACAAAAAGATAAAACAGAGAACGCAAACCTCCGCCAACGCCTATACCAGACAACTCAGATCACTACAAAAATTTTACTCAACTCTTCCTTCACCCATGACCCACATAACAAAAATCTCGCTGAATTCCATCAATAACTTTCTCAGATACCATACAGGCTAACAAAAAAAAATCGTGAAGCAGGACTCGAATTCCGATCGCCACCTAAATTTAAGCAATTCTTGAAACCCGTCAACAACTTTTTGAGATATCACGGGGCAAAGAAACAGACAAACAGAGGTAAATACATAACCCCCCCAACTTTGGCGAATGCAGTAACATACACTGAGAAAACTAAGTAGATTTCTCTCTCTCTCTCTCTCTCTGTTAAGCTAATATTCTTAGTTACCATGTACATAATAATAATAATAATAATAATAATAATAACAATAATAATAATAATAATCTATCACTGGCTATACCCAACGATCCCCTGTATATCTATCTATACACGTATCAGTGAATCTATCGACCAAGTGTACACCTATTCATACCGTTCAGCCCGAGGTCAGTTTTTTTTCATTCTTAAAAGTTCCCCACGATTTTCTTTGGTTTAAGGCATTTTTTTTTTTTTTTACTGGAAGGGTTAGATACAGCCCTCATTAACCCCTTCATTACCAGAGGCATTCCTAAGCTGAAGAAAATCGTCTGGAAGAAACAAAATATATACACAAATAATGCAGGCCACGCAACGAAAGGGCTAGAATTTGCTAAAGCTGCTATTATTATTATTATTATTATTATTATTATTATTACTATTGTCGTTTTTGGAGAAGTAGTAGTAGTAGTAGTAGTAGTAGTAGTAGTAGCTGTTGTTGTTGTCCCAGGCTTAAATGAGAGTGAACTTGCCCTTTAGTCTGTGGGACGTTTGTATCTAAATATCAGTTTAAAAGCCATAACTTATACGGTACGTCACCCCATCCTTCTAGCGATTTATTTTATATTTTATTCTCTCTATAGTCATTTTTATTCAATTTACGAAAGACTTACAGTGAACGAGTTAGTGAAAGGCGTGTGTAACTCCAGAATCTCAAGTATAAAGCTGAATAAAATCGTCTGATGGAGGCAACAATGTAAAATGGGTCCTCGGTGTGAATGGACTAACCTTTTAAATCCCGTGACGGTTTTTATTGGGTTATTTTTCTCCTTTTATTTTCTCTTTGTTGGGTTATCTCTTTTATTGGATTTTTTTGTTTTTCTTGGGTCTTTTTTTTATTTTTATTGGGCTATTTTTGTTTTCACTGGGCTAGATTTATATTTTTACTGGGCTATTTTTGTTTATATTGGGTTATTTTTCTATTTTTTTGATTTTTCTATTTTCACTGGATTACTTTTCTATTTTTTTATTGGGTTATTTTTCTATATTGGGCTAGCTTTGTTTTTATTGAGTTGGGTTTCTATTTTTATTATTTTTATTTTTATTGTGTTACTTGTCTTTTTTTATTGCTAATTTTCTTTTTTTAATGGGTTTTCTGTTTTTATTGGGTTATTGTTCTATTACTATTGGGTTATTTTTCTATTATTATTATTGGGTTATTTTTTGTACTTTGGGTTATTTGTCTAATTTTATTATATTCCATCTTTAGTTACTTTTCTGTTGTTATTATTTTATTTATATTGGGTTATTTTTCTTTTTTATTGGTGGTATTTCTGTCTCCAAACGATTTTACTAAGATGATAGAGAGTTTTTCCGGTTTGAAGGGTTAAATTTAGTCTTGTTTAACCCCTCTTTCACTAACTTTAACCTGAACAAAATCGTCTGGTAGGAGCAAGAAAAAATGTCATCGGATTGAAGGGATTATGGAAATCGTCTTAATTGTATCGTATTTATATTTATGATTTACTACTCAGACGATTTTATTCAGCTTAGGAGGCCACCCTAAAGTCTCGTCTGGGTAAATAAAATCGTCTAGTGACTGCAGTAATTAAGTCCTCGCACTGAAGGGGTTAATGAAGGCTGTTAACCACTCCAACGCCTGAAGCATCTCCTTAAGCTGAATAAGTCTGAAACCAGCAGGAATTAAGGAGAATCAGGCGTCTATCGCACTGAAGGCGTTTAATTACAGCGTACAGTACATGTAATGCTACTTGAGTACATGTTTAATAGCCCCCTAATTGCTGTGACTCACTCTCTTGGGGAGATTGGAGTTATCTTGGGGGTTATCTCCTGACCGTGTGTGTGTGTGTGTGTGTGTGTGTGTGTGTGTGTGTGTGTGTGTGTGTGTGTGTGTGTGTGTGTGTGTGTGAATTATGTGCCGTGGAACACATGGTATGGATTTGGCACCCCTTGAACTTGAGAGTAGACGGATTGACTCCTGCTGCCAGAGAGAGAGAGAGAGAGAGAGAGAGAGAGAGAATTGTATGCATGACCATAAATATATTGAGCAGATTAGCAAGATGCTTCAGTTGGGGTCGGCAATTGGATTGAGAGTGAGATAGATGGATAGACAGATAGATAGATAGAGAGAGAGAGAGAGAGAGAGAGAGAGAGAGAGAATGACCTTCAACACACAAGTATCGACATAAAAAATTTCTCTCACAAGTGTACCTAACCACCAAGTGTAGCCAAATCATGTGTATATATAATGACACACCTAATGTAGTGAATGCAGTGTACCACAGGTGTAATATCCGCTGGTGATTATCGTCAATTGGATTTTAAGCTAATATCTAGCGTGGCACCGTAATATCTATCGCTGTATCGTATGTGATTTACTGAACGTTCATTATAGGTATAAAAGAAAGTACTATTACCGACACTACTATTAATCCACTTCATTACGACAAATTACGAGACAGTGAGCGATAAATTCTGAAACCCAGTAATGTGACCTTCGGAAATCAATAGAATTTTCAGAACATCCTGTCGGTGTTTCATAATTCTTCGCCTAATAAAAAAAAAGTGAAGCGATATTCATGAACGTGTACATGTGTGTGTACGGGAATACTTACGTGTGCACTGTGATGTATGCGTGTTAGGAGCATGTATTATGTGTATGAGGAAATTATGGATTAAACATTATACTGTACTTTTGTATTTGACTATCTATCTATATCCATTTGTCAATCAATCTAGCTATGTCTATCAATATATCCATTCATCCATCTACATTATCTATATACTGTATCTACGCATCCATCCATCTATCTACACTCACTACCTATTCATCCATCCATCTATCTATCTGCTTTATCTATCTGTATCCATTCATCTATTTTATCTATGTATCCATTCATCCATTTATCTACATTATCTATCTATCTATCTACTCGCCAGTATCTTAAGTTTTTACACAGGTAAGAGGTAAAGGATCTACAGACGGCAACGGTGCCAAATCAATACCTGTCTAATTACGGCCAACCTCTTCACACCAACGACGTTATTTATATTTCATTCTTCATACTTCCAGACGATTTTATTCAGCTTTGGGGAGACTAATTATTATTATTATTATTATTATTATTATTACTCCTACTACTACTACTACTACTACTACTACTACTGCTACTGCTACTACTACTACTGCTACTACTACTACCACTACTACTACCACCACCACCACCACACCACCACTATTATTATTATTATTATTATTATTATTATTATTATTATTACTATTAGTTTGACCACTGCAGACTCTTCCTTTAAGTAGAACAAATCGTCTGCAGTTGGCAAGAATTAAACTACAGCGTCCTCGAGTTGATGGGGTTTGAGAAGCTTAGCAGGGGATTTTCACTGCACTGACACGGTTTCAAGGCGGTGTAACGAACTATTGATCTCTCTCTCTCTCTCTCTCTCTCTCTCTCTCTCTCTCTCTCTCATGTGGACAAGTGATGAGACTTGCTTCCCTCTGTAATTAACAGGTTTCATATTTACATTATTTCTGCCTGAGCTTGGTGGGTAGGTAGGTATGCAGGTGAGTAGGTAAGTGGGTGGATTTGTAGGACGGTAAATGAGTAGAGAGGTGGGTGGGTAAGTAGCTGGGTGGAGAGAGAAGTGGATGGGTTGGTGAGTGGGTTGGCGGATAGGTAGGTAGGTGGGTGCGTGGGTAGGTAGGTATGCAGGCGAGTGGGTAGGCAGGTAGATATGCAGTACGTAGGCAGATCGAGGTAGGTACTGTAAATCGATAGGCAGACATTAAGGAACGTAAGCAGGTAGGTAGGAAGGTAGGCAGACATTTAGGTAAGTAGGTAAGGTTGGTATTTCTATCCCCACTGACGCCAGACGATTTTATTCAGGTGAGTCATAGGGGCCAGTGTTAAGATCAATGCTAAATATGCAGTCAGTTATCAAGCCATTTATCTGCCACCATGCCTGTAATCTACGCCCCCCCCCCTACCCTTATCAATCTCGCTGGCCTACTCAAGAGATATTAAAAGCTACTTATCTCTCCTATCTGCCCTGCATCTAAGTCAATTTCTAGACTGACTTCTGATCTTCTGTCCTAGCTACCTGATGCAACTCCTTCTGCCTTTTATCTGTTATCTATTTCTTGTCTCTGGTACCTGTCTTTGCCTTCATATATGATTAAACGCTATATATTTCCGACTCTCAGGATCTGTCTCCATGTTAATTTCTTCGTAAAGGTTTAACTGTCATTTCTAGCATCTATTTCTAACCCAGTACTAAATTCTCTCTCTCTCTCTCTCTCTCTCTCTCTCTCTCTCTCCATAACCTCATACAACCTAACTTACCATACCCAAGCCCAACTACGTTATCAGCAATTTTTATCTAACGGTAAACTAACCTATCCTAACCTAATCTAACTCGAACACCTTCACCCCATGTACTTTTTTTATGGTTTCTTCTTATCACCGTCAACCCTTTCAGTCCGATGAAGTGTTCTTTTATCTACAGGAGAACTACACCCTGTATTCCACTCGGTTCAAGTCTATATTAGCCTGGGTTGCAGCTACTACTACTACTAACCACCACCACCAAACCTTCTACTACTATTACTACTACTGCTTATATCACAATCGCCTCCATGTACTTCATCCTCTCTCCAAATCATCCCCATCTCCTATCTCTTCACCCCACCCTCCATCTCATCCTCGGTCTCCCCCTCCCCCACCACAATTCAAAAGTCTCTCCTCAACAAAGTAAAATAATCGTGACAAATATAATATGGATGACGTCATCGTAACGAAGATATTAACCAAATTTCACCTTACTTTCGACACCTTAATTAATGTAATGTAGCATTTTCATGTACTCTATACCCTTACCTAACTCAAGGAATAATATCGAAATAGGCAGTACCGTAACCATATATTATTATTATCATTATTATTATTATTATTATTCAAACTACCTTTAGGTATCCTAAACAACTTTAATCTTACTTACCCTACCCTACCATAGCTTACCCAACCCCTAACAACCTACATTATTCCAAGTTAACCAAGCCTGACATGACCTGATGTGACCTGACGACCTCACCAAATTAAGCCTAGTCAAAAGAAACCAAACTTCAACTTAACCTGACTGATCTAACCTAATCTACTTCAACCTAGTTTAAAATCATACCACTCCACCTTAATCTAACCTACCTTAAAAACCACACCAACTTAACCACAAAATTTAAGAATTCCTCCCACCTCTTCAAGCATCTAATCCACCCCTAATCCTGGTCTTATCCTAATCTCTCTAATCTTACGTAAACATACCTTACTAAAGCCTTCCAAGCTGGTGATAATCTGCCACGAGTTACCCAAAGAGCGATGGGGAGTCATGTATTATTATTATTATTATTATTATTATTATGATCATCGTTATCCTCCCTTATCTGTTTATAGAATAGCCCTTGATTCTGTGTGAGTGGCTGCACTTCCTATCTCTCCCTTCCGACCTTGCTTTCCAATCTCCCACACCACCCTTTATCACCACCACCCTTTATCACCACTCGGGCGATATCTGAGGCTGTCTCCAGGCTGAAAGCAGTGGCCATATCTCAAGTGATTTGTTCCATGGGCATTTTTTTCAATCCTGTCGTATAGTTTCCTGATTTATTCTTTCAATCCTGTGGCGTATTTAGTGACTTCTTTCAATCCTGTGGCGCATTTTACTGACTTATTCTTATAATCCTGTCCCGTATTTTACTGGTTTAGTCCTTCCACCTCAAGAAGCGTGTATCAATCTTCAATCTTGACTTGTCTACTGTAAAGGTTAATTACAAACTTAAATCTAACTTCATTAACTTGACGAGCACCTCTCCAATGCTTAATATAACAGCTCCGACACTAAGAATAAGAAAAATAAGTCATCGGAGAGAATGGGGTTGAGTACACACACACACACACACACACACGGGACTGAGGGTACGGTATATTTATAAGCGTGGACTAATGATGATGGGGACGAAGCCCTGGTTCTTATTTTATTTACTGATTTATTTAGTTAGTCTTATTTATTTATTTGCTTTGGTTCTTATTTTATTTACTGATTTATTTAGTTAGTCTTATTTATTTATTTGCTTTGATCTTAAAACCGCAGGGGACAGGACAGCCTAACTACAGAGGAAGTTAGTATCGAGTAACCACGATAGAGAAATGCTTATAAAAAGTGAAAATGTGGACGAAGATTCTGATATCAACTGCATTTTTACTTTATTGTTTTGCACTGAAGTTAGAGAGAGAGAGAGAGAGAGAGAGAGAGAGAGAGAGAGAGAGAAGGGGGGGACATGTGCCTGATAAGTTTTTGCAACGCAAGTTGAAGTAGGCACTGATAAACACATTAGAGGTAAAAGGACAGACAAAAAAAAAAAAGATAACCTGAGAGAAAGAGAGAGAGAGAGAGAGAGAGGGGGGGGGCTGTGACAGATAAGTTTTTGGAACGCATAATGCTTGTCACTAGTTGAAGTAGGCACTGATAAACACACTAGAGGTGAAAGGACACTGACAAAAAAACAGATCACTTGAGAGAGAGAGAGAGAGAGAGAGAGAGAGAGAGAGAGAGAGAGAGAGAGAGAGAAACTAAAGGTTGAATGCCAGTCACAGAAAACCGATCATGTAATGGGAGACTGATATAAATAAGCCTCCCTCTTAATGTTACGAAAAAAATACAGATTGTTGCTCAAGCCTGTGTAAGTAATGAACTATAGCCTGATGGTAATAACTGCTAAAATAATTCTATGGTTTAATTATAGGGTTATAGTCTCACTGAACGTCTTGCATCATTATCATCATCATCATCATTACTAATATTACACAGTTCCTCCTCCTCCTCCTCCCCTTGCTCATCATCATCATCATCATCTTGACTACCACCACCATCCTTCCTCCTCCTCCTCCTCCTCCTCCTCCTCCTCCTCCTCCCCATCATCATCATCATCATCATCATCATCATCATCATCACTTCCACAGTCATCACCATCATTATTATTATATACATTGAAAATCTCATTGAAAATCTCAAGTATTGGAATTATCACGCGAGAAACTGGACTTCTGATAAAGCAGATCGAGTGTGTGGGGGGGACTTATAAATACCAGTCTCTGCTCTGATAACGATAAGACTATGCTTACTGTTACTAATTTATTGAGAGTTCTTACGAGACCAATGATACAGTGAAGGAAAAAAAACGATAAGATCTAAGACGATACTTGATTCGCAACTACACTTAATTATAACTACATTCTTTTTTTGTTCACCTGAAGGAGCTAGATAACTCCCATTACTTCAATGCTTGCTTACTTAAAATTCCACGAGTCTCCTTGGTTACTAGTGAATTTGACTAGACCACTTCCACAGTTTGAATGCTACGTAGTGGTTGCGTGATTTTCGATTAGCCTTTATGAGGTAGAAATAAGTCTCCTTGGTTACTATAGGAACTGGGAATGTCTCCTTGGTTATTATAGGAAGTGGGAATGTCTCCTTGGTTACTAGTGAACTCGACAAGACCACTTCCTCAACTTCAATGCTAAGATGTGGTTGCGTGAAATTCGACGAGGCTTATTTGTCAAGCAGGAATTAGTCTCCTTGGTTACTAATGAATTCGACTCTCCAAACCTGGCTGCACTTGACCATCAACTGAAATTAAAGAGTTTAGGAAATCTGCAGGTTATAACAAGAAAACCATAGTTAAGTTTCGCATATAATTGCAGTGGTGAGAAATTAATACATTCCGCTTAAAGTATATGTATGCCGCTGCTGTTGATAATGCTATAGGTATGGTAATAGTAGTAGTTGCAACCGCAGGCCCATATGAATGTGAAGCACGTGGAGAGATAAGTTACAATTCTCCTTTTCGGGTATGGCGAGAGAGTTGAGTTCAGAACGTTGCCATTCTCCTTCTGGGGGATAGTGATGGAGCTGAGGAACGTTTGCATAACCGGGCAGTGGAGCCGCCCAGTGGTGCCACCATATGAAGGCGTCCCTCTCCAGCACGTAATATTATAATGGCATTTCAGTACTTTTTAAATAACACTGTATTATTAACTTCTCATGAATAACAGCAATAATGTTGGTAGGACGCGCAAATGTTAATACCCAAACCATAAAACATAACTAATCACTACAATAACAACTATATAAGACAAGGTTGCAACAATAATATTATCGTAATATGAAAAGCATAACAAGTGCCAATACCTGCCGCAACAATAACAATAACCACAGCCAAATAACCTTCACCAATAAATAACCCAGTAATACTAATGAGGTACTAATAACTGGACACACAGCCAGATACATGAATTTCAAACACCGTGGTCTAAGGTGGGTTCATGAAGTGTGAGGGCAGTCAGAAATAATCCTCATAATTGACTTTTGTATAAGCCACCCCTGCCGAAGAGCATCCCGTTTTCCATTTTTCTGCTCTCTCTCTCTCTCTCTCTCTCTCTCTCTCTCTCTCTCTCTCAGGTGTAACTGCGGTGCTTCCTCCCTCCGTTCATGACCCTCCCCTCCCTTCCCTCTTCCCTTCCTCCATTATTCTCTTTCCCCCCTCCCCCCCTCCCTTTTTGTCTCTTCTCTCCTTTCTCTCCTTCCTGTCGCTCCCCTTCCCTCCCTCTCTCCACTCCTCCCGTCCATGATCGTCCCTCCCCTCCCTCTTATGTTCCTCTCCTCCCCTTCCATCCTTCCTATTCCTCCTCTTCGCTCCCTCTTCCTACGACCCTCTTTTCCTTCCTCTTTTTCCCTCCATCCCCTCTCTTCTCTCATTTCTCTCTCCACGATCATTTTTTCCTATCTTCCTTCCATCCCTCCCTCGTCTTCACCTCCCACACCTCTGCATGTTCCTCTTTTCTCTCCCCTGTCCTTCCTTTCTTCTATCCTTACTTCATTCATTCATTCCTCCTTTCTTCCTTTCTTCTATCTCTCCTGCTTTCCTCCCTCTCTTCCCGTTTTTCTTTCCTCCCTCCTCCATCTCTCTCTCTCTCTCTCTCTCTCTCTCTCTCTCTCTCTCTCTCTCTCCCTCTCTCACCCAGCTATCAATGGGCAGGGTAATTTTGGACCAATTATTTCCCCGGAATGTGAATGTTAATTACGAATGATTTACACCCTTTTCTCCCCTCCCCTCTCCCTCATCTCCCCCTTTCTTACACCTCCCCCTCCCCACCCATTACTCCCCCTCCCTCTTCCTTATCTCCCCTTCTCCATCCCTTCGCTTCCCCCGTTATTTCCTTTCTCTCATTTTACGAGTACCTCATCACTCTCCCCCCTCTCCCCTCCCTCATCTTCCTCTAGCATTCCTCATCTCCCCTTTCCCTCTCCCCCTCTCCATCCCTTTGTCCCCACCGTTAGTTCCTTCTCCTCCTCTCTCCTCATCTCCCCAAATCTCCCCCCCACCCACCCATACCCCCACCTCCCCCTATCCGCTAGTTCCATTCATAAACTTTCTTCCCTCATTTTCACCCCTCCCCTCTCACTACCATTCTCCTCTTTACCACTCTCATCTCCCTCCACCCCTCATCCCCCATTCTGATCATTCCCTCACTCCTCCTGCACCACTCACCCTCCACTCTCCTCCCCCTTCTCTCCTCTCTCCCCCTTTAAATTCTTTCACGTCCATTCTTCCCCCCTTCCCCCTGTCTCTCATCTTCCCCTTCCCCACCATTTTTTTTTTTTTACTCCTATCTTACAATGGATCCACTCCCCTTCCTCCCTTCCCACACTCCATTTCTCTCTCTCTCTCTCTCTCTCTCCAAATCATGCCATTAGCTGGCCTATTGATGTGAGCGAACCCAAGTGAGACAGGAAATATGGTGGCGCATAATTGACGCAGCTCTCTCTCTCTCTCTCTCTCTCTCTCTCTCTCTCTCGGATTCTGAACATAATCTGGAAAGCCCCTTCTCATGGCCCGTAAGTCCACCTATGAGAAACCAACAAACAAGTAGTCCTTAGCAGCTTTCAAACGACACCACTTAAGCGCTAAGAGAAATTATCTAACTTATCTGTGAGACGCTTGAGATGAAACATTAAAATCTGATGTTGCGGAATTATATTCACTACCTTGTCTTAAAACTGACAACCAATCCTCTTCTACGCTGATATGTAATGACAGAATAACACTGGAATGGGGTGCTTGTCACGAATAAGTGCTATGGGAAGTATACAGCCACTGAGCTAAAAGAAATAGGCAAGAAAATAATGAAAATCAAGGCCAAGTTGAGGTGAAAGTACTATAGGAGTATTAGGATGCGGCCACACTTGCCCTCGAACATTGTCGGAAACACTGCTCGTGACATGTTAGGATGCGGCCACACTTGCTCGAAACATGTGTTGGTAACATGTTTCATACTGTGCACGGAACAATGTTATACTCGCAGACATATTTGAAACATAAGAGTCTCGAACATGTTGGCAACTCTGCGGAATCATGTTGGTAGCACCGGTGTGGACGAGGCTTTGAGTTGCGGACATGAATCTAACACAGCAGTACACCATTACCTGCGACAGTGATGCCATTTAAAAAAAATGCCTTTGACATCCTGAAGAAATAAAGAAATTCTGAAATATCCCCCACTTGCACCGGTAGCAGGCCAACGTCATCTCCAACGAGGTCATTTACAAAATGATGTCCATCACCACAGGGGTTTGCCTTACGTGATGGACACACCCAAAATCGCCGACGAGCACGTATTTTTTGTTCCTGCTGTGCACATAGTACAACCGTTGTGGCTGGGACAAGTAAGGCGTCCACCTCACCACCATGTTGCTGGGTACTGTCTCTCACAAGTCCGGACCAGACGACTACGTCACCTTTGTTTCGAACATGTCAGTGACTTCTTCGAAAACCATGCTCGTGACACTGCCCATAACATGTCTGTGACATGTTGCTAACATGTTCGAGGCATGAATCTAACATGTCACGAGCAATGTTTCCGACAATGTTCGAGGGCAAGTGTGGCCGCACCCTTACCCTTCACTGCTCCTAGCTCATCGTTTTGCGTGTGTGTGTGTGTGTGTGTGTGTGTGTGTGTGTGTGTGTGTAGCAATAAATTTAAATGTCAGCACGTATGTCTATTTGGCTCAGTAAATACTGCATTTTTGAATTATGTGCTCGCGCGTAATCGAAACTGCCTCCTTTTTATTTTATACGTGTTTTTTAATGGATAAATAAATGAACGCTCAGGCAGACAGATAAAAATAGCATGACAGGCAAATATATGAACTACATTCCCGGTACATACATCAGACATTCATAGAGAGAGAGAGAGAGAGAGAGAGAGAGAGAGAGAGAGAGAGAGAAAACGGGATGTCGAATAGCGTCATGGGTAACTAATTGAAAAGGCAATTATGACTAAGGTTCTTTCTGACTGACCCTAACCATCCCATTAACCATCCTTATGGCATGATGATTAAAATTCACTTAGTTGGTTGTCTGACTGGTTATCGACACCTTAAATTACAGCCGCGCTTGCGACAGTGTGGAGGTTATAGTGTTTTGTTCGGTGTGTGTGTGTGTGTGTGTGTGTGTGTGTGTGTGTGTGTGTGTGTGTGTGTGTGTGTGTGTGTGTGTGTGTGTGTGTGTGTGTGTGTGTGTGTGTGTGTGTGTGTGCGTGCGCGTGCGTGCGTGCGTGCGCGCGCGCGCGCGCGAAATGGGTGCAACAGTGTATGGCTGTGATGCAGACTGCGGCGGGTGACAGTCTGGAAATACCGGGTCTGCGGAAGAAAGAGGAGAAAGGGGATAGAGGTTAAAGGAGAGAGAGGAGAAAAAGAGGGGTCAGAGAGGGGAAACATAAGGTGAGATGGGAAGGTGAAGGAATGGGGGAGGAAAAAAGAAGAAGGGGAAGAAGGGAAGGGAAGAAGACAAGACGTTTAGGGAAGAAAATAATGCCACGAGAGAAATAGGAATGGAAAATGGGTGTACAAAAGGAAGATAATCGTAAAAATGTGTCAAATAATCAGTGTAGTGTGTGTGGTTCAGGTGTAGTCTGTGCAGGGGTGACAGGTGTAAACTAAAGAGACCAGGTAAGGAAAGAACGAAATCGAAAAGGGAAAAGAAGGAAGGGACAAGAGGGGAAGAAAGTTATATTAGTGTAAGTGCAAAGGAGAGGCAAAAAGGAAGTGACAGGACGAAAAGAGGATAAGGGAAATGAAGAAGAGGAGAAGATGAGAATTTGAGGTTAAATTAATGAGGAAAAAGAGGGGTGATTAGAGAAAGAAAAAGATGAAGGAGAAAGGAAGTAAAGAGTAGAGAATATTATTGATGAAAACTAGGAGAAGAGGAGAAAAAAAGAGAAAAATTATCAACGCAGGACTGAAAAAAAAAAAAAAAAAAAAAGAGGGAAAGAGGGAACGAGAAGGGAGTGAATGGTGAAATTAGGGATGGAAGAAGGAAAGGAAAATAAAAGAATAACAAAACTGGAAGGGATGGAAAAGGGATAGAACAGAGTCGAGAAGGATACGGAATAAAAATAAGAGTGAGAAAGAAAGGAAGAAGTAACTGGGGAAGGAAAAAAGGCACAAAAGAGGGGAAAACCAGGGCAAAAAAATGTGTAGGAAAAGGGGAAACTAACAGGAAAGGAAAAATACAATGGCTGGGGAATGAAATAGAGGGAAAAAACAGGACAAAAACGTGTAAAAAATGGGGAAATCAGAAGAAAATGTGCGAAAAAAAGTGTAAAAGAAAATTGTGTAGTGTGTGGTTGTGGCGGGGTGACAGTTGAGAGCTGCTGGACCCATCCCATCTTACCCTGCCATGCCATCCACATCACTCCCCACCCCCCTCTCTCTCTCTCTCTCTCTCCTCCCGCCCTCCCTGCCACTCTACATCACTCCAACGACTCTGCACCCTCCCTCCCTCTCCTCTCCTTTTCCCCTCATCCCCATTTCTCTTTCTTTTTGGTCTTTTTCCTCCAATTCCCCTCTCTCTCTCTCCCCTTCCCATCAGTTTTCTCCGTGTCTCCCCAGTCTTCTAGTCCATTTCCTCCATGTCTCTCTCCTCCCCTCTCTCCCTGTTCTCCTCTCTTTCCCTCTCATTACAATCTCTTTCCTCCCTTCCCCTATCTCTTTTTTTCTTCACTCCCTACCATCTCCCTGTTTTTTTCCTCCCTGTTTCTTTTCTCTCCTCTCCTCCCTCCTACACCCTCCCCTTCCTGTAGCTTTTTTTTCCAATCCCCGTCTCTTTCCTCCCATACCCTTGTCTCTTTTCTCCACGTCCCTCCTGCCTCTCCTTCTCTTCCCTTCCCTCCTGGTTATTCTTACGAGTATCTTTCCATCCCTCCTGTCTTTCCTTCTCGTACTTTCCTTTATGTCTCTCCTTATCTTTCATTCTCTCCAGTCTCTCCCCTTTCCTTCCTCCGGTCTCTCCTTCTCTTTCCTTTCCTTCATGTCTTTTTCCTCGTCTCGTTCTTCTGCTACCGTCTCTCCTCTTTCCTTTCCTTCATGTCTCTTGCCTCCTCTCTCTTCCTTCTCATGCTGTCTCTCCTTCTCAATCCTTTCCTTCTTGTCTCTTTCCTCCTCTCTCTGTTCTCTCCGGCTAAAATCCCGTTCCTCCATCCTCTGTCACACCTACCCCCCCGACCCCCTCGCATCTTCTTATCCACATCCTCGTCTTCACCAGAATCATGAATTTTCTTTCTATCTTCCCTACCTCAAGACTGTTTTATTCACCTTAGGGGAGATATGTCAGTGGGAAGATTTCTGTCAGTGGGGTAGATTCGTCAGTGGAGTAGATATCTGTCAGTGGGGTAGATTCTGTCAGTGGGGTAGATAACTGTTAGCGGGGGTAGATATGTCGGAGGTAGATATCAGTCGGTGGGGGTAGATATCTATCAGTGGGGTAAATTTTTGTCAGTGGGGGAAGAGTGTGTGTGTGTGTGTGTGTGTGTGTGTGTGTGTGTGTGTGTGTGTGTGTGTGTGTGTGTGTGTGTGTGTGTGTGTGTGTGTGTGTGTGTGTGTGTGTGTGTGTGTGTGTGTGTGTGTGTGTGTGTGTGTGTGTGTGTGTGTGTGTGTGTGTGTGTGTGTGTGTGTCCCATTGGATCCCAGAGTTGCTGGGCGAGGCATTGTACTAGGAGGGTACTAAGCGTACCGCCCTCCGCCTATCGGCTCATGGTCGCGAAGCTCATAAGTCCCTACCCGGGGGTTCCCTACTAATAAAGATGTGAAAATTCCCAGTTCTGTCCAGTACTAGGGACACTGGGCTCCAATGGGATACAGACCGGTAGGCTACATACTTGAGTTCGAAAAATCTCCCTTAATCAAAATAATCCGGGGTGTCTTCGCGGCACGGCAGCTATAAACAAACGTAATACGAAATAAATCGTCAGGCATATAATGGTTACTAGTCTCTGTCTGTCTGTCTGTCTCTGTCTCTCTCTCTCAGCCCTGTCTTCTCCTCCCCCTTCCCTCTTTCGTACTAACTTTCTCTCCCTCCCTCTTCCAGGTATTCCTCCTTCCTCTCCCTCACCCCCATGCCCTCCACATTCTCCTCTATTTCTCCCTCACCGTCCATTACTTTCACCCTGCAGACCTCACAGCTCTCTCTCTCTCTCTCTCTCTCTCTCTCTCTCTCTCTCTCTCAATCCGGCCTTTTCCTCTGTTTTCCTTCCTCCCCCTCCCCCTCCTCGGTCTCTTGCTCTCAGGTCACGTAGGAGATGGGTCTGTGCAGAGAGAGAGAGAGAGAGAGAGGCGAAATTTCTCCACATTAAGACCAATAAAAAAACTAGTGCTCTCTCTCTCTCTCTCTTCTCTCTTTCTCTCTCTCGTACATGTTGCCAGTTAATCTGGTTATCAACTCCCCCCTCCCCTCTCTTTCTCTCTCTACCGTATCAACCGTCTATCTTCCAGTCTTTCGCTACTCCTATTGCTGTCTGCTTCCCCGCCTGCAACTACTTACCGGTATGTCCATTTCGTCAACCACCACTACCTCTGTCTATATATTTATCTATCTTTCTATCTAGATTTAATAAGTCTATCTATCTATATCTACCTAAAGATCTATCTATTTGTATCTATCTATCCATGTATTGTATTTCTCTCTACCTATATTTACCTACATCGATCGATCCATGTACTGATGACCTATCTATCTATCAATATACCTCTTTATCGATCCATTAAGTCCATCTACCTATCTATCTGCTTCCAATCTATCGTCCTATCTACCAATCCATTAAGCGGTATGAATATGTACCCCCATCCCCCCCCCCCCAGGCCGCCACTGGACTCTGATGTCATTACGTCTGTCTGTCTGTCTGTGTCTGTCTGCCATTTTGGTCCGTCTACTAGATTCACTTAATTCTCTCTCTCTCTCTCTCTCTCTCTCTCTCTCTCTCTCTCTCTCTCTCTCAATTTATCAGCTACTCTTATCTATATATCCGTTTTTCATTATACTTTGCCTAATTATCTATATGTTTATTTACCGATATTTAAGTGGCAAGTGGGGGCGCTCACCATCCACTCACTCGATGTATTGCTGCTCTCGGGTGTCTGCTCTTTCCTCTCTTCCATCCTTCTTTCCTTCTATCCTCTTCTGTCTTTCTATCCTTCATTCTTTCCTTGTCCTTCTGCCTATGGGTGACTTTACACTCCCTCTTCAGTCTTTCTTTCCTTCATTCTTTCCTTTTCCTTCTGCCTGTGGGTGACTCTACACTAAGTGACAAGCCAAATGGTTTCCTGTACACCAGGAAATCATTTACTACGCTGGGTGGTAACCATATAACAAAATTCTGGCACCTAATGGTTTAGTGGGTAATTATTGCGCTCCAGTCGGATTGAGCCGGTGAAGGTTTATATCCAAGGGGTGGTTGGGCTTGATTGTTTTTGTAATGTCACTCAGGGATGAGTGAGGCTGGTCACTCTCATCTTAAATCTCGAGACCCACTGCCTAGCCCCGGGCTCCTACGCTCCTCTTGGGGCAATGTAGGATTGGATGATGGATGGATGGATGGATGGATTTATCTATTATTTCAGATTATTTATTACTCTCAGTCTGTTCTTTCGTTACACACTCTCTCTCTCTCTCTCTCTCTCTCTCTCTCTCTCTCTCTCTCTCTCTCTCTCTCTCTCCCCAACACACAATTTCTCCCTTCCCTGAAACTCTCCCTCTGACATATTTTCCTCCCACTCATTTTTCTCTCCCTCTCCCCTTCACCTCCACGATCTTCTCCCCTCCTCTCTCCTCCTACGCATTTTCCCTCTCCCCACCCTCCCTTCCTCACTTCCTTCCCACTCTCATCTAGCTTCCTCCCCTCCCTCTATTTCCCTTCTCTTCTCTCCTCCTCTCCTCTTCTTCTCCCTCCCCTCCCCATCACTTCTCTTATACTCCTTTCCTCAGTTTTCCTCTCACTTTTTCTCTCTTCCTTTCCCCCATTCATTCTTTCCTCTCTCTCTCTCTCTCTCTCTCTCTCACGCGTCCTATCACAGAAAAAGTTAGCTCCAGCAATATATGTTCCTTAAACCTAGTTACGGCATCAGTTTCATTTTTCTGTGTGTGTGTGTGTGTGTGTGTGTGTGTGTGTGTGTGTGTGTGTGTGTGTGTGTGTGTCTGTCTTACATTTCTATCATCGTTCTATATCATCCCCCCTTCCCTTCCCCATACTCCCTTCCCTCTTCCCTCCCCCTCCCCCTCCCCCGACTGGCACTTCCCGATGACAGAGTGACTCAATTAATGCTGTGCCTGGCACGCGCACACGCACACACACACACACACACACAGCGAGCGTGTCCCTATGATTTAACGTATACGCAGGTGTACAGCACAAAGGTTCACACTACACACGGCCATGATGTATCGTGTGCATTTGTCTGTGTGCGTGTGTGATGGAGTGCGTGTGTGATGGAGTGTGTGTGCAAGTGCGAGTGATGGATTGTGTGAATATGTTGTGCTTGAATGGACTTACGTGGTAGGTACTGATTTATGTTTCATTGTGTGTGTGTGTGTGTGTGTGTGTGTGTGTGTGTGTGTGTGTGTGTGTGTGTGTGTGTGTGTGTGTGTGTGTGATTTTGGACTACGTATAATTTTCCTTTATTTACTACATGATTTTTCCTTTCGGTACGATTACACCTTTCTCAATTTATTTTTGTAAACATCATGCAGTTTTATCGAGAGAGGGAGAGAGAGAGAGAGAGAGAGAGAGAGAGAGAGAGAGAGAGAGAGAGAGATGGAGGTCTTTTACATTGCCTTCATTAACCTCTTTTGCAGAGGACAATTTCCTTAAGTTGTAGTAAACTCTATCGTGTTCAGATTTGTAAGAAAGAAAGGAAGAAAGAAAGAAATAAATGCACTGCTTCGAACTGAAAAGGCTAAGGAGGTTTGTGATTTTACGTAATCATTATTATTATTATTATTATTATTATTATTACCGGTATTATTACCCACCATCACAATCATTATGATCTGGCTGTATTGTGCAAGTATCGAATCTGCATATTTCTTTTCCTCCGTTCTCCATTTATTATCGAACTTGTTATTGTTTTTTTATAAGTGCTCTCCTGATAGATATGAATGGGTGTGTGGGGGTGAGCAGGTGGTGGTGGGGGTGTCGGGTGTGATGGTGGTGCTGGGGGTGTGATGGTGGTGGTGGGGGTGTCGGGGTGTGTGATGGTGGTGGTGGGGGTGTGGGGGTGTGATGGTGGTGGTAGGGATGTCGGGGTGTGATGGTTGTGGTGGGGGTGTGGGGTGTGACGATGGTGGGGGTGTGGGGTGTGACGATGGTGGGGGTGTCGGGATGTGATTGTGGTGGTTGGGGTGTCGGGGTGTGTGATGGTGATGGTGGTGATAGGGGTGTCGGGGTGTGATGGTTGTGGTGGGGGTGTGGGGTGGTGGTGGTGGGTTGGTGGTGGTGGGGGTGTAAGGGGAGTTGATGGGGCCGGGAGAAAGAAAGAGTCCACTGATACCCATTTATACGGCAGGATATATTTTGGAGAGACGGGAATGGTGTGTGTGTGTGTGTGTGTGTGTGTGTGTGTGTGTGTGTGTGTGTGTGTGTGTGTGTGTGTGTGTGTGTGTGTGTGTGTGTGTGTGTGTGTGTGTGTGTGTGTGTGTGAGAGAGAGAGAGAGAGAGAGAGAGAGAGAGAGAGATGCAGAAAAAGGTTAACATAAGTGTGGACGAATATTAAACTGTGTGTGTGTGTGTGTGTGTGTGTGTGTGTGTGTGTGTGTGTGTGTGTGTGTGTGTGTGTGTGTGTGTGTGTGTGTGTGTGTGTGTGTGTGTGTGTGTGTTTTCTCTCTCTCTCTCTCTCTCTCTCTCTCTCATACCTGCATTCCTCCCGCCTTCCTCGCATTCCGAAATCTCTTCCCTCCATATTTTATCTCTTCATCCTCTGCTGTTTGTCCCCCAAGTTTGCCTTCGCTCTTTTACATATGCTACCAGAGTTTGAGAATGCTTGCTTTCCCGTCCGTCTGCTTGTTATTCGTCTGGGATTTTATATCGATTGCGTTCAAGGTATTACTTGCGATTTAGCCGTGTTTGGGCTCGTGCTGTTTTCTCTGCTTCGCGTTTTCTTTTTTTTTTTTTTTTTTTTGGGGGGGGGGGAAGATTTACTTGGATTTGTTTTCTAATGTTTTCTTGTTTTCACGATGCATTATTATTATTATTATTATTATAATTATTATTACCACCGGTATTATTATTATTATTATTATTATTATTATTATTATTATAAGAAACAGAGGCTTGAGTGTTGCAGCTGCGCAAGGCTTATATGAAGGAGTGTTAGTGCCAACTTTAACGCATGGATGTGAGACCAATGGTGTGGCATGAAAATGAGAAGTCGAGAGTGACAGCAGTGGAGATGGGACTGCCGAGGAATGTAGGCCTATGTGGAGTACAGATAGTGGATCGCATACGAAATAATGTGATTCGTGAAGGATGTGGAGTGAGGAAGTCTGTGGACACCAGAACTGAAGAGGGTGTACTGACATGGTACGGTCATGTGGAGAGAATGGAAAACAATAGTGGTCAAAAAGGCATATCTTAACGAATTTGAAGGAGGCAGGAGGCGAGGTAGGCCAAGGAGAGGGTGGAGGGATAAGGTGGACGAGTGTGTGAGGAAGAGAGGTATGGAAGTCTGTGAGGCTAGGAGACTGACAAGAGACTGAGCTGGCTGGATGAATGTTGTGAGAAGAGGTGCATGATCTGGGATTTGGCACCCATTTTTAACGTGACATTGTACAGACAGACTCTATCAGATACGTTTATGTGAAGCTGGAGAATGTGATGACAGTTTTTGGCGCATCAGATAGAGCGTGGATTCCCGAGGCTTGAAGGACGAGTGAATGGAACCGTGGCCCATTGAACTGGGCAAACTTGGGCTGTCTGGACGTTGCTACTCCTCATCCCGCCCAAGGGTGGGAAAGGAGGTCCGGATGATGATGATTATTATTATTATTTAGTTTTTTCTTGAGCTCACGCTTCGATGGTTTTCCCAAACTTAGAGACTCCTCTGTTTTCTAAAAGATTTTGCTCATGACTGTCACACTGGTACTGCAAAACTTCTGCCAATCATAATTCATTTTTCCCCAGAACTGCCTCTCTTTGGAGCTCGCTTCCCCAGATTAGTTTCCCCCTAAACTTCAACACACAGCTGGTACAGATTTTTTTTTTTTTTTATCAAGACACCTGTAATCTGATGCATGTTTTTTTTTCCTCCTTCCTCTGTACATCTTATTAAAAAAACAATGGTACCTGTTTTTCCATTTTCTGAAGCTGCATATTGTATTACGAGTAAGTATTTTTTCCGAGTCTGATCCCAAATGGTTTTTCTCCAACCCATTTTCTTCTACCTAGTGGTTTAACTTGGCTCTGCGTATTCTTAACTTGTCATATATTATTTTCAAAGCATCGGTGTTGGGATTTTATTTGAGTCTGGGCTTCTACTGGAGTCTACACTCGTATGCGTTCCTGGGATTTATTTATTTACTTTTAAATTTTACTAACAATTTTACCTTATCGGCTTGGCTTTTAATTTTAAGTTGTCATTAGCTGTCCTTCGTTTTACAGTATTTACTCGCGTGCGCGCGCACACACATGCAACTCTCTCTCTCTCTCTCTCTCTCTCTCTCTCTATGTAAAGTATTGTATGCATAGAGCTTTAAAACACAAGAAAAACAAAGATGAACACAAACTGGAGTTTCACCGAAAGACGATGCAGTAAAGGGGAAAAAAAAAAAAAGACAATCAGCGAAAACTCTAAACTGAAAAACGTGCCATATAAAAAATCCAAAGAAAAAAAAATCAAAATCCTCGCACTCACCCTTCTTCCCCGCTATGTGCCTCAGTACATCGTTCACTACTGACCTGAAATAAAAAAAAAAAACATAAATCTCTGAAATTCATCGTGTATTAATGCAAAATACGTTTAAATGGGTAAGGATACTAGAGATGCGAGAACAGACGAGTGGACAAAAAAGTAAATAAAAACGACCAAGGACTTATCTAACACTTGTTTTTATACTGAGCTTTTAGTGAAGATTAGACAGCGACAGACAGACACAGACATACGAGTAAGGTGAACGTTTTTGAGAGAGAGAGAGAGAGAGAGAGAGAGAGAGAGAGAGAGCAAGAGAGTACAGTACTTCCTTCACACTAACCTGGCGCAAATTTTCATCCTTAAGCATCTTATTTCTCGTAGTTCAGTGGCGGAAACGGGCAAAGCTACGTCCCTACATCATTCCCTTAGCACTTCTTCGTGACTGGCACCCTATTTTCGAGTTAATCTATTGCTTAAACTCGGCAGTCAAGATGGGCAGAAGGTAAATTTTAAGCCAAGTTAGAGTAAATGGAGTATAACGCCTCTCCCTGCTCTTTCAGGCCAAGTTTAAGTGAAAAGAGTATACTCCCTGCTCTTTCAGGCCAAGTTTAAGTGAAAAGAGTATACTCCCTGCTCTTTAAGGCCAATTTACTGTAAAAAGAGTACAACCCATACTCTTTAAGGCCAAGTTTAAGTGAAAAGAGTATAGCCCCTGCTCTTTAAGGCCAAGTTACTGTAAAAAGAGTATAGCCCCTGCTCTTTAAGGCCAATTTTTAGTGAAAAGAGTATAGCCCCTGCTCTTTAAGGCCAAATTACTGTAAAAAGAGTATAGCCCATACTCTTTAAGGCCAAGTTACTGTAAAAAGAGTATAGCCCCTACTCTTTAAGGCCAAGTAAGAGTAAAAAGAGCATAAACGCCTCTCTCTACTCTTTATTCTGGTGCTTACTGGTGACGCGAAGGTTCAAAGTTTGGCCACTATTATCACACTCAAGGCGGCCGACCAGATAACGTTGAATTTATTGACAAGGGAAGCTGGAGAGGTAGTGGTGGGGGGAGAGGGAAGGGGGAGGAAGGGGAGGTCCTGGTGGTGGAGGGAAGAGGAGGGAGGAGAGGAAGAGGATGGAGAAGGAGGGAGGAGGGGAAGGAGAAGTGCTTGAGGGTGATGGCGAGGAAGCAGGAGGGGGAGAAAGGAGGGAACACTGAAGGAGACGAAGAACAGGGTGAGGAAGGAGAGGGAGGGTGAGAATAAGTAGAGAGGGAAGGGAGCCGCTTCAGAGGGACAAGGGCATGATCAGAGGAGGAGAGAGAGAGAGAGAGAGAGCAGAAATGAGGGGGATGGGGCGGAGGGATGGAGAGAAGAGGGGTGGCGAAGAGGAAAGGAATACGGAAAGAAGGGAGAGGGAGAGAGGAGAGAAAGAGGAGGAATATCAAAAGAGGGTGGGTATAATGACAGGGAGAGAGAGGGGGGATGGAGTGGAGGGGTGATACGGAGGAAGCTGAGGGACATTTTTACAAGCTAACAGGACAGATCCACCGACTGATCGTATCGATGCCACAACGTGAAGGCGTTCCCTCTCCAGCACCACATTAAAGACATAAATACAAAAGAACAGTAACACGTAATATGCAAAAAATAAATCGCTTAGCATGATGTGTTAGGAAGCCTCTGAACGTGTCGAGAATGCACTGATTAACTTGATAAAGATATCTACCCCCTTCCAGTTCGGCTGAGGCCCGTATTCACTTCGGGTATGGAGGTTCCCCAGCACCTCTTCTTTAACGATTTATTTTTTGCACATGGTTGGTTAATATCCCTTTGTACGATATTTACGCAAAGTATGGTGATATTGGAAGGATATATGTGCAGAGAAGTGTAATAAACAAAATAAATCGCTTAGGAAAAGGTGTTAGGGAGCATTTTTAACCGACGAGAATACGTGCCCAAGTGTAGTCAGACTGTGGGGTTGATATAATTATTCACCAAGGAGGCTGATTTTCGTCTCATTACTAAAGGTCATTGAAGTTCACGCAACCCTGCCTTGGTATTCTTCAATGTGTGACAGTGTGGTCCAGTTCCCTCAAATGAAAGTAATCCGAATATAAAGGCTAAATTCGTAAACTTTCTTGGCCTTTATAAGATTAAAGTTTCATCTTGACTCGTACAGGTTGTCTGATCTTGATTCGAACAATTAATCAATTCATAAACTTTCTTGGCTTTTATAAGAATAAAATTTCGTCTCGACTCGTACAGGTAATTAATGCCTTACATGCAAATTATACGCCGCTTGCTTTAACTTGGCGGACATCTGCACACTCCTCGTCTATATTGCTAATGTGTAATAAGAAATTAGCACTAAAATACGGTGCTAGTCAAGGAGAAATGCTATGGAAAGGATGTACAGCAATAGCATAACTTTATTCTGGCACCGACCTACGTGAAATAACCAGCAAAAGGAGAAACATTTGTATATACTCTTCTCACCTTAACCTGGCCCTGATTTTCGTTCTTTTGCAGCTGTATCTCAAAGACACAATAATACTATGGCTTCACATCCTGTCCATAGCACTTCTTTGTCACTAGCAACATATTCTAATGTTACTCGATTATCAAAACTCAGTAACCTATTCATGAGAGAGAAAGGGCAAGTTTAGGCCATGTTTGGGTAAAAAGGTATAGTTGCAGTGAATGGACTACAGAGTAAATAATATTGTGAAAAACACGAGAAAGCAAAATTATTCCTGGCTGAGTAAGATAAATGACAGATTATTCCCCTGGTCATCTCTGGGAAAGCAACAGGAAAAGAGAGAGAGCAACGAACAGAACGACGACGATGATGATGATGGCAATGATGACATGGTGGAGGAGGAGGAGACATGTATGACGAGAGGAAATGGAGGAGGATGAAGAAGTGAGACAAACATGCGAGGAAAAAGATGAGAAAAGGAAAGTGGTGGAGCATAAGAAGAAAAGTAACTGGAGGAGACAGAAGTGGAAAATGCAACTGTCTTTAATTTAACTTCGCTTGTAAGAGTTTCAAGAGACGGACAAGAGTGGGTGGTTGGGTGGGGTGGGTGGGAGAAAGAAGAAATACGAGAGGGAGTAACAGTGTTGGGAGAAAGAGCGGGTGGGAAGAGTGGAGGAGAAAGAGTGAGTGGGGCAAGGGTGGGCGGGAGGGTGGAATAAAAGTTGGTCAAGAATGGTGTGTGGGTAGGCGGAACAGAAGTGGGTGGGTATAGGTTCTGGGATTTAAGGCCGTGTTTTATACGAATATGGACTCTTCGTAACACCTCTTTCTTAGTGATTTATTCTCCACGTTGCCCCTCAGTTTCCTCTTATATGTTACTGATGAAAACTGTGTCGACATTAAGCCTATCTAATTACCACACATCGAGATTATTAATGTACCGTCTATATGCAAAATTCGCTAAGGAAGAGATGTCACAAAGCCTCCTAAGCTAGCTAGAGTGCTATCCTAAACAGCAAATTCACTGGATAAAAACATAACTATAGTCAGTTTGTAAACAGCAATAGTCGATTTGTTGTTGCTGAAAGTTTTGTTCCCTTCTTTACAAATTACATACTGTACAGTAATTAAGCTAATGTCGCTACTTATTTGTTCCTATGCATAATATAATTCGATGTTCTGCGAATCTCTTTGCAATAAAATATTGTCATTAATTTAATCTTGTGCAATGCACTACTGGTTTATGTTGCTTGTGTACACATATCTGCGCCTGGTCATAGATTACTCTTATCATAAAGTGGCCAACCAAAGAATAAAGGCTGCGGAACTCTGTTCTACCCAATTCAGACTGCTACCCATCTACTTAACTGTATCCACTACATACGCTTTGCATTGCACACATTCAAATAAATCTAACAAAATCTATCAGTTTCAGAATGGTTGTTCGAGGCATCAAGACGAAGGAGGGTTGGTATGTGAAGGCCACACCCTCCGGCGAACCCTATCCCCTCGACTCACGCCTGGGTCCTGAGTTCCGCAAGGCCAATGTGACCACCCTGAGTGACGCCCTTAGGTATGGTGCTGAGCGACATGGCCAAAAGCCCTGCTTGGCCACACGGACGCTGCTGAAGAGGGAGAGGATCGAGCAGGACGGCCGCATGCTGGAGAAATTAGAGCTTGGGGAGTACAAGTGGCGTACCTATGTAAATGTGCAGGACATGTGCCGTGCCGCAGGCCTCGGGCTAAGGCTCCAGGGGGTTAAGCCACTGGAAAGGGTTGTTATCTTCGCTGAAACCCGGGCTGAGTGGCTGATAGCGGCATTGGGTTGTCTCCAGCAACGTGTTACAGTGGCGACCCTCTACACCACGCTGACTGATGATGGGATTGCACACGGCATCAATGAGACAGAGGTAACTTTCGTCTTCACATCATTTGACTTGCTACCGCGGGTCAAACGAATACTACCAAAGTGCCCTCGTGTCAAAACAGTTGTAGTAATGGAAGATCAGCTGGAGGGGGTTGGAACCCAAACCAACCTGCCTCAAGGTGTGACCCTGGTGCCTTTCCAAGATTTGCTGAAACCAGATCCACGGACTGCCTCCATAGTGACACCCGAGCCACATGCAGAAGACGTGGCCATCCTGATGTACACGAGTGGGTCAACTGGAACGCCTAAGGGTGTGGAGCTGACCCACACCAATATTCTCACCAGTGTGATCGCTTACTCCGTCCAGATGAACATTGGACCTGAAGACCGCTACCTCTCCTTCCTTCCGCTGGCCCACATCATGGAACTGGCCACAGAAATTGCCCTCATCTCCCTTGGCGCAGCTATCTTGTACTCATCACCACTCACCCTCACCAGCACCAGCCCTAAGATGAAGAAGGGATGCGAGGGTGACGCAAAAGTTGCAAGACCCACTGTCCTCAATGTTGTGCCACTAGTCCTAGACCGCATCCTGAAGGGGATCAAACAGAAGGTGGAGGAGCAAGGCTGGATTAAAAGCTTTGTCTTCTACGAGGCTGTGAGGTTCAAGTTCTGGCTCGAGTACATCCCCTTCACATCATACCTTATGAACTCCCTCATCTTTTGGAAGGTGCAGCAGGAGTTGGGTGGTGAGCTTCGGCGGGTAGTGGTAGGAGGCGCTCCACTCTCACCCCAAACACATGATGCAATGCGGGCCATTTTCGGTGTGTCCATCCAGGTGGGATATGGGTCAACTGAGACAGCCTCCTGCATCTCTGGCATGGATGAGGATGATATAGTGACAGGACAAACCGGTGGGCCTAATCTGGGTGTGCTGCTACGCCTTGAGGACTGGGAGGAAGGGAACTACCGAGTCACTGACAAGCCCAACCCTCGTGGCGAAATCGTGGTAAGTGGTCCTGTCGTGGCCAAGGGATACTTTAAGCTGCCTGGGGAAAACAAGGAGGCCTTCTTTGAGGAAAATGGCATCCGTTGTTTCCGAACGGGAGACATTGGTGAGATTAACTCCCTGGGTTGCATCAAGATCATAGACCGCAAGAAGGACCTGGTGAAGCTGAAGCACGGCGAATATGTTTCCCTCGGCAATACAGAGTCCAAACTAAAGACCTTATCAAACGTTGAGAACATCTGTGTCTTTGCTGACTCCACCAAGGACAAGACAGTGGCTGTGGTGGTGACACCAGCGGACCGGTTAGAGAAGGTGGCTGCCAGTGTGGGAATCAACGAGGGGACTCTGACCATAAAGGAATTGTGCCTGGATGAACGAGTAAAGGAGGCCATACTGCGTGAGCTTCAGACCCATGGGAAGAAGTGTGGGCTGAACCGCTGGGAGGTCCCAGCTGCTGTATACTTAACCCCAGACAATTGGACCCCCGACACCGGCCTCGTGACGGCAGCACTCAAGTTACGTCGCAAACAACTGGGCAAATATTATGAAGACAGTGTCACTGATATGTACTCAAGGCTCGATTAGCAGTCTCCTCAGACCAGTGGTTTTTAATCGCAGGGGTCCGAGTATTCTCCTGGGGGGGTGCAAGGACCAAGAAACCTGAAGAAGTGTGTGTATCATGAAGGGGTGTTGATGAGGAATGTATTTTTATGGTAGCAGTGATAAAAATGTTCAATTCGGCCGCCTGGTCATACAAACATCTCCTCCCCATCCCCCAAAAGGAGGATAGTGACCTATGCCTTCAGTCCAATGGATTTACGTTTAATTGAGACGGGGGTTGTAACTACTATGGGACTATATGATGAAAAAGTTTTACTTTATGTTCAATCTTTATTTTGTTCTTGCTTTTATTTTGAACCTCCCCTCCATTTTTTTTTCTTTGTACCTGTTTGATCGGTGGGATTCTTCCTTTGTCAGTCGCCTGGTTACCCCTCTACTCTCCCTCTCTCCCTGACCTGGCCGTTTTCAATGCCACAGCTATAGATCCCCCCAAAAAAGTCAGATACCGAGGGATGGACTACACCCGTTTTCTAAACAGGAATTAAAAAGAAAAAAACTGCACTGTTGTTAGGCTTACCTTCCGTTTGCCACTCAGTTAAGAAGTCTGACCTGTTTTACGATTTACTTAAATATCTATAGCCTACTACACTCATATTTTTCTTAAAGCAAACGATTAACAACAGATCAAGAAATATATATAATTCTGTCCACGACAGTTATTTCTTTAATGCCGAGAAATTAGTTATGACAACATGATGCGTACGTCAGAAATATTGTATTTTGTAATGCACGGGTGCTAATGATATGGTTGTGTTTATCATTATGAGATGTGGTCGTGTTTTAGATCAACCGAAGAGTTCTATATTTAACATCACAGTATATGTTGTAAAGGAACTGTACATTTTAAATTTGCTCATATAATTACGGAATAATTATTTGATAAGACATACTCAAGACGGTAAAGGAAGCTAGAGGACTGAAGGTGTAGGATGGGGTGTGGGGGTAAAATTCGGGATGTGGCTGGTCGTGTGCTACAAAATGAGGGCGATACAGTGGAGAGACGGAGATCGTTTTAAAATCGTAAGTGATCTTTGGTCCCAGACTGTGCTTCATGAAATTCCCGGGTCCGGATTCACCAAATAAATAAATAAATAAAAATAATAACATAAATTCCCTGTCGCAACCAGGATTTAGTTTCGCAGGAACAACAAGGAAGATTCTACAACTTTCATTCTCGTCCGTCTTACCAAAATAAATCACAAGTTACAACAGGGAACTAACCACGATTTTATTTTTATTTTCTTTCTTTTCTGTGTGAATCCGGACCCACTGGGCAGTTTTCTTGTGCGGTTAGGACGCTTACTAACACCTCTTCCTTACCGGTTTATTTCTATGCTTCGTTACTGTATTCTTGATAAGCGGCAAAAAATGAGAATGTTAATGAGTAGTTTGGAAAATAAATCGTTCAGGTAGAGGTGCCACGAAGCTTCCTTACCTGACGAGAATACAGGCCATTATCTTTTATCATTTCCCTCGCGCACCTCCCCACGGCAATACTCAGTGTGGCTTGTCCTTTGAACCCCCGTGATACATATAAAAATACTGTAGCCTTAGTGATGTATATTAACTTCGCTCCCACTTCCCTTAACCCCGTTCACTAGAGGACGACATTCGTGTTTTATTCGTGCTCCTTCCTGACGATTTTACTCAACTGGGACACGCCTCTGGTACTGGAGGGATTTATGAAGACTCTATCTATCCAGCTCTATTAAGGGATGAATGAAGGTTGTATCTATCCAGCTCTATTAAGGGATGAATGAAGGTTGTATCTATCCAGCTCTACTGAAGGGATGAATGAAGGGTGTAGCCTATCTATCCAGCTCTACTGAAGGAATGAATGAAGGTTGTATCTATCCAGCTCTACTGAAGGGATGAATGAAGGTTGTATCTATCCAGCTCTATTGAAAAGATGAATGAAAGCTGTATCTACCCAGCTCTAAACTGAATAAAATCTCCGAAATCAGCGGGAATATAACAACAAAGAACTTGATGACGTGGTTAACCTCTTCAATCCGGTGACCTTATTCTTGCTACCTATGGATTTTCATTTAGCCCAGAAATAAACTTTACGATCTGCAGACATTAGATCCGGTCTTCATTAGCCTCTTCAGTACCAGAGTGATGTCCTTTGCTGAATAAAATCGACTGAATATACCAGGAATAAACTCAGAAATACGTCCGCGGATGGGAGGGGTTAAAAGATAGATGAGGACAACCTATGCTGTTATAAAATGTAAAGTAATATTCTCAGCCATCAATTCAACCCTCACTTAATAATAATAATAATGCAATATTCCAGCACTATATTCTAATTCATCCATCAATGATAATGTAATATTCAAGTAATTATATTCTCATTACGCCATCAGTTCCACGCACCCTCAATAACACTGTAATATCATAGCATTATATTCTCATTCACTCATACTCTGCTCAAAATTGCCCACCTACCAATATGATAAATTGTACAGTACGGTACATTCCCCCTATCTCCTTCCGCGCAATGACGTGTTTTCTTGTTCTTTATTTCTGCTACCTCCAGACGACTCCATTCGTCTCGGGAAACCCCTCTCGTTGTGGGGTTAGTCAAGGGTGTGTACGTAAACCCCTCTCGTAATGGGTTTTCTGAAGGCTATACGTCAACCCTCCTATTCTAGGTCTCTCCTGGAGTGAATAAATCGTCCGAAGGTAGCAAATATAAAATAAGAATGACGTCGTTGTAGTGAAGGGAGTGAAGGTTCTTGGCAAGGATTAAAAAACAAACTTCTGCTACTTTGCCTCTCATACGCAAGGTTAGGCTTAGCAGGAAGGACAAGACAGGGGATTGTGTTGAATATTTCCCACGTCTCGCGTTACTCCTGCAGAAAAAACTCAAATATACGAGAGGGAAGTTACCATGAGTCTGTGTGTTAATCTGAGCCATGATTAAAAAAAAAAAAAAAGTTTGCAATACATACTAGATAATACAAAAATGCCATTTTCAGCTTAAAGAAACGCGCTTTTTATTTCTTTTTGCCTTTTTTCTGGATTATACATCATCCCATCTATCTAGGCAGAAAGATGGGGTTGGGATGATGATGATGATGATGATGATGATGAACATTTTCCTTCTTGTATCTCCCACTGTAACCCTTGACCTGGGGTGAATTTTCATAAGCTGAATAAAATCGTCTGCAGTTAGCTGCAATTTGTGGGTTAAAATCAGTCGGCCGAGATTCTCCCAGTGTGTTCCGTCTCTAATAATTACTACATAAAATCATCTTCGACAATTGAAATGCAGTGGGTTCTTTTCGGCTTAATAAAATCGTCTGAGAAAGCTGGAGTATGTAAAAAAGTTTAACATCGATCTCCCAAAATTGCCGCTTAATAATTTCCATCCCATATAATAAACAGATGGAAATTATCGTCTGGCGTCAGTAAGTGCAGAATATCGTTTAGCGCTAACAGGAATAGAGTAATACTCGTATTGTGTAGCGCTAACAGGAATAAACAGAATTTCATCATCTAAGGCTTGCAAGAATAAACACAAAAAAGGTTCTATAATCGATATGGCCGAATTTCCTGGTTAATGTGTCGCCTCTCTAATAATGGCAATGCCCCTCTCATTTGGAAGGGTCATTATCCCTCTATTCCAGGGCTCCTCTCTAATTCCCACCCATCGTTACGGTTGCGACCTAATGGCTAATTCCAAATATCATATCGTACCCTTCCCCCCAGCCCCCTATCTCCCCCCTTTACCACCCCCACCCCCTTCCTCCCCTCACCTCTCCATCCGCCACTTCCATTATACATTTCATATCGTCCCACTTCCACCCCTCCTACCCCTACCCCTTCACGTCACATCATATCTCCCCACCCTGTTCTCCCCTCTCGCTTCCTCTCCTCCATCTCCCCAGCCTCCCCTCCCCTTCTCCATCACCCCAATCTTCTCACGCTCCTCTCCGATCTCCACTCCACATTTCATGTCACATATTACCCACCTCTCCCCCGATTCCCCCCCCTACCCCCTCTCCCCTCAACCTCTTTCCTCTCCCCTCCCCTCTCGTCCATACCCTCCCCCTAACTCTCTACCTTCGAACCTCCATTTCACACTTTATAACGTACTTTCTCCTCCTCCCCTTCCCCTCACTCATAATCCCTCCCTTTCCCATCCACTCCTTTACATCCTCTCCCTCACACACAACCTTTATTTGAAGCTGTACCCGGCTAAAGTCAGACGATTTTACTCAGCTCCAAGAAACCCACTGTGGCGAAGAGGCCATAAACCATCTCGAGGAACGTTCTAATTCACTTACGAACCTATTCAATACACCCAAGCTAAGTCCAGACGATTTTACTCAGCTTGGAAGGTTAGACACTTTACTACTGCAATTTATACTTTGCATTATTCCTTTTTACATGCTTAGATTATGACCAAGAGAGATTAGCCTACTCATGTACGTTGCCTTATGGAGATTTCATTTTCAAATACTATGTAAGCGGATAACGTGTACTTATATGAAGATTAAATATATATATATAGTGCAATATCACTTGTCTTACACACACACACACACACACACACACACACACACACACATACACCAACCTCCATATATAACACAAAAACACCCCCACACCCTTACCTGTAAATAACACAATCACGCAACACTACAAATTTTATCGCAAGTATGTAGACTGCCAGCTTTGTTCTTTTAGATTTTCCATTTTATTTTTTTACCCCACTTGATAGGTGATACATAGGCGTGATAGGGGATACTGTGAAATGGACACTGGGTGAGCTGTTGACTAAAATACTTGGTCATTACTGTGATGGAAATACGGAAGTGATGGTGCCGCCTCTCCTCTCATACTCCCATCGTATACAGTTCCCCCATCTCCTTTCTTCCTGGCTTTAACATATTCTCTCTCTCTCTCTCTCTCTCTCTCTCTCTCTCTCTCTCTCTCTCTCTCTCTCTCTCTCTCTCACTCCAGCTCAATGCATTCTATCCCCCACCTTCTTACTCTATGGCTCTGATTATCCCATCACTCCCCTCACCCTTCCCTTCCTTTCCTCCTTCCCTCCCACTTCATTTCCTCTCCCTTTCTCTTTCCCTCTCCCCCTGTCTCAATATACTCCTCCCCCTCTTTCTCCTTCTCCCCCTGTCTCAGTCTCCTCCACCACCTCTCCCTCTCCTTCCCTCCTACCCCTTTACCTTCCACATCATACTCCCGCCCACCCTCTTCCTGTTACCTTCCTACGCGCTTCACCTGAGTCGCGTTTGAAGGCGGTGTTGAAAATCGAGACTGAAAAGGAAAAGCAAAGCAAAATACATTCCCGAGAATTGTGTGCGCGAGGGAGAAATATTGAAGAACTGTGATATTGTGTGGTGCAGTTGGTTAAGTCACCCATCGGCGCATAGAAAATTGGAAGTGGGGGCTGGGCGGTTTAGTTGATTCATATTGTATATTTCATTGTAGTTACTGTGGAAAAAGACTGTGAGCAGATACTACTGAAATTTTATGTGATACAGTACGAATGGATTGGTTTACGATTTGTCACCCACTGACTCAAAGGAAATGGAAATGTACGGGAGGAGGGGTTGAGGGATTAACTTATTGGGGACATTTTGTTTTGTTTGCTCGAGGTGAAAAGAAAAAAAAAAAAAAAAAAAACTAATGACCCCTCCCCAAAAAAATGTAATCATAAGTTAAACGAGTCACCCATTCCTTAAAAGAAAATGGGGTGCTAAAAATAGAAAATGGGGAAGAGGAGGAGGGGAATCAGTTCATGGCGTCCTTTCTTTTAATTAATCAGAAAGAGTGAGTAGCTATTATCGAAAATCTGTGATAATCTGTGGTGTGTTATCATGAAGTCATCCACTGGTTGAAGGAAAATGGAGTATTAAAAAGGGAAGATGGGGTGGTGGAGTAACTTCGTGTGATATATAGTTTTGCTTCCCAGGATTAAAGTGAAAAGTGAGATTATTATTATTAAAAAACTTATAACAGTCTGTGATGATTGGTTATGCAGAAGTTATCCATTAGTTAAAAGAAAAATGGATGCGTGAAAATGGGATGTGAGGAGCAGGGAAGACGTTCATGAGCTGTAATTTAATTTTAGTTGCTCCAGAGAAAGTGGCGTATTAGATTCCAGTTCCTCTTAATATCAGAGTTTGTGAGGGAATATTTCTGAAAAGGTGAGAGTGCATGACCGGTAGGATTTTACAGACGTCATCCAAAAATGGAAAAAAAAAAAGAAAAAAAAAAAGGAAAGGCAATGTGAGAGAGTAAATTTATAAGATGTGACATACTTCAGCTTTTCCTGATGATAGAGTTTGTGAGCGAATAAAAATGAAAATTGTGACAGCGTATGAGATGTAAAACTGAAGGCAGAGTCTGTGAACGAATAAAAATGAAATATTGTGATAGTGAGTGACAGGTGAAACTGAAGAGTCACTGTGGCTCGTTCCCTTCATTACGATGACGTATATTTTCCTGCAATTTCCACACAGTTTCGGGGGGGGGGGAGGAGGTGGAGGAGGATGGGGAGGGGGCAATGAGGGCTATTCTATTTATAACCCGTCCTGTATTTTCCCTTCTTGGCTGAACTAAATCGTCTGAAGGTAGCAAAAAGTTTCTCTTCTACCACTTCCCCGGGTAATTTCTCGTGTTCTGCGGGGACGGCCTAATCAGCGTTATCAATGTCCATCCTACATCATGTATTAATTTCTTAACCCCCCCCCCACTGTCCACGCCCAGACCAGCAGACTGAGCCGTCCCTGCAACACTCAAGATGCTGTCAAGTGAGTTTCTAGTGAGGCGCTATTTATGGATCACCCTGTATTATTAAAACATACGTCATCGGACTGAAGGGGTTAAATAATACGGGATGTTTACTATTCACGATATTAGCTCGTATTCTCGCTGGCTGAGGAGAATTCGCAACAACTCCTCCTCTGCGATTTATTCTGCTCAATACACCTTGACATCCACTTACATTTTACTGATGGAACCTATCAATATTAACTCTTAGGCTCCTATGACTCACTAATTAGAATAAACTCACCTGGCGTTACCTGGGGGAGGCTACTAGAATTATCCCAACTATGAACGTGCTATTGGTTAAACTTAGAGTGTAAAACATTAAATCTCAGGCTCCTATAACTAACTCTCAGCTTAATAAAATCGTCTGGCTTTAGCTGAAAGAAAAATACTAAAATTGTCCCGACAGTGAATGGATGGATATGAACGATGCCCAGGAGGATATTAAGATAAAAAGCAAAATAAATCGCTATGGAAAAGGCGTTACGATGTTCCCCACGCCAGTGAGAATACTTACCATTACCCTCCTTATGGTGCACGATATTCCATACTCCTTCCACTATAACTTGGTCTAAAGAATTACCGTCTCTCACCTGAATACAGAGCTGTGAGAGGAGATTAAATAGGGCGCCAATCACGAAGAAGTGATATGAATTGAATGACAAGACTTTGCACTGTCTTTTTTCACAACTGAGCTACATGACATAAACTGAGGAAAGACGAAAATCTGGGCCAAGTTAAGATGACACGAGTATACTTGACGAGTTCTGTTGAATGACTGGACACTGATAAAATAGATATCTTTATTTCTACATCTAATCCCATCTGTATTGTTATCCACTGCAAATAATGTAAATAGGATATATTGTATTTTGCTATATATTTTTAGCCCTTTCGGTTCGATGACGTCTCTCTCTCTCTCTCTCTCTCTCTCTCTTGCTACCTCCTGACGATTTTACTGAATTTAGAAAAGCCCTCTCGAATGGAAGGGGTTGATTAAGACTATAACCTCCCCCCCCCCACCCGGTCCAAAACTCTCCTAAGCTGAATCAAATCCATTGGTGGTAGCAGGAATAAGACGTCCTCGGGCTGAAGGGATTAATAGGTCACTAAGGTTGGTATTCCTATTCAATACCTGTGTTATTTTGGTCATATCATCACCTATTATAACTGTGAGATATACTTCACCCGCCCTACCTTGTCAAGATTCGTGTGTTGGAAGGTCGGTACAGTCTGCGTCACCTGTCAGTGTTACCTGCTTAATCAAGACAGCGCTTTTAAGTCTTCACTCGAATGGGTTCTTCTGCGGAATGATATCGTCTTGCATTAAACAGAATACAATAAAATAGGATAAATGGATAAATAACTCCCCCAAATTTTGGCACATTTGTATTTAATAGTGCAATGTTTACCTATCACTGTCTACGTAAACTCTGCAAGCATGGATAACCCACTCCCACACCCGCATCAGCAGACTGAGCCGTTTCCACAACACACGAAAACTGACATGCGATGGGCAACATACAGACCACCCTGTAAATAATTATGTTGTATTGGGATTTAGTATAAGGGTTACTGCGGACTACGACTGGTAATGACTGGTCGTTACAACACATTCTAGTTAACATTCACTCTGCTCATCCTTCACTGCGATGATATTTTTTTTTACTTCATTCTTGCCACCACTGGACCATTCTATCCATCCTAGGAGAGAGTTGTCGATCTCAAGGGGTTATACACAGTACTTACCCCTTCATTACAAAACAACTTCTCTGAGAAAAATCGTCAAGTGGATGCAAGAACAGAATAAGTCATCGCACTGAATGGAGCTTGAAGTTCAGGTTGTTTTAGAGTAGGGGTATATTGACTGCGACCAATTAAGTGAGTGGTCGTTAAACACGCATGCTATACCCGCCGCCGCGTAACTTGTCTTATAAGCCCCGCCTCTCTCCACCCACCGTCCAGACAGTGGGTCGGGGGCGAGGCTGACGTGACAAGCTGCCTGACGGTGGGAATAGTAGATTTCACTTTGTTATAGGAATTTTCTGCCTGTTTATAGCTTCCTTTCATGCAGCAAATAGTGTTATATGAATTGCCTGAGAAATAAAAGTGCCACATACCTACCCATCTATCCATTTTATGCCAAACTCCGCCTCCTGCGAGAAGCGGCCTAAAAACAAATGCGAAGATCCTATGAAAAGCGGTCTAAGGAAAATGGACCTGAAGATATTTGTGTCCCTACATCCCTACTCAGTAAAGATAAATTCTCCCACACAGCACATTAACCATCCATTCACATAAGCTCACTACATTACCTTCACGCTCTTGATCCCTCATATTAACACCCTCCCATAAAGCTCACTTCATTACCTTCGCTACTGATCTCTCACATAACCACCCTCCCACATAAAGCTCAATTTGGGTCTAGTCAGTGCAAGAACTTTAGGTGACCAATTAATTTTCTATGCCAGTATATACACCAGAAAAGCTGAATGTATACTCAGTCCATCTCTCAGTAAACAGTCAGACGCTTAAGCCAAGAGTTCATCTGGATTGGCTGTGTCAAAAACACTGTTGAGTACCAAACAATATCCTCCCCCTCCCGGCACACAGAGTCCTTCAATTCGCTTTTGCTTTGGTGCACGATCCCCATGATAAGCTACATTACCCAGTTGTGCATACTACGACATGTACCATTGTGGACCCCAATATCGATCCACATCCGAAGGATAAATAACAAGACAGTGAACAATGACTTTCGAAATCCAGTATTGTGATCATCAGAACCCACACAACTTTTCAGAATAGTGTGTAGAAGTTTCACAATTGTTCTGCCAAAGAAGAGAATCGATATTACTACGTGAATGATAATACTTTAAACCTCCAATACTATACTCCAATACAAGCTTCTGGATATCACCCAAACAGCAATAAATAAATAAATACCGGCACATAAAAACAAAAACTACAACTGTGCATGGAGTCTTACCATGAATATTATACTCCCTTCACTTTAACTTGGCCCTAAATTAACATCTCCATCATGACTGCTTAGCTGTAGCCAGAGATTAACACATGGAGAGCGCTTGTAACGAATAAGTGCTACGGAAAGAATGTAGAACTTAGTTGTGTTTTATATTGTTATGTTTTACGTTAGGCTGCAAAAAGGACAAATATCTGGGCAACGTTAAGGTGGATGGAGTATAGCAGAGGTACGACTAAGATTTCGGATAAGATATTAATGTAAGTCTGAAAGGGCAATAATAGAAAAAAAATGTAGCACACACACACACACACTGTATACACACACACACACACACACACACACACACACACACACACACACATATATATATATATATATATATATATATATATATATATATATATATATATATATATATATAATTTGAATCTTGAATTTTGAAATCTTTGAATTTTGAGTAGAATTAGCATAGCAGACTTTGGCTAAAATATCGAGACGTGCATGGCAATAACTGAGATTAATTCTTTAGCAGTTTTAGATTTACAATTAAATGCACAGTAGACAATGCAGTGACAAGTATACACATCACTGCAGTTATACTAGTGAAATAATATACCTTGCTTAGCAATATATAGTATACTTTATTAGATCCTGTAGATAGGCAAATATAATAGTAATTTTAACCTTGTTTATATATTCCCGCTGCCTCCAGACGATTTTATTCAGCTTGAGACGACTCTTGCTGTGAAGGTTAAGGAAGCCTGTGTCTAAACCCCTCCAGGCGAGAAAAATCCCCCTCAGACTGAATAAAATCGTCTATAAACAGTGGGAATATACTTAAATGGGCGTCCTCGTATTGAAGGGGTAATGCTGTTTATCGAATAGTTGTTTTGTTAAGTTAAAATTGGTGCTAAGGAGAGAGAGAGAGAGAGAGAGAGTTGTTAAGTTAAAATTGGTGCTAAGGAGAGAGAGAGAGAGAGAGAGAGAGAGAACGTTTACACACATGAGAATGTGGACACGGGTAATGAGTTAGAGAGAGAGAAGAAAAAGGAGAAAACTTACACAAAAGTGAGAAAGACACTAGGTGGGTAATTGCCAGAGATCAAGTGAAGTGAGCGAGTGAGCGAAAAAGGCAGAGGAAGAGAGAGTAAGAAAAAGTGAGATTGTCGGCGTTCAAGAAAGACAATGTTTGAGTTGGAGAGAGAGAGAGAGAGAGAGAGAGAGAGAAATTAATGACTAAAAGCGAGGTCTCTTCCAAGCATCCAAAAAAGGTGATTAAGACTGCATTTACTAAGTCCTTCCAGTAGTGATATTGGCCTTTTCTAGGATAATAATGTTTTTTTATTGCTAATCTACTTTATTTTTAAGCAAATAAAAATTGTTGTTTATTTATTTCTAAGGGTAATTGGCAACGTGCTTATTAGAAAGTCCTTTTGACCCCAGAAACCTGAGGAAATTTATGTTTTTATTTATTCTTGTTGCTACCAATTTTATTTCCCCCCCCCCTCTCCCTCTCTCTCTCAGCAAGGGAAAAACGTATCCTAAATTCAATCCCCCTCCCCCTTCATTTCAACGCCTTTCCTTCTCCTGAGCTGAATAAAATGGTCTGGTGGTAGCAAGAACGGAATAAATTGACGTCCTCAAGCTGAAGGGGTTAACAGGATAGGGTAATTAGCTTGACAAAGTCCTAATGGTCGTTCTGACTAATGATCGGCTCGTTATGTGTTATAGCCATGTAAGAATTTTCAGCTCTAGATGCAAAACCACACAAAATATTTACATGACAATAGAAAAAAAAATTACCACCAGATAAACCTCCACATACAGCAAATCATGAAATAAACCCCTAAATGTAAAACTCTCATGTTAAACCAGGCGTGAAAAAAAACGAAAATTAAAAACTATTAATGAGAAAACTTGCATTTAGTAAACTCAAATATTTAACCTGAAGTGAGAACAAAAAGAAATCGACACCAGATGAAAGAACCTGAACAGAGACGACGAATTATGAAAATAAATACAAAATAAACATCAAACTCACAACTTACACAAGAAAGGATAACCCAAAATAAAAAACTCGGCTGAAAAAATCTTATAAATCATGAACTTTACCATCACGCCTGAAACCTAAGTGCTAAATCAGAAACGAAAAAAAAGGGGGCCAAATATGGGAAAAGTTCAATACATTTAAAGAAAACACGAAATACAACTTATCCCTTGAAACCTGAATAATAAAGAAATACAAGCTATGAACAAAAACCACGGCATGAGGAAATCAGATATAAGGAAATATTAAAGAAATAACTGAAATAAAAACAATGCAACTTCGAAAATAAACAACTGAGAGAAATTATGAACATTAAATACCAGATAAAAAAACAAGAAAACCGAAGAACAAATCCAGAAACCAGTCTAAAAAAAAAAAAAAAAAAAAAAAAAAACAGAAAACTGAAACCTATACATCTGAAACCACTTGCATGCTCCTTTCCATTCATTATACAGTATACATGCAGTATACTAAGCAACCATACTTGACAACTAGATGTGTATATATAATCTTTAAGCTTTTCTTTTTATATACACAGTTGTTAATATCTTAGATGCACCTCCGCTTTTTTTGTAGAAAATAACATACAACAATAAAGTTAACTGAAAATAAAAAATGGAAGTTAATTCCCAAGTTCATATAATAATAATTGTGATATTCCAGGGTTTTCATTTTTTTTCGCTTTTTTTTTTGCCACCTTTTACGGGATGAAAATGTCTGGTTATAGATACTTTTTCTTTTTTTAATAACCTTTAGTGACAGATTAACAAACGAGGAGACCAGATTCTTCGATCGTAGTTTTTCGTGTGTTGCGGGGACGGCCTAGTTACTTATCAGTGTGCTTGCATCATTTTTTCACTTCCTACTCCGACGGCCACACCCACGCCCACATCAGCAGACTAAGCCGTCCCCACAAGAGACAATATACCATTAATTTTCTAATGGGGCGCTATTTATGGACCACCCTGCATCATGAAACGCCGATGACTGAAAAAAAAAAGTACCTGCACAGAAAAAAAAATGTCCTTTCAATTAACCTTTTCAGTGCCACGGCGTTTTTACTGCTAATATCTTCCTCCTGGCAGACGATTTTACTCAGCTCAAAGGGTTCGTATATACTGTTAAAGGGGTTACTGGATCTCTCTCTCTCTCTCTCTCTCGCTCTCTCTCAGTACATTACCAGTATTACCTTTCATGCCTAAAAACAGTTTTATTTCGTGGGGTATTACATTCCAATCGCCTTTACTTATCAAAACCGATTATTTTTTCCCCCCCAACCCGATTACACCCTTCAGTCCATTACATTTCTCTCTCTCTCTCTCTCTCTCTCTCTCTCATCCAATTAGGTTTTTCCGGTTAACTTCTTTTATACGTGTCATATTTTTTTCAATTTGTTTCTGATCGACACACACACACACACACACACACACACACACACACACACACACACACACACACACACACACACACACACATCCTATCATATTCAACACATCTCATCAAACCCTACCCAGTTCGCTCACCTCAAGCAATAATAATAACAACAATAACAACAACAACAACAACAACAACAACAACAACAACAACAACAACAACAAATAATAATAATAATAATAATGTAGATAACTAATACCCTCCAATAATAAAGACACCATTAAATATCATTGTTTTATTTGATTACCCTAACACTAAAGGCTCCTATGACACATCCCACTGAATTAAACCGCCTGACATTACAATAAAATAAAATAAAGACTTGTTTCGACCGCGAGGGGGTTAGATGTATCATTATTAACACTCTCAGGTCGTATTATCAACTTGAGATCGCTATGGGGAAGACTATACTCCTTTTATTCTAACTTGGTCTAAAATTGCCATTGTAGGTCGCTTACACTTCCATGCTGACTGTGGTGGCGATGGAAGGTGCTACATAAACTATTTACTTATTTATTTTTTGTAACAATATGAAACAAAGCCAAGAGTATGAGGAGGAAAGATACCCCCTTGAGTGTGATCTCATCGGTTAAGGAAGCTTCCCAACACCTTTCCCTAAGCGATTTATTTTGTTTACTACACCCTACTGTCCTCTTCTGCGTTACGCAGTCTCCTTTCATTATCGCCATACTCTGCTTATAAAACGCATAAAGGGATATTTACCAGCCAAATTAAAAGATAAGTCGCTAAGGAAGAGGTATTACGGAGCTCTCTTTAGCGACGAGAATACGATTTTCTGTTGTATAACCAGAAGGCGCCCCTCTCCAGCTTCTCCCTCCCCCCCTCGTACTGAAGAGACTAAATACAACCTCCATTAGCCTAATCAACCCGTGTCTCTCTAAGTAAAAAATCGTTTGGTGTTGAAAAGAATAAACTCTGCCCGATAGTGAAATAAAATAATGTTGAACGTCATCGTGCCAAATGGGTTAAATCGATGGTTCCTGTGTGTGTGTGTGTGTGTGTGTGTGTGTGTGTGTGTGTGTGTGTGTGTGTGTGTGTGCTGTTAATAAAAATGGAACTTCGAGGTTGAGAGAGAGAGAGAGAGAGAGAGAGAGAGAGAGAGAGAGAGAGGACAAAGAACACCAAATAAAATCACAAAACATCGGGGAGGAAGGGAGAAAAAGAGAGAGAAAAAATATGAAAAGGAAAATGGGCTAAATGAATGAATGATAAAAAATAACAAAAGGAGAAACCAAATAAAAAAATATATACCTGTCATAATCTGAAAAAGCTAATATATAAACGGGTATAAATGTCACGGAAATAAAACACAAAATATTATATACATCAAGCAGGTAAATAACGCCAATTATGCATCTGACATGGACAACAAGAGTTAAATTACACCTGGCTGTGTTAATGCATATATACGTTTGCATTATATATATAGATACATGAGCAGGTAAATATATATATCATTCATACAGGTAACGTGTGGACATTGATACACACACACACACACACACACACACACACACACACACACACACACACACACACACACACACACTCACTCACTCACACAGACACACACACACATTTATGCCTACCACTGAAATCCCTCCATATCCCCATCCCTTTCCCCCCTCTCCCCTCCCACCCTCAAACATTCCCCTTGTCTCCCTCCCCTCCCCATCCGTTCTGCTTTCACCCTCTACTCTCTCTCCCCATCGCTTCTCCCCTCACCCTTACTCTCTCCCCAACCCTACTCCCTTCACCCCCCACCCCAAACACAGCCTACACAGCAAAACGAACAAGGGAGGAAATTGGAATGGGAAATGAAATGCAGGTAAAACGTCATTCTCAGGTAATCGCCGCCCTGCCCACCTTCATCAACGCAATTACGGTGAGATGAGGTTGGGTGTGAGCAGGTTTGGGGTTGGTAAAAGGGGTGAGAAGCGTTGGTATAAGGGGTGAGAAGTGTTAGTAGAAGGGGTGGGAAGATTTAGGAAGGGACGAGAAGTGTTAGCAGAAGGGGTGGGAAGAGTTGGGAAGGGACGAGAAGGGTTGGGAAGGGGTTGGGATACAGTGAAAATGTGTTGGAAAGGAGAGAAAAGGTGTTGGGATGGAATGAGAGAGATGCAAAGGGGTTGAAGCGGGAATTAGAGAATGGCTCTAACCCAGTGGACTGCAGGCTGAAGTTCCCCCTCTCCTGCAGAACACCATCCTCTTTTCGGGGGACTGTGAAGGAGTTCAACAAAATTTGTATACCTGGGCAGTGAAGCCACCTGGTTATATCGGTGCTATCGCATGAAGGCGCACCTCTTCAGCACCAATGAAGGAAAGATGAATACGCAATTAATTCATCAGTGGACCAAGGTTTTCCTCAGTTGAATAATACTTCTGGTGGCACACACACACACACACACACACACACACACACACACAATGACTACTTGCCCTCGAAAGTAGTCACTCTAAACCTCTTGAATCCAATGATGTATTATTTTATTTTATTCCAGCTAATCAGATTTTATTCTAGCTACGTAGAAATAATTTTGTTACCGTTGACTACACGGCTTATACGGAGAAGTAAGAAACAGACTCCCTTACCTCCCCAGAACATGATTTATCTCTCTAAGCTGAATAACCACATCAAGTTAACAATAATAAAAAAATGACTTTATGGACTGATGGGGTGAACCTGGGGTACCGGTACATGTGAGCTACGTCTTTATGGATGCACGTCATTAATGAGGGTGAGAAACATAGCAGCCAGGTTACATGGCTTTCCAATTACAATTCTTAGTCTACTAGTGTCTCCATGGTTGGCCGAATTTTTGTAATCTACTAAACTACTGTGTGACACTACTATGTCATCTCTGGTCTGATGTGAAGTGACTGCCAAAGATTCTAGTAATCTTAAAACTGATTCTTGACAAGAGAAGCAAGAAGATACTCTGTAAATTAAATGGAGGCGAGCGCAAGAAAAAGGTTACACCACTCCTCCAACGATTTCAATTGAGTTTTGCTCTAATCCTTGACAGCACAAATTCCCTTTGTCCAAAGAAATTCCAAAGCAATAACTAGAAACACGTGGCTGCCTGATATCTAAATGGTTAAACTAAATGGTTACGTTGGGTTGTGAGGCGATGAAAGAGGGACAAGTGCAGAATATAGGAGAGCGGAAAAGTTAAAAAAGGGAGTAAAAAGGTGGGATTATATATATATATATATATATATATATATATATATATATATATATGAGAGAGAGAGAGAGAGAAAGAGAGGAAGAAAATACGAGAGAAATGGAGATACATCTCGAGAGATTGCTAAAATCAGTGAGTGAAACCCTAAAATAGCACTGTGCTCCAGGAAAGAAGATACGGAATGCACAGGGAGAGAAATGATACAAAGGATGTGTTAGTGTCAAGTAAAAAAAAATATATATATATACTGTATAGTGTAATATGAAAAGAGAAAGTGGCAGGCCTGTTCATGTAATATAACATAAAAAAAGGAAAACATCAGCAACATTAACTGCAGTACCAACATCAACACCAAAACCAACACCCACACCATCACCCACACCCACACCATCACCGACACCCACACCAACACCGTCACCAACTCCATCAACAATACCATTGCTATCACTATCACCAACACCATCACTAACACCAACACCAACACATACAACCAGTTACCCACACCCACACCAACACCCACACCCTCACCAAAACCGACACCATCACCAACACCCACACCCTCACCAAAACCAACACCATCACCATCACCAACATCATCCCCAACACCAACATCAGCATCACTATCTGCAACTACAACCGCAACTGCCGCTGCTGCTGCTGCTACATCTACAGGACTATAACTTTTCTTTATAACTGGGGAAAATTTAATGTACCAAGAATGAATTTTAAAAGACGTTATCGCAGTGAGGAGGAAAACAAAAATCATACTTATCTGGTAAATGACAGTCCCTTTCCTACGATAACTATTTTTCCTTTTATTCTTAACTTCAGACGATTTTATTCGGCTAAGGGGTGATTTTTTTTTTTTTTTACTAAAAGATGTATGCAGTATATATGTAGCTTTCATTAACTCCTTCACGAGTAGGTAATCTTCAGGAACTGAAAAAATCTGGCAAAGGCATCCATAAAATATAAAAGTAATTACCGCACTATTCGAGGCTAAAGAAACGAGTTAACCTTTAAGAAGAAGAACTGCTGAGTAAAGGAGAGTAAAAGTTAACAATAATTGAATAATGAAGGACAAGACGTTACTAGAGTTTTAAAAAATGAGTTAAAGAAAATTACAGAAGAAAATGTCCTAATTATTAAACTAAAAGCGTCAAAGTGTAGACGATAAGCCCAGTACAATGTGATAATCATTCTGCTTCACTGCTGACTGCAATCCTGTAATGTGGGATGCAGGCCAATCACATACAATAACTTGAAAGCCCTCGAGAGTGCATACCTCCGCCAAGGACAACAAGATTTATGATTTACTGGTGCAGTTCTTCTTTCGTACAAGACCGATACTTTATTTTCTTTAAATTCGCATAGTCAATCAAATACTTATACGGTCTTAGTCTGCCCTGTTACACAATCCCAGAGAGCGCATACCTCCGTGGACACCAATGAAATTTATGACTTATTCCTGCATCTGGATCCGGATCCACCAGAATATTTAATCAACTCTTCCCAGTCCCACTGCCCTCCTATCCACATGATTTAACTGAAATCCGATAGCAACTTTTTGAGATATCTTGTACAAAAAACAGCAAGGCACGGGAGAATACACAACCTTCCACCAGCTTTGTCGGAAGAGGTAATTACAGGTGATCTGCAAATGACGGTCAAAATTTAGGGCCTTGCTCACCTCATCATGCTCTCTGTTTTAACAATGCGAAGTGTCTGAATGATGATTTGACCCTTGTATACAAAGACGTCTTTTCATAATAAATTTATAATGCTGTCAGACGATTTTCTTCAGCTTACGAGAGTCACCTTGTAGAGGAGAGGTCAGGAGGGCTCTATCTAACCCCTCCATTCAAAAAAATCTATCCTGAGGTGAATAAAATCGTCTGGAGGCAACAGGAATAAAATAAGGAATATGTCGTCACGAAGAAGAGCTTAAAGGCACAGGCTGACCTTTAAGGAGAGAAGCAAGGCAGTGAATAAATAAAGAATAAGTGATTAACGAAGGAGGAGGTTAAGTATTCAGTCGAGAGTTAAGACCACGGCTCCCAAGGGTCAAACTGTGGTAAAGAATTATTCAGTCCTCACTAAAAACACACACACACACACACACACACACACACACACACACACACACACACACACACACACACGGGGATGAGTCTTGTGGCATAGGGGTTAGGATTGTGTCAACGATATTCAGATCTCCACGCTGTTCCCTGCCTCAGACGGTATCGATTAAGGGGTCAGCAGTCCACTCCGTAACCACCTGACCGTCACCTCTCCCTTTGTACATTCCGGGGATCGCAATCCGTATCGATCAGGCGGTCACTCAATCATCAGTCCATTCCTCCACCTCATCGACACCTCCTCCTCTATACATTCCGGGGTATCCATAAAATTCCTTAGATGCGGCACGGAAAATTTCTTGGTCATACTCTCATTTTAACACATGAATACCTGTTATTATTGGCAGAGATCCTTTATGAATACTTCCAGACATCATTCCACTGCCATCTAAATCCTCTCTCTCTCTCTCTCTCTCTCTCTCTCGTGATATCTCTAACACCCCTCCGCCTTCCTTCTCTAATCACCCCATCACCACCTCATTAAGTCACCCCCAAACTACCAGTCAGTCCCTCTCTCAATCCCTTTCCCATCACCTTATCTCATACCCCCTCCCTCTCCTTCAGGTCGTCTCTCTCCCTGTCCTCCATATTCAAGCTCTCCAAGGCTTTATCTATCTCCTATAAAGCTCTCCCGCCCTTAATATATTTGCTCTCAACCGCTGTGCACTGCAGTTTCTCCATATTCACCCTTGCTCCTCTTATTTCATATCTCAGTCTTAACTTTCCTTTCAGTCTCCCCTCCCTTCTTTCTCTCTCTCTCTCTCTCTCGTACCTCTTCAATTTCCCCACTCTAAACCCGCCCTCCCGTCTCTTACTAGGAACTTCCTGTCTCCCCCCTTCCCCACTTCCTCACTCTTCAACCTACCTTCCTTCCCCTCACCTTTATCTTCCTCATTTCAATTCCCTATTTCTACAACCCCTTCCATCTCCCTCACTCTTCAACCTAGTTCCCCCTCCACCCAATCGACCTCCCATTCCCATCTCTCTCTCTCTTTCTCTCTCTCTCTCTCTCTCAACTACTCTCCCCATTCTCAGTCCCTCTCCCGACCCCCCTCAATCTCCCACACATCTCACCACTCCCCCTCACTCCCCCAGCATATTATCTCACCATTCTCTTCCACTCATTATTTTTCCACTCCCACGTTATCTAACCACTCCCTACCTCTCCCCCTCTCCATCATCCCATACCTCCACACATCATCTCACCACTCCCCAAATTCCCCTCACTTTAACCCATCTCCCCACTCCGTCCCACTTCCCACCACATGATCTCGCCATTTCCTCCCTCTCTCCCTTCTCATTACCACCCCAGTCCTCCACACTCCCTCCCACTAACTCTCACATTACCAACCCAGTCCTCCACACTCCCTCCCACTAACTCTCACATTACCAACCCAGTCCTCCACACTCTCTCTCACCCCCCTTCACATTAGCCTATCTTCCCACTCCGCCCCACTCCCCCCACCCCATTGAGAGTGCGGTGGGATCGATGTCAGCAGCAGCACAGGGCCTGGAATCAGCGTGACATGAGGACCACACTTAAGACACCCCTCCTCAATCACACTCCTACACGCTCACCCTCACACTCTCACATGTCACCCCCACCACCAACCCACCCCATTTCCCCGGCCCACAAGAAGCACTAAGTCAATATTCCTGCATATGAATCTCTCTCTTTCTCTCTCTCTCTCTCTCTCTCTCTCAACACCCTCTCAGTCAAATATTTCTTTGTTTACTTATTCAGTCACTGCTCAGACACAAACTTTGTCACTCTCTCCTTTACGTTCATTGAACTTTCTCGGATATAAAGAATTACCCTCCCCCTCCCCCCCCTCTCTCTCTCTCTCTCTCACATAGACTCACTCACTTGCACTCTGCTTAACACTTAGTCACTAAGCTGCACCGACCTCAATCACACACCAACACGCACACCCGCACAAGCTTGCACGTCCCCCAGAAACCACACACACACACACACACACACACACACACACACACACACACACACACACACACACACACACACACTATTCCATCGCTCAGGCACTAGATATATATTCCTGCACACACTTTCATTCATGCAAACTGCCCTTCACTCGTGTTCACTCCTAGTTCATTCTCTTCCTCATGACTCCCACTTCTCTACCTCACTTCCTTAACAAATTCACTTGGTCGACCTTGCAGCCCACACTCTCACTCTTTCATTTATACCATATTTACTCAGTTATAAGATATAGTCTCCCTCTCTCTCTCTCTCTCTCTCTCTCTCTCTCTCTCTCTCTCTCTCTCTCACACACACACACACACACACACACACAGTCCCTTTCTTTCACTCTACAAAACTCTTCCCTGTCACAAACGAAATCAATAAATACAAATCACAATAAAGAAGGGCAATCTATCAAACGAAGAGAGAGAAATAAAGGATAGCGTCTAAAGATATAAACGTCTGTAGCATGAAAAATACAAACTAAGATATACAGACTACCTTTATGATTACAACAAAGAGAAATAATGTAGACTAAAGAAAGGAATAAAGGACCAAGACACAATTAACTCATGACAAAGAATATCGTACAAAGAAAGCAAGAAAGGACCGAGCTGCGATTATTTTAAGACAATAATTCGTACAGAGAAAGAAATAAAGCACAGAGATCCAAATATGTCACACAAAAAATTCGTAATCGTACAAATAATCCATAAGTAATATTAACGAAGGAGTAGATGAACACAAAGGAGTAATTTAATAATACTAAGTTATGTATGGTAACCGAAAAGGGGGAAAAATGAGAGAGAGAGAGAGAGAGAGAGAGAGAGAGAGAGAGAGAGAGAGAGAGAGAGAGAGAGAGAGAGAAATGGCATCGTCACAAGAGGCAAATATGATCCAAGCACCCACGGTCATCAAAAGCTAAACTAAGAGAGAAAGACCGAATTTTAGGGGGAGGAGACGGAGGGAGAAAATAAACACAGAAAAACAAAACAAAACAGCCAGAAGAATGGACAGGAGAAACGGAGAGATTATGAGAGCCAGGAAAATAACAACGAAAACGCATAACAGAAAAATAACATACCATAAAAGAACACGAGCGAAAAAAACGGAATGAGAGAGTCAGGAAGAACATAAAGGCGCCAAATACACGGAAAATAACATACCACAGGAGCACGAGAAGGGAAACACATAATCCGGGCCAGAAGGGGTAAGCATGACTGTAGCTCCCACGTCATCAGGAGCGAATTCATTTAGCACGAGGCTGTTTTATCTAGCAAATATGACCGGCCTGGGAATCGACCGCTAATGAACGGTAATAACACAGGAGGTGAGGCAGAGGAAAGACAGGCGTGAGGTTGAATGGGTGAGGCAGGCAATAGGTAGAAAGTGAGAGGCACAGGAAAGTCAGGGGGTAAGGCAGAAATGAGGTAGAAGGGGTGAGGCACAGGAAACGCTGGGGGTAAGGCAGGTATGATAATGAATGGGTGAGGTCGGAAGGAGGTAGAATGGGTAAGGCAGGCTTGAAGTTGAGCGAGTGAGGCAGGGGGTTAGGCAGGCATGAGGTTCGATGGGTGCGACGGGTATGAGACAAAATGAGAGAGACAGGAAAAAGGTATAATGATTTAGGTAGGTGAGGTAGATTGAGTGAGACAAGGAAACAAGGCAGAAAGAAGAAAAGCTGGGTGAAGCAGAAGGATGACAAGTAGGTACGAGGGAAACTGAGCAAGGCAGAATGGAGAGAAGAGGAGGAAAGAAGTAGGTGGGTAGGCAGGCAGATAGGTACTCTGATAAAAACTATTGCCAGGTAATTACTATATACATCTAACTAACCAAGTAAATAATGTTTGTAGGGGTAATTATTCTAGGCAGGCAGGTAGGCAGGTAGGAAGGTAGGCAAGTACTATTCGTAGGTAATTACTGTAGGTATGCAGGCATTTGCAGTCGTAGATATGTAAACAAATACGGTAGGTATGTACTATGGGTAGGTATGGCAGCAGGCAGAGTGATGTACGGTAAGCACTGTGGGGAGAAGGTTGGTAGGTAGGTAGGTAGGTAGGTAGGTAGGACGAAGGATAAATACGATAGGTTTGTAAGTTCTTTAAGTTGGCTGGTAAATAATGCAGGTACGGTATACAGCCAGGTACTGAGGTATCACTGGTAGGCAGCTTGGGATTTTTTTACGAATGGAGGACATCTGAAACCTAATGTATGGATTATTTTTTTTATTTATCTGTTTTTCCTGCCCCTGTTCTGTTATTCAAAAAAAAAAAAAAAAGTAAGTAGGTAGGTGGGTAGACAGGAGGGTAGGAAGGTAGGAGGGTGAGCAGGTAGGCATTACAAGAGAGAGAGAAATCGTAGGTAAAGAAAGTGGTGCAGCTAAGACAGTAGGTAGATACTCAAAGGAAGTGAAGGAAAAAGACAGGAAAATCTGAAGAAATTACAGTGAAGAATGAAGAAATTGAAAAAAAAATGCAGTGGAAATGAAGAAAGGAAAAGGATATAGAGAAAATTGAAAAAAAAAAAGTATACACTGGAAAATGAAAAAAAACACAAGAATATTAGTGAATAATGAAAAAAGCACAGGAATATACAGCTAAAATGAAAAAAAAAGAGGATTATACAGCGAAAAATGAAGAAAACACACGAATATAAAACTAAAAATAAAAAAAACAGGACTATAAAGAGAAAAATGAAAAAAAAAACAGGTATACAGAGAAAAATGAAAAAAAGGGAATATAGTAAACAATGAAAAAAAAAAAACATGAATATACAGCGAAAAATTTTAAAAAAAGTACAGGTAATATACACCTAAAAATTACAAGAAAAACAGGAATATATGGCAAAAACGGAGAAAGCAGAGGAAAATGCCGTGAAAAATGAAGAAAGCACAGCCGACAATGAGGACATAAAGGCAGGACTGGCAAGATGGGAGGCATGCGAGTAAGAGAGGCAGACGGACATACAGAGAAGATTGGAAAAATGAGATGAGGAAGACTAGGCAAGGAAGATAAGGTTAGGAAGGGGAGGCGAGGTAGGCAGGCAGGGAAGGAGGGTAGGTACAGTAGGTAAGGCAAGTACTGAGAGTGGCAGGATACGTGGGCAGATAGGCAAGGTACGTAGGCAGAGAGGTGGTGTTGGTGGGTAGGGAGGTGGGCAAAGTGGGGTAAGCATGATAAGTAGGGTAGGTAGGCTAGGTTAGGCAGATGGGATGGATAGGTAGGGAATACAGGGTACGTACGAAAAGTAGTAAGGGAGGCAGGAAATGGAAGATGGGGAGGCAGGTAGGTGGGTAGGTAGGGAAGGTGAAGATCCGAAGCTGCCACGTGAGCAAGGTATGCAGGGAGGTAGGGTAGGCAGGGTTAGGCAGAGAGGCAGGTGGTGTCTGGCCTGGTGTAGAAGCGTATTGATCCCTACCCCTGATAACACCACGGGCACGCGATCAGGCAGGAAAGCAGGCAGGGGAAGGCACGAAGGCAGAAGACAGGTAAGCTGGAAGGCAGGCAGACAGAACGCCAGGAAGAAAGAGGGGAAGGTAGGCATGTACGCAGATAGTCAGATAGGCATGCAGGCAGGAAGGGAGGTAGGCAGGTACATAGGAAAGAGGCCAGGCAGTTGGGTAGGCAGGTAGCAGGAAGGCAGGTAGGCAAGAAGATAGGAAGTTAGGCAGGCTGGAAGGTCGGCAGAGAAGAGGGCAGAAGTTAGATAAGCAGTTAGGTCTTGGAAACTGGAAGGAAGGAAGGAAGGAAGGGAGGGAAGGAAGGCTGGAAGGAGAGGAGAGAAGGAACAAGAGAACAGATACACAGAGAGGATGATAGGAAAAAAGGAGGGCAAGTGGACAGGGAAAGAAAAAAATGGTAGAGAGGTAGGTAGGTAGGAATGCAGGCATGTTAACATGTAGGTAGGTGGTCAGGTAGGTAGACAGGTAGGAAGAGAGGTATATAGTTAGGTAACAAAGGTAGTTAGGTAGGTGGGTGGGGAGACAGATCGGTAGGTAGAGAGAGGATGGTGGGGAGAATGTAGGGCAAGCAAGCAAGCAAAAATTGGCATGTAGGTAGGCAGGTATGTATGTATGTATGTATGTAGTAGGTATTTATGTAATACGAATATGAATATGTATGTATGTATGTATGTATGCAGGCAGCAGATAAACAGAACGAGAGAACGGCAGGGAGATAAGAAGTTGGTACCATACTGGGAAAGGAAGGCAGAAGAAAAGAAAAAAGGGAAATGAAAGAAAAGGAGCACTCTCTGCCAAGCCCCGCACCCACCAAATGGACCAAGAACCGATCACCTGATTCCTCCCTTTTATCCTCACCCTCGACTGACTGACCTCAAAACAGGATATTCTTATTTAGTGAGGCAGAAAAGTAGTGAGGCAAATTAGCAGTGAGGCAGTTAATGATGCATGTAAGCTGTAAGGCACCCATGCAGAATGGCAGGTAGAGAGTGAGTGAGACAGGCAGGCACTGGGTGAGGAAGATAGGTAGTGTGGGAGGCAGGTAGGTATCGTAAGGAAGGCTGGCAGTGAGTGAGGCAAACAGTAAGTGGGTGAGGCAGGTAGGAAGTGGGTGAGGCAGGTAGGAAGTAGGTGAGACAGATAGGAAGTGGGTGAGGCAGTTAGGAAGTGGGTGAGGCAGGTAGGAAGTGAGTGAGGCAGGTAGGAAGTGAATGAGGCAGGTAGGAAGTGGGTGAGGCAGATAGGAATTAGGTGAGGCAGGTAGGAAGTGGGTGACGCAGGTAGGAAGTGGGTGCGGCAGGTAGGCAGTGAGGCAGGCAGGTAGGCAGTGAGGCAGGAAATTACGCAGTGAGGCACGTAAGCATGCAGTGAAGTAGATAAAGACAGGTGGAAGGGGGAAAACAGAATGAGAGAGAGAGAGAGAGAGAGAGAGAGAGAGAGAGAGAGAGAGGGGACAGATTAGCTGAAATAAAGATGATTTTTGGATTTATTTCTGAAATGGAAGGGAAACTACGGTATTTATTTTCCTCATCATTCATGCTCTTTTATTTTTATATATTTACTGACCACTTCCATAACTCCTTCACAGCTATGGCGTTTTTTATTATAGTACTTTCACTTCGGGAGATGGCTGGTAGAGTTGAGCAGAGGGTGTTGCAATGGTTTGGGCATATGGAGAGAATGGATAATGAGCGATTGGTGAAAAAGATAACTAGATCTGATGTGAGAGGTGTAAGACTGAGAGGAAGACCACGAATAGGATGGATGGACAGTGTGAAGAGAGCGCTGGATGCGAGAGGGATGTCTGTTGAGCAAGGAAGAGTGGCTGTGCGTGACAGAAATAAATGGAGAGAAATTGTGAATGAATAAGTGATGACGCAGCCCTGAGGGGATATTCTCCCGCATTTGGTCTGATCAGCTAGTCAGGTCAGGTGCGGGTAAGGGGATGGGTCTGTTATGATGTGGCAGGGGTAAACCAGTTCTGCTGTCGGGCCCTGCTGTGGATGTCACTGCTTGCATTGCGCAGTTGACCCTTGTGCGGTGTGATGCGGTGAGGATCTGTCCGTTCTCCCCTTTGGGGCTAAGATGCGAATGAATGTGTTTGAATGGATGAGTAAATGGAGAGTGAGTCGTCCTGTCTCGGCTACCTCCCTTTCCTTGGGGGAAGCAGCCTAGGTATATAGATAGATAGATATAGACTTTCACTTAAACTTGGCCCAGATTTTCGTCCTTTTGCAGTTTTATTTCAAGTAGCTCACTGGCAGAGAAAGACAATGCTACGTCTCTACATCCTGTCCACAGCACTTCTTCGTGACCAGCATCATATTCCATGTTAAATCTTCCTACAACTCGGCACTCAAGATGGATATATGACACTTTTAGGCCAAGTAAGAGTGAAAATTGTGTAGTTGGCTTGCAACCTCTAGACACTACTGAAACTTGCGCCTGACTTCTAGTAGTGAAAGGGAAATTAAGGCTACACCTAACTCTTCAAGACGGAAAATCTCACCTTAAAAGCGTAAAACCATCTGGACGTGACAATAACAACAACAACAATAATAATAATAATAATAATAATAATAATAATACCGGTAATAATAATAATAATAATAATAATAATAATAATAATAATAATACCGGTAATGATAATAATAATAATAATAATAATAATAATACCGGTAATGATAATAATAATAATAATAATAATAATAATAATAATAATAATAATAACAGTACCAACAACAATACTAATACTAATAATACTGGAATGTCAAATGGGTTCACTTACTGACTGGCTTACAGAGAACTGCACTTAACTTCACACTTAGCGATATACCCGGTATTACACAAAGCACGAACACAAGCGCAGAACAAGCAGAGGCAATGCGGAGCTAAAAATACTCTTCCTCGATCGTCCTCCTACGCATGGAGACTAAATTTATTTCCTGACTACAATGTGAGGGAGGGAGGATCAATATAGGTGGACGAATGGTGGTGGACGAATGGTGGTGGACGAATGGCGGTGGACGAATGGAAGTGGACGAATGGTGGTGGACGAATAGCGGTGGACGAATGGAAGTGGACGAATGGTGGTGGACGAATGGTGGTGGATGAATGGCGGTGGACGAATGGTGGCGGACGAACGGTGGTGAAGTTACAGTACTCTTCGCTAACTTCTTCACTAAAATCGATGCTTCTTAAGTTGATTATAAAACAGTCTCGTAGAAGAACAATCTACATAAGACACCGCCACGCTAAAGGGAGTCAGTGCTCTTTTTGTGAACACCATTGGGCAAGGCAGAGAGTAGAGTGGGCGTGTAAGTGTGGGTGTGGGCATACGTGAGGGTGTAGGTTTGGGTGTAAGTGTGGGTGTTGGCGTGGGCGTGCGGGCGGGGCTCACTAAAATCCATCCTTGGTGCGGTTGGAAGGTCAAAGGTCGCGGTGGGAGGGGACGTTTGAGGTCATGGCCAGGAACGATGTCCAATCCAAAATGTGTGTGTGTGTGTGTGTGTGTGTGTGTGTGTGTGTGTGTGTGTGTGTGTGTGTGTGTGTGTGTGTGTGTGTGTGTGTGTGTGTGTGTGTGTGTGTGTGTGTGTGTGTGTGTGTGTGTGTGTGTGTTTCATTTATATGGATAACGAAATTCGAAATTGATAAAGTAGGCAGGTAGGTAGATAAAGGGTAAACAGGTAGGTTGGCAAATAAAGGGTACACAGTTAGGCATGCAGATAAAGGGGAAATAGTATGTAGGTAGACAAGGGTAAATTGGCAAGTAGGTAGATATGGAAGGACAAGTTTGTAGGTAGGTAGATAAAGAAGTGTACGAAGGTAGGTTATCGGCACACTAACATGCAGGAGGAGGAAGAGAGGGGGAGGAAAAGGGGACAAGAAGGAGGAGGAGGAAGAGGGGAGAAGAATGAGAAGGAGGAGGAGGAGGAATTAAGGGAGATGGGACTATCCTACAGTGTGAGAGAGGTTAGGACGACCAAAAGTGAGTTACTGAGTCGGGGAGGTGGATAGAAAAATACCAAGTCAGGCCGAGTCATGTCAGTGTGAGCGGGGGTGAGTCAAGGAATCAGGTCAGAGTGAGTCAGGTGAGTACACGAATCAGCTGAGTGTCCGAGGATGCTGAGACCCAGGTTCCTATGACTCACCTTCAGCTTCAAAAAAAAAAAAAATCGGTTTATGTCAGCCCAAATAATATTAAAGAGATGATTAATGAAGACAATATTAACATTCAGGTCCCTATGACACCTACTGCTTGTCAAACTTACTAGTGTTATCTCCCATCTTCAAAAATAATATAATTAAATAAATAATAGATAAACTGAAGCCCTCATTCAATGTAAACTGCTTCAATACCATGCCGTCCCATCATACTAACAGTACTTCCTGCAACGCCAGATGATATTATCCCAATTAGGAAAAAAACTCCGTAAATCTATACCAAACGGGCGCGGCGATGCTACCTATGTTATAACAAACCCACGATCTCAAGGTAAGTAATTTTGGTACATAAGCAACACAGAGAGTTAACTGTTCCATTGTGGCTGCAAGAAGTGACTGGAAAAAGACAAAATATATATATCTGGGGGTATTTAAGGAAGCGGCCAGGTCGTCTGAGGCAATGTTTACCGACGATCTCTCCGACTGGCCGAGTTGTTTACCTACCATCGCTCCGACTGGCCGCGTCAGTGTATCCCGTGTCAAAGCAACAGGAAACGTAATGATTTCATCAAGCCTAGCCTAACCAAACCAAACTTAATCCAACCTAACTTCACTTGCGTTCGACAGCCAGTTTTCAAATTTAAAAATGCGTGCTAGGAAGGTTAAATATGGCCGGCTATTGGCAGACGTCAGCGGAATATTTATGTATTCTAAATCCTCATTTATAGCTCTCAGGGGTAAGTTTATAAAAATCCCCAGTAGCTGTGGTAATCCGGGAATAACAAGTAATCTGTGAAAGACTCATTTCAATAGAGGATATGGAAAGGCCGCGCCCGTTTGGTAGAGAATTAATAAAATCTCGTGCTGAATGAACTAACGAAAGCAATGGACAGTATTATTAAAACTGGGACGGCAAAAGTGTGGACAAGACCCAGGTTTTTGACGACAATTTGTGAATCATGGTCGTGATGACAGAACATTTCTGACTTGCAAATATGCTGGAGGGACGCCTTCATGTGGTGGCACCCATATAACGAGGCGGCTGTACTGCCCAGGTATACAAACATCTCTAACTACTTCCCAATCCCCCGAAAGACGGATGGTCGATTTGCGGGGAGCATAAACCCGCGGTCCCCTGGGTTCACTTTTCAGATGACCCTAGGGAGGCAACAGCAGCAACAACAACAACACTCTGCAGTGTGGGATACAGGCTAAGCACTCCTATCTATCTATATTATAGTACAGGTATTTCACAGTTTACAGGTGTTTCATAGTTTACCATAAAGAATTAGAGGATTCATCACACCTGTCCGCACTCATGCTTACTACTATGGCTGTATATCTAACCCCTCCAAATCAAAACGTCTCGTCACGGCTGAATAAAACCGTCTGAAGCTAGCTTGAATGAAGGTGTTGAGGGAGAAAGAAGGATATCAGGTGATTAAACACTATGGCATTCAATCGTCTGTGTGTGTGTGTGTGTGTGTGTGTGTGTGTGTGTGTGTGTGTGTGTGTGTGTGTGTGTGTGTGTGTGTGTGTGTGTGTGTGTGTGTGTGGAGAAAAAAGAAGGTGGGGTGAAGAAGTGGAAAGTGAGGACATGGTGGGGAATGAGAGGAAAAAGAGAGGAAGGGTGGATGAGAGAGAGAGAGAGAGAGAGAGAGAGAGAGAGAGAGAGAGAGAGAGAGAGAGAGAGGGGGGGGGAGAGGAGGCGATTGAACGGGGAACTAGGGAAGCGGTGAGGAAGTTGAGAAATGGGGGGTAAAATGGGGAGAAGGGAGGGGGAGAGGGGAGGGAAGGGGGAAGAGTAGAGGGAGAGAGGGGGGGAGAGAGGGAGGGAAAGAGGTTGACAGAGGTTATGAGGTCAGGATGATGTATGGAAGTAACAGGAGGGGCAGGGGTATGGGGGCTGAGGAAATGAGGAGGGGGGAGTGAAGTATGTGAAACAGGGGGACTGAAGGAGGGGAGAGGGGAAGGGGCGAGGGGGTGAGGGGAAGGGGCGAGGGGGTGAGGGGAAAGGGTGAGGGGGTGAGGAAGCCACTGTAATCTCCCTAAGACGGATCAGCCACCCAGAAGTCACACAAGGGGGGGGGGCTGTGTGTGTGTGTGTGTGTGTGTGTGTGTGTGTGTGTGTGTGTGTGTGTGTGTGTGTGTGTGTGTGTGTGTGTGTGTGTGTGTGTGTCATTACATGGTTGGAGGCGTTCATGAAGATTAATATCGTGTGCGTTTCTCTCTCTCTCTCTCTCTCTCCAGACGATATTATTATCCGCTCCCGCCCCGGAGGGGCTCGGGGACGGGTATTGTTTTCACTCGGTTTGTCTGTCCGTTTGTTCGTTTGTAACAACTTTACGCGAAAACTAAAGGTGCGATTTTGACTATAATAACAAGGATGATGGGCTATGACCTTCTGATCATCTGATTAAATTTTGGCCCAAATTGGGCCAAGGCCCAAACTGTAGGGCCAAAAAATGTAAAAAAAAAAAAAAAGTTATTTATTTCGCCATACCTCCTTTCAAATTCGTCATATCGACATGAAACCAAAACCAAAAGATGCATCTTTCAAATCTGCATCCTGTAACACGCCTCATTACAGCTGGGGGGGTCACCCCCAAGTTACCGGTGCGGGCCAATGTCAGGTCGGTCGGGCCTAAAATTTCAAAAGGGCATAAAATCGTCAGTTTTCACCCGATTTACTCGAAATTTGATATGTGATACCTTTGACTACATATTCTGTTGTGTTTATACGTCGGCACTAAAATGACTGCCGGGGACGGGTTTGCTGTGCTTTGGCACCGCTTCTTGTTCATCTTGGAACATAACTTTCACTGCACAAATTAGAAAAATCTGATTAACTCATTAAGTACCGGTACTAAGGCATCTTTAAATTTTCGCTCTTCCTAAAACCAAACGATTTCATTTACCTGAAGGGATACCTCGGTGGCTTGGGGGCAGCCTATTTGCCTCCTGATCTCAATTTGCTCTGAGTCTTGGCGTCGTGCTTTATTTGCACGGGCTTCGTAGCACCTCTTCCTAAGCGATCTAATATATATATATATATATATATATATATATATATATATATATATATATATATATATATATACCCTGAACAGTCTTTTCTCCCCCTCCATCTCACTCATCTTAATATATGACGCTTTAATATCTTTTTTCTTTTTTAAACAAATAAAAAGAACTGAGGTTAATGTGAACGTACCACATGCAAAATTAAACGTGTGTGTGTGTGTGTGTGTGTGTGTGTGTGTGTGTGTGTGTGTGTGATATTTAGAGAGAGAGAGAGAGAGAGAGAGAGAGAGAGAGAGAGAGAGAGAGAGAGAGACAGACAGACAGACACACACACACACACACACACACACACAGACAGAGATTGCGTGAGAATGTATATTAGTGTGCGTTTCTTATTGCGTGCGGGTCAAATTTACATGTGCGTGGATATGCCTTCATTCATCGCGTGCGTAAGATATGAGAATTCCTAGAGATGTGTGTGTGTGTGTGTGTGTGTGTGTGTGTGTGTGTGTGTGTGTGTGTGTGTCCTGTGCTTGTCCGTGTGCGTGGGAAAGAGAATAACTGTGTGCACATGAAAGGTCGAAGCGTACATGACCGTGTGTGAATTACATTTGCGTGTGAAGGCAGTAGGCGCAATTTAAAGGTGTTTCTTATTTCTTTCTTTTCCTTCCAAATTATGATTTTTCTTTCATTCTTAACTTCCTGTCCTTTTCTCTTTTTTTCTCTTCCATTCGTAACTTCCCCCCTTTCCTATAATTTTCTTTCTTTCCTAACATCTTCTTTCCATTCTTCCTTCTTATGTCCATTCCACTTTTCCTACCCGTCTCTTTTTTTATTCATTCTTCAGATCTTCCATTCAGTCTACCTTCAATTTCTCTCTCTCTCTCTCTCTCTCTCTCTCTCTCTCTCTCTCTTCTCTCTCTCTCTCTCTCTCTCTCTCTCTCTCTCCACTTTATTGAAATTAACATTCATTTTCTCACCAAATATCAGCTCTCCTCCTCTCTAAACTACAAAGCACCTCCTCGGGTTGAAGGGCCTAAATCTTACGTCTGATTCAACAGTACTCGTTTCAGCCACAAAATCGCTGACATTAAACTGGCCTCCATACCTTCGTCCTTTTGTAGCTTACTGAATGTAGTTTCGTGGCAAAATAAGACCGAACTATGGCTCTACACTTTCCATAGCACTTCTTCGTGACTAGAATCATCTTTTAGTGCCGATTTTAGTGTTAATAGAGAAACGATTTTAGGCCAAGTGAACAAAGTATAATTAGCGTATAATACTTTTACTCTAACTTGGCCGAGAACTGTCATCTCTCCATCTTGAATGTTCCATTGGAAGCACAGATTAGCGCCAAAATAATATGCTAGTCACGAAGAAGTGCGGCGGTAAGGATGAAAACTGCCACATCTGATTCTCCCACTGAACTACGTGAAATAATCTAAGAGGACGAAAAACTCCGCCAAGTTAAAATAAAGGAACTATTCCAATTAGTATACTAGCATCATAACCACCCACCCCTCCACCACTATACTGTTTTCACTTTAACTTGGCCCAGATGTTCGTTCTTTTGCTGCTTATTTCACATATTCGTAGATCAGGGGATGAAAATGACAAGGCTATGGCTCTACATCCTATCCATAGCACTTCTTCATGACTCGCACCACATCTGGACATTAATCTATTGTTAGAACTCAACACTCAAGATGGAGAGGTGACCATTTTAGGCCAAGTTAGGGTGAAAGGGATACACCACTATTCCCACCTAATTACACTATTCTGCGTGCGGACTGCGAGCGTCATAAGCGAAATGCTGCATCCTTGTTAATGACATAGCTTATTATACACCGGTTAACGCAATGGCACTGGCGGAAAATGTAATAAATGTAATGGGAAAAATATAAATGTAATTGGTGACCCAGAGCTGGGGTTATGGAAAAAAAAAAAAAAAAAAAAGTTTCTGAAAATGGTGGCACGCAGTGTGTTCATATTTTCGTTTATTTTTTTATTTTAATTTTTTATTTTTTGGCGGGAGAGATGTTATTTTGGAAGTATATAGATTAGATCGGTGGGGTAGTGAGGGGGGAGGGGTGTGGAGAGGTGGGGATGGGAGGAACTAGTGTGGGTAGATTAGAGGAGAATGAAAGGGGAGGGGGAAACAGGAGGCTGACGAGAGGGGTGGGGTAAGGATGAGGAGAGAGGGAGGGAGAGAGGAAGTTGTGGGGGTCAGGAGGTGGTGATGGAGGGGGGAGGGGTGGCATGAAGTGGTGGAGGAGGGGGTAGGGGTAGCAGGTGGGGGTGGAGGAGGGGTGGGAGGGGATGGAGGTGGTGGTGGAGGAGGGAGAGAGGAGAGGAGTTTGGGAGGTGGAGTGCGGGTGAGGCTTGGGGAAGATGAAAAATGGAGGGGTTGGAAAGACGGGGGGAACGGTAAAGTGGAAAGGCTGGAAGAGTGGGGATGAGGTGGGGAAGGAGGGTAAGTGGAAAGGCTGGAAGAGTGGGGATGAGGTGGGGAAGGAGGTTAAGTGGAGTAAGTGGTCAGGGTGCGGGGTGAGATGGGTGAGGCAGGGGGAGGGGTAGGGAGGGATACTGGCAAGGTGGGGAGGAGAGGGAGAGGGGAGGTGAGGTGGGGAGGAGGGGGAGAGGGGAGGTGAGGTGGGGAGGAGGGGGAGAGGGGAGGTGAGGAGGTGAAGAGAGTTAGAGGGGTAGGAGATAAACTGCTAGGGTAGGAAGGTAGGGAATGGGATGGAGAGGGGAAAGAGGGGAGGGAATGGGGGTGGGAAGGGGAAGGGTGGCGTAACGATGATGAAAAGCGATGAGTGAGGGGTGGAAGTAGGTAATATGAAGAGAGCTAAAATGAAATGAGAGAGAGAGAGAGAGAGAGAGAGAGAGAGAGAGAGAGAGAGAAATAAAACACTATACAAAATTAAAGAATTAACAGATTAATATAATTACAGGCAAAAGAATAACTGAATAAAGAGACAAAATGAGAGTGGATGAAATTAAAGGGTAAGAGATTAAATAGACAGCAATCAAAGTGGCAGAGAGAGGGAGAGAGAGAGAGAGAGAGAGAGAGAGAGAGAGAGAGAGAGAGAGAGAGAGAGCAGGACGGCCATGACTCTGATTACACGTGTCATGCAGTGACGTGTGGGGGGCCAGTCAGGTCATGCGGGGTCACGGCATGGCAGGGGTCAATCAGCAACTGGCGTGCCCGATAATCTTACGAGCGGCAGGATCATACGAGTGTGAGAATCTTACCAGTGCCACCGGATCTTATGGGTGTTAGAATCTTACGAGTGGTGGAATACTGTGAGGGACCGGATGTTATGATCGTGAGAATCTTACAAGTGGTTGGATCTTACGAGTACGAATCTTACTAGTGGTCGGACTTTACGAGTATGCTAATCTTACTAGAGCCCCTGGATCTTACGCGAGGTAGGATCTTACGAGTGACAATTTTGGAGTGCCACCGAACGTTGTGTGTGTGAATCTTACTTGCGGTCGGATCTTACGCGTGCTGGAGTATCTGTATTTTAACTGAGGCCGGATCTTCCAATTAAGGGAGTTTCAAGTGTCAGCAGATCTTACACGTGTGGGAATTTTACAAGTGCCAGCCAATCTTACGGGTAGTGGTGAATCTTATGGGAGGTGGGAAGTAGTTTCTGGTGGATCTTACGAGCTATGGGAATCTTACGAGAGGCGAGGGATATTATGAATGATATGGGATCTAAGGAGCGGTAGGAAATCTTACAAATAGCTGGGGATCTTACGGGGGGTGAGAAATTTTACTTGTGGTAGTATATTTGACTGGATGGATCTTGCGAATGGATGAGAATATTACGTGTGTGTGTGTGTGTGTGTGTGTGTGTGTGTGTGTGTGTGTGTGTGTGTGTGTGTGTGTGTGTGTGTGTGTGTAGATCTTGCGTGCAAGAAATTCTGCATGTGATTAATTTTTGCACGTTATGGAGAGCTGCGTGCGGTGAAATTCTGCATTATATGAGATCCTGTGAGTACGTGGATCTTGCGTGTGGTGCAGTTTTGAAGGGGTACTTGACTCTTGCGTGTGGTGGTCTTTGCGTGTGGTACAAATCTGCGAGTGGTTGAATCGTGCGTGACCTGGAATCTTACGTGTCCTGGAAATATTTAATAACACCAGGACTCTTACGCTGCCCAGTCACAGTATCTCGCTTCACAAATCTGTTGAAATTTTACTGAATCTTTTATCTATGAGGGATGGTACTGGAAAGGGACGCCTTCACGTGGTCGCACTGATATAAAGAGGCGGTTCAACTTCCTGGTGATCCAAACGTCCCTCAACTTCCTCCCTATCTCCCGAAATGAGAATGGTGAATTGGAGGAGGGGGGAAGTATTACATGAAGTATTTTTATCTCCTGGCAATATGAAGGACAGAAAAACAGACGGAGAAGGAACTGGGGAGGACACAACAAAGGACTAAGGAGAAGGAAGGATACTCTCAGTCGGTTGGGGAGGAATGAAGATAAACAGGACACAGTGCAGGATTGTCAGGGAACTTTTGCTCGAGGCTGTTCCTCCACGGCCAATCAGAAAATTACGAAATTGAGGTTCACACTGATTCCAGCCCGACGTAAAATGCCTCGCCCATCATAACACAACGTCACTCAGTCACGGTTTCGCGTTACTCAGATACTCAGAACGGTCACACAATCAGACAGAAGTCCACACCATTCAGCCAGGCCATCAACCTTTCAGTCAACCAGAACAGTGACGCTCAGGTAACAGTTGCCAGTCAGAGCTCCAATTTCAGCAGGAGTGTCCAGTCTTTTACCCAGTCAGAAGAAAGTGTCACACAGATAATCAGACTCTCTCAGAACAACGCACCGTTTGGCCAATCAGAACTTAACAGCCCAGCCAATCATATCCCTTCAGTCACATCCCTAACTCCAATCAGATCCCTTATCCTAATCAGACCCCTAAACCTATCAGATCCCTAAACCCAGTCATTTCCCTAAACCTACCAGATCTCTAAACCCAATCACTGACCTAAACCCAGCATGATCCCTAAACCTATCAGATCCCTAAAACCTAACCCATATTCAATCTCATCCCTAAACTTACTCATATCCTTACATCCAATCAGATCCCTAATCTCAATCACATCCCTAATCCCAATCACATCCCTAAACCCAATCGGATCCCTAAAATCAACCAGATCACCAAATTCAATCACATCCCTCATCCCAATCACATCCCTAATCCCAATCATATCCCTAATCCCAGTCACCTCCCAGGGCCATTCAGCCAATCAGACTCTAGGGCACTCAGAACGCACCCCTTTAAAAACAATCCACGGACATTTCACTCCAAGCTTCGTGATTTTGCCGGGTAGGAAGTAAGAGTAAGGAATTTCACCCGTAAGATTTTTCAGGAGCAGGCAATTTTGGACGTAATCATTTTCCACTTTTTCTCTTTTTTTCCTCTTTCTTGCCATCGATTTTTTTTTTTTTTTTGTGCCATTACAGTTTCTTGACATATATTGGATATTTTTCAGGCGTATAATTTTTTGCGTAAGAAATTTTAGGTGTACGATTTATTTGCAACTTATATACTTTTTTTATCTATAACAGCTTCTGGACAGAGGAAAAAATTGCTGCAAGAAGCTTTAGACAGAAGAATTTTAGGTCCAAAGATTTGTTAACTATAATAAATCTTAGCAGTGAGAATTAGTACACAAGAATTTTCAAGTGTAAGAGTCACTAAAAGCAAGATTATTTTTTGCCGTAAGATTGCTCAGCCATAAGGAATTTAGCAATAAGATTTTTTAAGAATGTGAAATTTTGGCCATACATATATTTATGAATATTTTGGGTTTAAGAATATTCGCGTCCAAGATAATTTTGGCGACCGGAAATTTTCGCTCTGAGAATTTTTGCCAATACTTGCACGTGTAGGAAAACCCAGTGAGGACAAAATACGGGAAAATAAGAAAAAAATAGGAATAAATGAGCAGGCAAATACGTGAAAGATAAGAACGAAAAATTAGATTATGCTACGAAAAAATAAGAACTGCATGCACAAGAAACATGTAATGACGCTAAACACACACACACACACACACACACACACACACACACACACACACACACACACACACACAGGATTATGACGGACACGATGAACGGAGTAAAGGAAAATGTGGACTGGAAGGGAATAAAAAAAAAAAAATCGATAAAACTGCCACGAGAGAGAGAGAGAGAGAGAGAGAGAGAGAGAGAGAGAGAGAGAGAGAAGAATATCATGAAATACGACACTGAAAGGGAAAATGACGCCAGGAAATACAGAATAAGTAGGAACAGGAAAGAAATTAAGAACATGACGAAAGTCAAAAAGTTAAATGGAAAAAAAAATTCAAACACAGAAAAGGGAAAAATAAAGTGCCAAATAAGAAATCAATACGAAATAAAGGAGAAAAACACGAAATATTATGGAAAGAAGTAATATTTGAAATGAGGCGAACATTCAGTCAAAGGGTATGAATATTCGCAAAGAAAAAAAAGGGAAAAAATCTGGATACGGGTATGGCTAAAAATTGAAAACAACAAATGTAACGGGAAAATATTGCATCGGTATTCCTATCTATCTACCTGTCTTTCAGTCAATCTATTTATCTCTCAATCTATCTGTCGACCTCATAACTTATCCATCTATCTAAATCTATCACTCAAACTACAGTATCTATCAAGTTTAAGAGTCATTCAATCCATCTACTGTACAGGGTGCTTCAAAAAAACGTTAACATGTATATGTGTTGGATGGTGAGGAATTGGAAAATGTGAGTACGTTTAAGTACTTGGGTAGTGTGATGAGTAAGGATGGAGGTTTGGAGGGTGAAGTGCTTGAAAGGGTACAGCAGGGAAGAAAGGTTGCTGGTTCTTTGAAAGCAGTGATAAGAAACAGGGAAGTGAGCATGGAAGTGAAAAAGTTACTACATGACAGTATTGTGATACCAACTCCAACGTACGGAAGTGAAGCTTGGACATTGTTGGAAGGACACAAGTCAAGAGTGAGAGCAGTGGAAATGAGTTATTTAAGAGGAGCCTGTGGAGTCACGTGGAGAGACAGGCTGACGAATGAGGATATAAAGGAGCGTTGTGGTGTTGATGTGGATGTGCTAGGAAGCGTTATGAGGAACACACTGAGGTGGTTTGGCCACGTGGAGAGGATGGAGGGTGAAAGACTGACGAAGAGAGTGTATGTGAGTGAGGTGGAGGGGGGAAGAGGGAGGGGGAGGCCGAGGATGAGATGGAGGGATGGGGTGGAGAGGTATATGAGAGAGGGGGGTGTGAGTTGGGAGCAGGGCAGTGAAATGGCGGGGGACAGGGCGACTTGGAGGCGATTTGTTTGTGGCCACCCCAAACGGGATTGAGGCGTCTGGCAATAGATAGATAGATAGATGTATATGGAAGTAACTTTTTTTGAGAAACAGAACTGATAACACACTATTTAATATTAACAAATTCTGTCTTCAACGAGTCTCCCACTTCTTCACCATAATTACTGCTTTGTTCCAAACACAATCTCATTGCCATTTTAATCAACTGCAAAGAAAAGAAAATATATCCATCCATCCATCCATCATCCAATCCTACATTGCCCCACGAGGAGCGTAGGAGCCCGGGGCTAAGCAGTTGGTCCCGACATTTAAGATGAGTGACTAGCCTCACTCATCCCTGAGTGGCATTACATGAGCAATCAACCCCAACCACTCCTTAGATATAAACCTACATGTACAAATTCTCCAAATATGTGTTAATATTTTTTGAAGCATCCTGTTTATTTACCTCTCTACCTACCTGTCTGTCTCTATCCATCTATCTATCCACCTATCTATCTATCCATCTATCGACCTATTTATCTATCACCGCAAATAATAAGCCAGAATTTTAAAACATCCCTCCCCAAAGAAAATAATTAAATATATGCGAACCTGGGAAGCAAAATTAATTCAAGGGGGAATAAATTAAGCCCGGAGTAAATTAGGCTGGAATATGTATTTTTTCTTTAATAAGTCAAGATTACCAGAGAGGAGAAAAAATCGCTCAAAAAATACAAAGATCTAAATTTTTTCCACCTCCCGAGACCAAAGTTTCCATTAACTGGGATAAGTTTTCTGTTTTCCCCTCCATGCTTTTTTTTCGTTTTTTTTTTTCTTTCCCAGGGGTAAGTTTTATTTTTATTTTATTTTCTCTGTTTTATTATTATTTCTTTAGTGTTTAAGTTTTCTGTTTTCCCCTCCAGATTTTTCCCGTTTTTTCGGATTTTTTTTTACAGGGATATGTTTTATATTTGTTTTTTATTTATTTTTATCTTTTTTCTTTTTAACAGGAATAAGCTTTGTTCTTTTCCTCCAGTGTTTGTTTCTGTTTCTCGGAATTTCTGTCCTTTTTCATTTAGTAATATTTGTGCTTTTCTTTGTATTTTTATTGGTCTCTCTCTCTCTCAAAAAAAAAAAAAAAAAAGCCAGCTATATTATTTTTTTTATTTGCAGTAATGAGGGTACTAATTAAGGGTATATCGAAGACTCACACCTCAAAAAAAACTATCACAGGTACAAAAAATCCTCTGGAGACAGTAGGAAAAAGATAAAAAAAAATGTTACCTTAGTGAGAGAGGTACGTAGCCTAGATAAGAAGCTTGGATAAGAAAAAGATAAGGAAACAGTGTTATGTTATTACCTCACAGAAGAGGTTTGAAGATAACAAGAAAATAATGTTTATCTTTGAGCTATGTAGCCTACGTGCGAGGTCAACCCTTTCAGTATGATTATGTTTTTATTATTCTTGATAACTGGGAATGATTTTTTTTTAATACAAATTAGGACTTTTCGAACTGAAGGGGTTATTCTCTCTCTCTCTCTCTCTCTCTCTCTCTCTCTCTCTCTCTCTCTCTCAGTAAAATCACTTCGCTGTATATGTCTCTCAAATGATTTTTAACGTTTCATTTTTTCCTCAAACATAATTCAATTCTTTCCTCTATATTTCGTTCACTATTTTCTTTCCCATTTTTTAATCTGTCAGAATTTTGGCTTCATACCCAATTTTTTTTTCTTCATTTATTTTTCGTTATTCTCATTTTCTTTATTTGTTTTTTTTTAATTTAGCGTTAAACTCATTTTTTATATACATTTTTAAGATTTCGTTTTGTGTACTTTTTTTTTTTTTTTGCTTCGTACTCCTAATTTTTCTCTACTAAGTTTTCGCTACTTTTCATTTTTTTTTCATTTCCATGAGTCTTTACGGTATCAATTTTTCGTTTTTATTTTTTTTTCTTCCATGATTCTCTGTTTATGCTCTAAAATCGTACTCATTTCGGAGGATACTACTTTTCGTCCCAAAGTACCGAATCCGCCGCAGTGGACCGAAATAGCCAGCCTCTTGCAAACGGGGGGAGGGGGTGAAAGGGGAGATGGGAGAAGGGGGTGCGATAGGGGGGCGGGAAGTGGGAGACAGTGAGATGGGGAGAGGGAGGAACGGCATGTGGATGGGGAGGGGGAGGAAAGAGGAACGGGATGTACTGCAAATGGGGAGGGGGAGGGGAGAGGGAAGTGGAAGAAATGGGGAGGGGAAGGGGAGAGGGGGTGGAGGGGAAGGGGGAAGGGAAGAAGGGGTGGAAACGGAGGGGAAGGGGGGAGGGGTGGAGGGGGAGGGGAGGGGGAATTGGGGAAGAGAAGAAGGGGAGGGGAGGGAGGGGAAGGGAGAGGGGGTGGAGGGGGAGGGGAGAAGCAAAGCCAATATTCGGAGGTAAACTTGGCTATTTGGAGAGAATTTTCCTCCACCCAGACTTTGGAAAGAGATAATTGGCTCATGGGAGGGGATGGGACAGAAGGGGAAGGGAAGAGGGGGGAGGAGGAGGAGGAGGAGGGGGGGGAGAGAGAGAGAGAGAAAGAGAGAGAGAGAGAATTTTCCATATCTAATCACTCTTATTTGTTAGTTTTTAATTTGTTCCAGCCCGCCCAAGCATTATTTACACACACACACACACACACATTTCCGTATTCAAAAGTCCATGCAAAGGTTGGGAAACACACGCACTCCAGTCCTACTCATTCATAGAGCACACAAAACTGCAATCATGCACGCAAACACCCAAAAGCACTGACGCACACACGCAACGTCCAATGGTTATAATATCTCTGCAGGCAAATATTTACATGCCCATTGGGATACACATACACATATATACATACATGCATACATACATACATGCATGCATACGTACATACATACACATATATACATACACACGTACGTACATACACATATACATACATACGTACGTATGTACATACGTAGTCCTTAACTGACATACATACATACATCCACGCAGTCCTTAACACACACACACACACACACACACACACACACACACACACACACAAATATATATATATATATATATATATATATATTAGTGATATATTGGAGAGTGTTTACTATATATATATATATATATATATATATATATATATATATATATATATATATATATATATATATATATATATATATATATATATATATATATATATAGTAAACACTCTCTAATTAGAACCCGAATATTTCTTTCGGATCCTTTTTGACCACCAGACAAATAATTTTAATTCGGATAGAAATTTGAATTATGCGAGACAAGTCCGAAAAGGGTACCAGTGATAAGTGGACTTGAACAGATTTTGTAGTGATAAATGTAATTTTTAAGAACTGTATAGTACCTTCGGTACAGTTAAGTGTACTGTACTCTATTACTGTGTTGCAAGACTTCATTATCAAGGTCTGACACTATTTTATTTATTGTATTGTGCACTCTTTGAGTATAAAGTAATAATACACTGTACTGTTCAATGTTTTAGTGAAAAAGCCATGTTTTAGTGAGCGTGGGTGTGATTTGGGGATAGGGGCAAGGATGAGCTCCAATAATTGAGGTTTTTGGATAATTCGACATAGGGTTCCCCCAATTAATCCGAATTATAGAGGTTTATATATATATGCAGTATATATATATATATGCAGTATATATATATATATATATATATATATATATATATATATATATATATATATACACGTAGTCCTCAACACAGACGAGTACATTTTTCTAAATAACAAAACAGAGGAAGGAAAAACAAACGAATAAAAAAAAATAATCCATACGCCAGATCACTGGTGTCCTCTGTTCACAAAATATCTGTAACACACACACACACAACCACCATCTTAGTATTACAATAACCACTCACACTTCATCATCATCATCATTACCATTATCATCTCTAGTCGCAATTTCTTTACGTCCCAACCCCCCTTCAGACCCTTACTCCACCTCACTGAAACAAAAAGATAAAGTAATGAACGAAAACAAAAACTCAAAAGCCTCTCTCTCTCTCTCTCTCTCTCTCTCTCACACACACACACACACACACACACACACACACACACACACACAGGTAATCCGGTGAGAAAATGAAAAAAAAGCGTAAAAAGGCGAGAGGAAAGAGGAATTACCACAGCCAAAAACAATTACACAACAATTATCCATTACGGCCGCGGGGGGAGGGAGAGCGTGTGTTTGCCGTTCCTCTCTCTAATTAGGCCTGGGGTTACGTCATTACTCGCGCCTAATGACTCGCCCATCGCGTAATTACAGACAGCGACGCGGTTTGCCAAAGATGTGATTTGGGGGATAGAAATATCACGCGCGGGGGGGTATAAATATAACGCGGGAGGTGGAAATATAACGGGAGGGGGTGGGAATTTAACGGAAAGTGTGAATACTGTGATAAGGAGACTGAAATAGAGCAACAGAGGTGGAAATAAATAATATAATTATGAATTGGGAATGGGAATGATGTGAGGGGGGAAAATTATGCAAGAAGGGGTGAGAAAATAATCGCTGGGATGTGGGAGTCTAGTGGGAAGGGGGTAGAAATACAATGGGAGGGGGTGGAACCATAATGGAAAAGAATGGGAACAATATGGACGGGGGTGGAAATATAACGGGAAGGGGTGGGAATATAACAGGAGAGGGTGGGAAATAACGGGAGGGGGTGGGAATGTAACGGGAGGGGGTAGGAAAGTAACGGGAAGGGGTGGGAATATAACAGGGTGGGATAGGAATATAACTGGAAAGGGTGGGAATATAACGGGAAGGGGTGGAAATATAACGGGAAGGGGTGGGAATATAACGGGATGGGGTGGGAATATAACGGGAAGGGGTGGAAATATAACGGGAAGGGGTGGGAATATAACGGGAAGGGGTGGGAATATAACGGGATTGGGTGGGAATATAACGGGGATGAGTGGGAATATAACGGGAAGAGGTGGGAATATAACGGGAAGGTATGGGAATATAACGGGATGGGGTGGGAATATAACGGGATGGGGTGGGAATATAACGGGGTGGGATAGGAATATAACGGGGAGGGGTGGGAATATAACGGGATGGAGATGCAAATATTATGGGGAGTGAGACGGGAATACAAATACATTAAAAGGGGGTTGGAACATCACGGCAGAAGGCACAAATATAACGCAAGGGGTAGATTTATAACTCTAGGAGGGTGAAAATATAATGGATTTGGGATGAGAATATAATGGAGGGGGGTGGGAATATAACGAGAGGGGGTGGTAATATAACATGGATGGGAGGAGGTCTGAAAAGAATATAAAAAGGAGTAGATTTATAACCAAAGGAGGGTAGGAATATAATCGAAGGGGGTGGGAATATAATGGGAGGTGGGGTAGAAATATTACGGGAGGGATTGGAGGCGTCATTAAATCGGCCTCGTTACTAATTACAGATCGTTAATTGGGGGTCTTGCGCTGGGTCGGGGTGTGGGGGCGTTACTGCTCTTGTTTATTTTTTATTTCCTTATTATGTGCCTGTTTTATTTACTTGTAACATTCGCTTGTGTAGCCTAATGTCGGAGGGTGTACAGTAGCTGTTGTTTTTGCTTACATTTTCTTGTATTTACCTGTTTTATTTACTTGTTTCTTGTTTTATTTACTTGTTATATTCGCCTATGTTTATCCCAGTCTTTGCTTGGTGGTCGTTTCTGCTTGCGTGGTTTTTGGTTATTTTCCGGCGAGTCTCAGTTTGTGTGTATAATTGTTACGACCTGCGCTGAAAGGAGACAGTCACATGAGCGACGTGTGTTGATTTCCGTGCTTTCGCTGTGCCTTTTCTCCTCGACTAAATCGGAATTCTCTATGCCTGTCAAATGAACGAGTGTCACTAAGGCAAACATCAATTTTTCTAAGCCCTATTCCATCCCTAGAACACGATCTCTTGTATCGCTGACGGAACAGAGAAAGGAGGTAAAAAAAAAAAAAATGCCCCTTAAGCCCAAGAACCTTCCAATTGCGAGCTGAATGTGTTAATCAATGTATCACCGCAGCACCCAAATCTAAGGGAATTTGTGACTTTATCCTTCTCACCGTCAACACTAACTCACATACAATACCGGTCTTCGGAGGGTATACTAACACTACGGTGCCCCACAACCCACGGTACACTCTTCCTGTCATTTTCCATCACCCATCATTATTCCTATCAATTCAGCTTTATTCTTCTCTTTTCTAACTCAATCCACCATGTACACACACGTACAAAATGGAGAGAAAGAAACGGGACAGCAATACCAAGAGTTCCATACCTTGTCATCCACTGGCTGATACTTTGCACTGATCACAGTTCACCTGAAAGGAGCTGCTGGACTTGGATTTACCTGAAAAGACACAAAAGAACCTGAAGTTAATAAATAAAACAAAATCAAACTCACTTTGCCAGTGTGTGTGTGTGTGTGTGTGTGTGTGTGTGTGTGTGTGTGTGTGTGTGTGTGTGTGTGTGTGTGTGTGTGTGTGTGTGTGTGTGTGTGTGTGTGTGTGTGGATAAAATAGATATAATTTCTTCACTGGATGGCATCAAACTTAAATTTGATTCCTTAATGGTTCTGAACTGATCTGACTGAGAAAAAATACGTGTCTGAGCTTTCCTGGTTGGGTGGAAACGAATTTCAAATATACCTGCATAAGCTTTGCAATGGCCGGCTTGCACATGTCTCATAACTCCTTAGAAGACCATAAAGCATCTAGATTCTAACTGGATGTTAATGGAACCGAAATGACCTGAAGCCACCTCAATGAAGCCAAACAAACTGAACTGGATATGATGTGGCAAATGAGTACACCTAAACTAACTTCATTGGTTCTTAATACGTCACTGGGCCAGCACATACAGAAGACTTACATGGACCCGGAAGAATGTGAAAGGCCTGAATATATGGACCGGAAGTGGACCAAAATGACCACTATATATTGTTGCTAATTGGGTCAGGTAAGAAAGTAATGGGCGGTTTCGACGTCTATTATAATCATCTAAAGCAGAGGTTATGGAGGCTGAGTGACGGTTTTCTTGGCGCGAAACATATACGTGGTCAACGAAAGCACTTGTTTGTGTCTGTCTGTCTGTTCTGCGGTGGGTTTCTGTACTTGCTTGTTGTTTGTTTTGTGGTGGATCTGATGGTGCTTGTGGTCTGAATTTTTTGTTTGTTTTTACAGATATGTACCGTACATACAGTATATATGAGATATGGAGAGGACAAAAAAGACAGAGAAAATTACACGCAGACAGATGGATAGATATGGATGGATGAACTGATAGATAGATAGACAGATAGATACAAATGAACATGTACTGTAGATAGCGAGACGAATACAATTAAATACATAAATAGATAGGTGGGGTAGGTATAGATAGATAAAAAAAATGGACACACAGATAACTATTGATAAAAGAGGAGAGATATTGAAAGAGGAAAACCATGTTAATATCGCTCTCTCCCTCTCTATTCCTCTTTTAGCAATATTTTCTCCCACTTTCTTTACGGCCTATATCCGCCCTATTTGCTCGCTCCCCTGCCTCACTTTAAAGCCAAATGGGTCCTACTCTCTCACTCTCTCTCTCTGATTCTCTCTTTTTTCCTCTTCCTTTTCTGGCCAGCTTCTCTCCTCTCTAGTCGCCTTCCTCTCCTTCCCTCTCCTCATTTCCCCCATCTCTAAACCCACTCAAAAACTCATATTCCTCGAGACAAAATTGTTTTCACTTTAATTTCCTCTCGCACTGCACACGTTCCCCTCCTTCATTCCTCAATCCACGCTAAGTCAATGGTTTCTTCTCTTTTCCTTCCCTTTTGATCTCGCTTCCCTTCCGTTCAGTTCCTTTCATAAACTTTCCTTATTTTCGCCTTTCTTCCTTTAACTTCTCTTCCCTTCCCCTTGCTTTCCATCCTTCCCTTCACTCTCTAACCATCCTTCCAATTCTGTTTCTTGTCTCTCCCCTCCTGTCTTCTTTTTCCATCCTTTCGCCTCTTCTCTACCTTGGCCTCCCTTCTTTTCCCTTCCTTTTCCCTCCTCTTCGCCTTCCCCCCTTCCTCTTCTCTGCTCCCCCTTCACTTCCCTTCCCCTCACCCCTTTTCCATATCTTATTACCAATCAGTCCTGAACCCCTTGAGTCAGATTACGTATTTCTTGGTTTATTTTCACTGCTACCTGACGATTTGGGGGCTGAACTTAATCCCACACGATCGTAAATATTTTCCTCTTAAGCTGAACCAAACTGTGAGGAAACGGCAAAAATAAATTGAAAAAAGACCTCACTGAATAATTGAGTCTCGAGATTGTAAAAAATACATTAAATAAAATAAAGTAAATAAAAATAAAAATTAACAAATAAAAAAACTTAAAAATGATTACATAAACATTGACGTCCTCGGGCTGACACAAACACACAATATTTTTTCAAATAAATTCCTGATACCTTCAGATGAATTAAAATCCACAGGAGAGAATTTCGAACCGGGTGTATTATTATTATTATTATTATTATTAGTACCTGTCACTGACACCTTCAGTACAAATTATACCTCACTAACTTGTAAAAATTGTATGAAAATAATAATCAATAATAATAATAATCTATCTATCTACTGCCAGACGCCTTAATAATAATAATAAATAATAATAATAATAATAATAATAATCTCTATCTATCTATCTATAGCCCGACGCCCTAATCCCGCAAAGGGTGGCCGCAGACAAAACGTCTCCAAGTCACTCTGTCACCCACCATTTGACTACCCTCCCCCCAACTCACCCCCCCCTCCCTCATATACCTCTCAACTCCATCCCTCCACCTCATCCTCGGTCTACCCCTCCCTCTCCCTCCCTCCACCTCACCTACATACACCCTCTTAGTCAGTCTTTCTTCTCCATTCTCTCCACATGTCCAAACCACCTCAGTGTATTTCTCCTAATCTTCTCAACCACATCCACATCCACCCCACAACGTTCTTTCACTTCTTCATTCGTCAACCTGTCCCTCCATATGCTCCTCTCAAGCAACTCATTTCCACTGCTCTCACTCTTGACTTGTTCCCCTCTTGCAAGGTCCACGCCTCGCTTCCATACGTCAGAGTAGGGATCACAATACTATCATGCAATGACTTCTTAACTTCCATACTCACCTCCCTATTCCTCATCACTGCTTTCAGTGAACCAACAACCTTCCTTCCCTGCTGTACCCTTTCACGCACTTCATCCCCCAAAGTTCCATCCTTACTCATCACACTACCCAAGTACTTGAATGCACTCACATTCTTCACATCCTCACCATCCAACCTCACTGTACATTCTGTGACTTCATTCCTCTCAAACACCATAACTTTACTTTTGTTTACATTAACTTTCAGCTTCCTCCTCCTACACACTGTACTAAATTCATTCACCAAACCTTGCAACTCCCATTCACCTTCACTCAACAATACTGTATCATCAGCAAACAGCAACACCGGAATCTTCCAAATCTCACCCTCATTCACTAGTGACACTCCCACATCCACTGCCCTACCTTGCACCTCCTTTACAACCACATCCATGTATATATTAAATAATAATAATAAAATAAATCAATAATAATAATAAAATAAATCAATAATAATAATAATAATAAAATAAATCAATAATAATAATAATAAAATAAATCAATAATAATAATAATAATAAATAATAATAAAATAAATATAATAAAAAAAAAATAATAATAATAATTATTATTATTATAATACCGTAACAACAATAATAATTAACAACTATAATAATAAGACCTGCAACGACAAACATCCTCTGGCAGACGTGGTTACAAAGGCCTATTGCAAAGTGAACACCAACACTAAAAGGTCAAGGTCAGGCAGTTGCAATATCAAATAACTGAAAGGTCAAGGCAGGGGTCAGTAAACACCAACTGGGTTCACCTGGCTTGCTAGTGGTAGTCAGGTAAGCTGAATAACTAGATCTAAATATAATAAATAACTAAATGAATGAATGATTGAAGAAAGGCAAAAGAGTGAAATGAAAGAAATAAGAAGGATAAACGAAAAAAATAAAGGAAGGAAAATCCGAAAAAATGGAAAAAAGAAAAAAAAAACGTGTGAAGCAACGGGTCGTATTCCAGATGACACAGGATGCTTCTTAACAACTTTTCCTGAGCTATTTATTTTGCATATTACACCTCCCCTCACAAGCTATTTTCGCCCTTAAAATATCGACACAGGATGCTTCAGTAACATACAAGACGATACCGAGATATAAGGTGAAGACTAAATCGCTCAGAATGAGGTGTTACGGGATGTCCAAAGCCACTTAATTGACGAACGAATAGGAGAAAATTGGCGACAGATACTGGGACGAGCGGGTTGGTGCGTTCGCGTGAGGGCTACATATGCTGACTTATATTTTCTGCCGTACTTATAAAACATATGTTTTAAATGGCAAACAGCTTAATGCAAACTCTCAGGTACATGTTATCTTTTATTATTATTATTATATTTCTCTTATTATTATTATTATTATTATTATTATTATTATTATTATTATTATTATCATCATCATCATCATCATCATCATCATTGTTGTTGTTGCTGCTGCTGCTATTATTATTATTATTATTATTATTATTATTATTATTGTTGTTGTTGTTGTTGCTATTATTATTATTATTATTATTATTATTATTATTACCATTATTACCTCCCTCTCTGGATACCACGAGATGATCGGATTATTTCGAAAAGGAAAAGGGAAGTGAAGGGGGAGCTGAAAGAGGGCGAGAATAAAAGGATGAGGGAGAGAGGGAGAGAAAGGAAAGGAAGGCGAGGAAAGAGGAAGGTGAGAGAATAAAAACTGATGAGGGAGGTGATGAAAGGGAGAGGAAACTGGAGGAGGAAAGAAAGGAAAAGTGGGAAAAGAGAAGAAGGTAACAGGTATTCATTCTCTCTCTCTCTCTCTCTCTCTCTCTCTCTCTCTCTCTCTCTCTCACCTACCTAACCATCACATGCTCTTGCTCCTTTGCTCTCTCTAATTCTCTCTCCCTCTACCTCCACCCGACATGCCGTGGCGCCTCTTGCTGTCCCTCTCTCCCTGGGGAAATTACGGGTTTCCTTCACTGCTTACCGGACGTGGGGAGGAGCAGGGAGATCAGATGAGGTGGGGAGGAACAGGGAGATCAGTAGACGCGGGGAGGAACAGGGAGATCAGTAGAGGTGGGGAGGAACAGGGAGATCAGAAGAGGTGGGGAGGAGCAGGGAGATCAGATGAGGTGGGGAGGAGCAGAGAGATCAGATGAGGTGGGGAGGAGCGGGGAGATCAGAAGAGGTGGGGAGGAGCAGGGAGATCAGCAGAGGTGGGGAGGAGCAGGGAGATCAGATGAGGTGGGAGGAGCAGAGAGATCAGATGAGGTGGGGAGGAGCGGGGAGATCAGAAGAGGTGGGGAGGAGCGGGGAGATCAGTAGAGGTGGGAAGAAGCAGGGAGATTAGTAGAGGTGGGGAGGAGCAGGGAGATCAGCAGAGGTGGGGAGGAGCAGGGAGATCAGTAGAGGTAGGGAGGCAGGAGGAGCAGCAGAGAAATTCAGAAGAGATGGAGAGATACTTATGGTGAAATGAGAGATGTAGTGATGTAGAGAGGCCAATGGGGAGGTGGGGAGGAACAGATGAGGGGAGCGAGTCTGAGGTCTGAGGAGGCTTAGGGAGAATGGGGAGGAGTAGAGAGATCACCAGAGATGGGGATATATGAGGAGTAGGGGAGGCGCGCAGAGAGGCAGAAATATTTATGGGGAAGTGGGGGCGAGTCTGGGGTGTAAGGAGACTTGTGGAGGATTGGAGGAATCAACAGAGGCTTGGGGAGATACATGGGGATGAAAGGAGGTGTCAATATAGTAGTGGAGTAGTGAAGAAGGGAGGGGAGGACTGGGATGGAGTGACGAGCAGTGGGTATGAGAAACGTATGCAGTGTGAGTGGGGTGGGAAGGAGTGAGAATATGGAGGGGAGGAGTGGGAATAAGAGGGGATGAATGGATGCAGAAATACATGGAAAGGTGAAGGAGTGGGAATAAGATTAGGAACCACGGGGAAGCAAGAGGATACAAGGGGATTAGAAAAGGTGAGAGGGGGGATGAGAGGCGGTGAGAGGGGCGAGCAGGTGGGAGTAGCAGAGAGGTATGGAGGAGAGGGAGTCCTTAGGGAGGATTGGAAAGATAAAGGGAGAAGGATGGCCGAGTAGCGAGGGTGATGATGAAAGGGTGAGGAAAGACAAAGGACGGAAAATATAGAGAATTATGGAAGTGTACGGGAGGAATGGGGATATGTGGGGTGAGGGGAAGGAACGGAATGAAGGGAAGGAGTGGGTCGGAGGGGAAGGGTAGGGGTTGAAGGAGTGTGACGGTAATGGTGAGAATAAGTAAGGAGGTAGGGATTTGAGAGGGAGGAGAGGAGAACCATGGGGAGGGGGGGGTGAATAAGGAGGAGAGGAAGGGAGTGGGGAGGAGAGGAAGAAAGTGGGGAGACGAGAAGGGGATTGGGGAAAAGAGAAAGACAGTGAAGAGGAGAGAAAGGAAGTGGTGAGGAGAGGGAATGGGAAGGAGAGGAAAGAGTGGGGAGAAAGAAGGCAGTGGAGAAGAGAGAGAGCGGGGAGGGGGAGGGAGTGGAGAGGAGAGGAAGGTGAACAGGGAGGAGGAAGAGAGTGCGGGGCAATGGGGGAAGTGTGGTGTAAGATCGTAATGAAGAACAAGGGGAAGCGGGGGACGAAATGGAAGAGGAGGGAATGGCAAGAGAAATGGAAACATGGGAATGGGGACGAGAGGAAGGTTGTTGCAAGGTTAAGACTAATTAGAGATATGGAGAACGATAAAGGACTGGTGATGGACGTGCATGAAAGATGACGCGAATAAGTAGGGGTGGGGAAACGTGAGGAGGGGTATACTTTAGGTTGGGGTGGGGATGTGTAGTGGATGGGAGTGCAAGTTTGGGAATATTTTAGGGGGGTTAAGGATGAGAGGGGATGTGTGGGGCTGAGAGGTCAAATGTGGGAATATGTAGGGGGTGTAAGGATACGTGGGGGGGAGGTTGGTCGGGAATGGAGGTGAAATGAGAGTGGAGGGCAAGGCCGAGAATATATACAGAGGCATGGAGGCGTAAGGTGCCATTTAGATGTAGATAAGGTGGGGGAGGCGTATAGCGTATATGGGCGTAGTGGTGTGCAGGATGGAGGGGGGGGGTGTAGGCTTAAGTGTAGGTGTAGAAGCGTGTACTGTAAGTGAAAGTGCGTGTAGGTATAGGGGTGTTTAGGTATAGGAGTGCGTAGGTGTAAGAGAATGTAGGTGTAGGAGTGTGCAGGTGTAAGAGAGTGTAGGTGTAAAGATGTGTAGGTACTGGGGTGTTTAGATATATGGATATGTAGGTGCAGGAGTGTGCAGGTATAAGAAAGTCGGTGTAGGAGTGTGTAGGTGTAAGAAAGTGTAGGTGCAGGAAAGTGTTGGTGTAGAAAAGTGTAGGCGTAGCGGTATGTAGGTGTAGGGGTGTGTACTGTAGGTGAAGGAGTGTGTAGGTGCTGGGATGTGTGGGTTAGGGGAGGGGTTGGAAAGGAAAGTAGGGTAATATAAGGAAAGGTAAGATAAGTAAGGTAAGGTAGAGTAGGGTATGGTATGGTGGGGTAGGGTAGGGTAGGGTAGGGTAGGGTAGGGTAGGGTAGGGCAGAGTAGGAGAGGGTACGGCAGAGTAGGGTTGGGGTAAGGTAAGGTACGGAAAGGTAAGGTAAGGTAAGGGAAGGGAAGGTAGAGTAGAATTTGATAAAGTAATATAGTACTTTAGTTTATATCATTATTAAAGCAGGCTATAGCGAAATAAAGCAACTAAACTAAATAAAGGCCATTAGTGTTTTGTTCTACTCGCGAGGTTTTGTGGGTTCGTGAATTTCGAATCCATAGGAAATATAGCTATTGTTGAAGAAATAATGGTCGTAAATATTTGTATATACGTTTGAGGTTATATAGGTAATTATAAACATGAATGAAGTCTGCTTTCTTGACTCATTATAAAATATACATACATGAATACTGAATTAATATGCAGAAAACACTCCCGAGCATTTAAGAACCAGTGAGCTGAGAAATGATCTTGACCTAAAGAACGGATTAGCGGTCAGTCGCCGATATACAGCCGAACTGAAAACACCAACAATGCGGTAGATACGCATACGTGCAGTGGGATAACATACCGTACACAGATTTAATACTAAGGCTTTAACTACAGACTGCAGCCACTATGATCCTACAAGAAGGTGTACGGTCCCTCACTACGATAAGTATGCTAACATAACCTGATGCTGGCCAGTGAACAGGAATATTTAGGTTACTTTTAAGACCGAAGTTAATGCTGTATGCTTCCAATATAACAGTAAGTAATATTTCTTGTAGTTTTGGTATTAGGTGAGGTGAGGTGAGGTGAGGTGAGGTGAGGTGAGGTGAGGTGAGGTTAGGTTAGGTTAGGTTAGGATTGGTTTGGATTGGATTGGATTGGTTAGGTTAGGTTTGACTGGGTTTGATTTGGATTGGTTAGGTTAGGTTAGGTTTGGCTTGGTTAGGTTAGGTTAGGTTGTTAGGTCTGAATTGGTTAGGTTAGGTTAGGTTAGGTTGTTAGGTCTGGATTGGTTAGATTAGGTTTGGTTTGTTTTTTTGTTTGGTTGTTAGATTAGGTCACGTTAGATTTGGACTGGTTTGGTTATGGTCATGTTGGGTTAGAATTGGATTGGATTGGATTGGCATGGGTAGGGTGGGGTGGGGTGGGGTAGGGTAAGAAGTTCAGGTGAGGTAGAGTAGTTTAAAGTTAAGGTAAAGTAGGGTACGGTACGGTACGGTAAGTCCAGGTAAGGTAGGGTAGTGTAGAGTAGGTTAAGTTCAAGTAGGGTAGGGTAGGGCAGGGCAGGGCAGGGCAGGGCAGGGGACAGTAGGGTAGGGCAGGGCAGGGGACAGTAGGGTAGGGCAGGGCAGGGGACAGTAGGGTAGGGCAAGGTAGGGGAGAGTAGGGAACAAAAAGGTAGGGTTGGATAGGGTGGCACCGGGTAGGGAGAGGTAGGTTAGGGAAAAGTAGAGTAGGGCAGGGTAAAGCAGTGAAGGGTAGCGTAGGGTTGTGCAGGGTAGAAGAGGCTAGAGTTGGGTTAGGCAGGGTAGAGCAGAGAAAGGCTGCGTAAGGTTTGACATAGCAGGACAAAAAGTGGACAAGGTACGGCAGGGTAAAGTGGTAAAGTATGACAGGGAAGGGCAGGAGCAGGACAATGAATAGTGCGGTACGGGTGGGGAGGGGAGGAAAGGTGAAGAGTGGAGGGATACGGGGGAGGAGGACGGGTGGAGGGATACGGGAGGAGAAGGGAGGGGGGGAGGGTGTCAGCAGGGGTGGGAGTGGGGGGAAGGCAAGGGTGGGGGAGGAGAGGAGAAGGCTGGGGTGGGGGATGGGAGGGGAGGTGGGATGAGGGGGGGTTAGACGAAAGGGGGAGAGGGAGTTGGAACAAGCGGGAGGGTCAAACGGTAAAGACGGTGCGGGGCTATTGGGGTCACTGGGGTGATGTGTATTGGGGTGGTTGGTGGCATAGTGGCTGGAACACGCCGGTGGAAGTGATGGCCTTGCATAGGTTAAATCCCAGATCTGACTGGAGGCCTTTCGATCACGCACCGCCTCCTGATCTGATTAAAGTGCTACTAAATATATTAGCCTCGGTCCCTACGCTTCAAACAAGGTAAAAACAGATTGGCTAATGCTGTATTATCTGAATATCGTATCGTAATCATGATATATCCTGCAACGAAACATCCTCGAAACCACTGTTAAATAAAATCCTTGTCTGCTGTCCTTTGCATTGCCGTGAAACATTTACAAATACTATGGCATCAAGAGCCATATAACGGTACCAGTAACAACACTCCCTGGCTCCTATGATTCACTCTCAGATGAATTAAATCGCCTGGTGTTGACTGGGATAATCATGACGCGACCAAGACAGTATACTAACCTTTGCCGTGGTGATGTCGACGAGACTGACGACCACGCCTCATTTCAAACGCCAAAATCTCCTTCACTTCTCATTTGGCGGTGAAATCCTTCCGGTAAGATAATTTCGACGATGTAGGCGCTATAATCAGTACGTTAATTGCCTCGTGACTTGCATAATGAAGGCGATGATCGAGGATTTAATAGCACTAATGCAATCACTCCGCACCGACTCAGTGAACCGGCTGACTCTGAGATGGCTAGAGCTACCCGGTCGACTCAAGGCTGGTCAACGTGTCCGACTGTTTTTCTGGATAATCCCAGGCTAATACCCTCCTTTTTCTTATTTCACCACTTACATCACCATAAATATACAGTTCATCACTTTTATAAAATAATATGCGGCAAATCTGAGCACGGGTGATAAAGCTACACGTTAGTGGGAAATAAACTGCAACTTTGTAGTGTTGGCCATCCTGCTTCTGTGTGCTCCCAGGACTGTTGCTGCCCTCTGATTGGCTGACACGGCAAGACTAACCGATCACGAGAGTTCTCACCTGCTATACTAGCCCATGATTTATAAGCAACGGGTTTGGTACTTTAGTGAAACTGATACTAACCTTAAATACTAAAGGTAATGATACATGTTTATGTTCGCGATGACTGGTTTACGAAGTTATTGATACCTAATACCAAAAAAAGCGAAATGATGCAAGTACGAGCATATACCTGTATATACCTGTGTAGACTGTCTCTCTCTCTCTCTCTCTCTCTCTCTCTCACACACACACACACACACACACACACACACACACACACACACACACACACACACACACACACACCTTAAATAGTTTACGCATTTGAAATTGCTCGTTACTGTCTACAACTAGATGCTAGGCAAGTTATTATTAAGTGTAATATAGTGGAGACAGACTGTTTACATGCATTCCGGTGTAATTCTCAGTTGCGTAACACCCTGATGGGAGAATTAGGAAAAGAGATCGAAGGAAAATATGACGACGGGGAGAAAAGTAGTATAATTGGAAGATGAAAAGATGAAAAAGGAATATGTGATGTAATGGAAGGGGAAACAATAAGACTTATCAGGACCAGAAGAAAAAGAACGAATATATTGTTAGGATGTGGAGCTGAGAAAGAAATTGGAAGAAAAGACAGCGAAAAAAAAAAAAAAGACTGAAAAGAAAAGGAGAGGTGCAACAGGGAAAGGAGGAGGAAGAGGAGGCGAGAGGTAAAGTATTAGGAATGGGATAAATGGAAAGAAAAGGGAAAAAAAAGTAACACCAATGAGAGAGAGAGAGAGAGAGAGAGAGAGAGAGAGAGAGAGAGAGAGAGAGAGAGAGGCCCTAATAACTGGTACTCATGTATTCCTCTCTACTTCAGCTTAAACTACCTAAGGCCATAGTCTCAATTAGGTCCATGCCGCAGTGCCAGAGGAAAAAGTGAGGCTGCAGTCTCTCTCTCTCTCTCTCTCTCTAGTAAAGAAAAGTTTAGTTTTAATTAGCACTTCCCTTGCAGAGCCTCCTAGCTCATAGCAGGTCTTTAAGTACGCACCCACGCACAATCCCACTACGAAACACACACACACACACACACACACACACACACACACACACACACACACACACACACACACACACACACACACACACACACACACACAATTAACCGGAGTACGAAAAACGTTAATCAAACTTCTGCTTCGAGAAAGTTTATGGTTTTCCTGCCCTCTAATGGAGCAAGGATTACACCGTATAAAACACCAGTCATGTCTTTTCTCCCCCGCAGCCCCCATGCTGGTCAAGTATGAAACACACTGGGCGGAGGTTTATGGGTGACTATATCTTTCTCTATAAATCTAAGTATGTCCATCAATAAGCTACCTATCTTTCTGGACCTACCTACCTACCTATTTATATCTATACCTATTTGCCTACCTACCTACCTACCCATCTATAATAGTGACAATCATGTTGAAATTCTGTAGGGGAACCAATTCTTTCCTCCACGGCCGCTTGTCTTTCATTAGTAAATTGCCTCCAGCTTCTTCCTAAACTCCGAATCTGTCCAGTCGATGTAGAATCCAAATTACAGATATCCTGGCAAAGTATAAATCTACCTACCTACCTATCAATCCTTGTCTATTTATCTACATAGTGAGTTGAGGCGCTCCAACCGAATGTGGCCCATAAAGGTCTACCTCCAAGCGGTGACAGGGGGTTCTTGCTCAAGTATTGCCGCTCAGGAAAAAGCAACTGGTCACTCTCACCTTAATGTAGGGACTCAGTAGCCTAGCCCCAGATTCCTACGCTCCTGATGGGATAGATTACACCACTATATTCTCTTGTATGTTATTTACGTAAACTCTTCCGACATTATATATATATATATATATATATATATATATATATATATATATATATATATATATATATATATATATATGCAAATAAATTCAAAGGTGTAATGTCCAGGATAAATTGCTAGGGTAGGTGGGGGCGCTAACCATCCACTCACTCGGTGTAGTGCTGCTCTCGGATATCTGCCTTTTCCTCTCCTCCATCCTTCTTTCCTTCCATCCTCTTCTGTCTTTCCTTCATTCTTTCCTCGTCCTTCTGCCTACGGGTGACTTCACACTCTCTCTTCTGTCTTTCTTTCTTTCATTCATTCCGCCTCCTTCGGCCTGTGGGTGACTCGACACTGAGTGACAAGCCAATTGGTTTCCTGTACACCAGGAAACCATTTACTACGCTGGGCGGTAACCATATAACCAAATTTTGACGGCAGGTGGTTTAGTGGGTAATTACGGTGCTCCAATCGGATTGAGCCGGTGAGAGTTTATATCCAAGGGGTGGTTGGGGATTACTGCTCACGTAATGCCACTCAGGGATGAGTGAGACTGGTCACTCTCATCTTAAATGTCAGGACCAACTTACCTAGCCCCGGGCTCCTACGCTCCTCATGGGGCAATGTAGGACTGGATGATGAATGAATGAATGAAATGAAAAAGTGCAACGAGGCCTCCTGTGCTACCTAGAATACAGCCCTTAATCCCGCCCTATGACCCTTCTGGACACTAATGAACGCCTGCCTCTGTACATGCAAAATTTAATTAAGTGTACCATGAAGCAGCAAATCAATTCTGTTTTCTTTACATAATTGTTTTTGGCCTCTCTCTCTCTCTCTCTCTCTCTCTCTCTCTCTCTCTCTCTCAATGTGTCTATTCTCCTCTATTCTGTTCTTCATGACCCCATTCCACTGCCTCCCATCTTTCTCTCTCTCTCTCTCTCTCTCTCTCTCTCTCTCTCATGAAGCAGCTTGGAGGGGGTAGCTCAGATAAAGTTAATTAGCCCGGAGGAAAACAGGTAAACAAGCGAACCAATTTAAAGTTTTTGGGGGAGACAGAAAAGGGAGGTAAAGGGAGAGGGAGAGATAGGAGGATAAGGGAGACAGGGGAGCATGATATGGGAAAGAGTTGGGATATATATATATATATATATATATATATATATATATATATATATAATATATATATATATATATATATATATATATATATATAATCAGGTAGCTAAAAGGGAGGCAGATCACCAAACAAAAAGCAAATATCGACAGATAATATACTGTAATTATTTATATTACACACACACACACACACACACACACACACACACACACACACACACACACACACACACACACCCCGCTCGCTGGCGCAGTGGTAACGTTCTCGCTTGCCATCTGGTAGACGGAAGTTTGCGCCTCGCTCAGGTTGCGAAAAGTTTAACTGACGAAGTGGGTGGTCAATGTCCCCCTTGAGCAAGGGGACGGGTGTGTGGGTGTGTAAAGGTCACAGCCTTGCCCTTAGATCGGACTATATGAGCTCTCAGCTCCCTTCCGGGATGGTAAAAAATGCTGACGATCACGACCATCAAGGGATCCTGACCGACCCGGTGAATTAAACACACACACACACACACACACACACACACACACACACACACTATCATTTTCAACAACGTAGCTCAGTGAGGTGCACAGACCAAAATCACGTTTTTGGCAGAAAAAGTCGTTCGATTTGTTTGTTTGTTTGTTTGTTTATTTATTTTTAAGTTCCCATGCGTGGCCGGGTCAAGGGCAAACGTTGTGTGTGTGTGTGTGTGTGTGTGTGTGTGTGTGTGTGTGTGTGTGTGTGTGTGTGTGTGTGTGTGTGTGTGTGTGTGTGTGTGTGTGTGTGTGTGTGTGTGTGTGTGTGTGTGTGTGTGTGTGTGTGTGTGTGTGTGTGTGTGTGTGTGTGTGTGTGTGTGTGTGTGTGTGTGTGTGTGTGTGTGTGTGTGTGTGTGTGTGTGTGTGTGTGTGTGTGTGTGTGTGTGTGTGTGTGTGTGTGTGTGTGTGTGTGTGTGTGTGTGTGTGTGTGTGTGTGTGTGTGTGTGTGTGTGTGTGTGTGTGTGTGTGTGTGTGTGTGTGTGTGTGTGTGTGTGTGTGTGTGTGTGTGTGTGTGTGTGTGTGTGTGTGTGTGTGTGTGTGTGTGTGTGTGTGTGTGTGTGTGTGTGTGTGTGTGTGTGTGTGTGTGTGTGTGTGTGTGTGTGTGTGTGTGTGTGTGTGTGTGTGTGTGTGTGTGTGTGTGTGTGTGTGTGTGTGTGTGTGTGTGTGTGTGTGTGTGTGTGTGTGTGTGTGTGTGTGTGTGTGTGTGTGTGTGTGTGTGTGTGTGTGTGTGTGTGTGAGAATCAGGTAGTTCAAGCAGATACAGACCACTAAAGATACAGCTGGTATCGAAAAAAAAAAAAAAAAGATAATTCAACTGACTGATGTAGATAGATATACTGATAGATACGGATATTTAGACAGATGAAGAGAGATAAAGAACGATGAATAAAAGGTAGGGCAAGAGAGGCAGATAGTGTTCCTTAGTATAGATGAAGAAAGGACAGACAGACAGACAGACAGACAGAAAGATGGATAGATGGAAGGATAGACTGACAGACAGACAGAAAAATGGACAGATGGAAGGACAGATTGACAGATTGACAGACAGACAGACAGACAGACAGAAAGATGGATAGATGGAAGGATAGACTGACAGACAGATATACACTTGGACAACCATATTAAGGCAAACAGTAAATGCCAGATTGACACATGAAACTAGAAAGGATAGATCGATATACTGTATTTATATAGATGGACAGAAATTAGACACGTAGATACAACCACACAGGTAAGACAGAGACATAGCCAGACACAGATAAGATAGACAGAGAGATAGATAGATAGACACGACATACAAAAATAGATATACAGTGAGGGGTTTGGGGCTGAGGTTGCTAGCATCTGCCTTCTTCGTTAGCCACAACTTCTGGCCTTGTAGTTAACACTGTTGCCCGAAGTTCATCTCTCTCTCTCTCCCCCCCCCCCTCTCTCTCTCTCTCTCGATCATGTTTTTTCTTTCTTGGTGTATGTATGTATGTGTGTATGATGCAGTTCCACGCTAACATATGAGTCTGGTTGAAACGATAGATTTCTGTGCCACTCTATCTTTGCCACAGACCACCACCACTCTGAGTCAACACACACTGCATACTGTTTGATTCTGTTAAGTCTTTATTTAATCCCAGCCTACTCTCTCTCTCTCTCTCTCTCTCTCTCTCTCTCTCTCTCTCTCAATATATCTGTATCTACCTGTCTGTATCTATCTATCTACCTACCGAATATTATGTGGGGTATTATTTTCTTTGCATTTATTTTCTGCCTACGTCTTTTTTCCTGCCATTTGTTTCTCTCCTTTCTCTCCACTCCAAGAAAACACCCCCAAAATAAATAAATAAATGAATAAATAAATAACCAACACAATGACTATTACATCTCTATTATTCCACCACAAGCACTCCACTTAGACTTAATTATCACGAGATCATCATTCCATCTTAACACCATCATTCCATCTCATACTAGCACCCTGTGAACAGATGTCAACACTGATTTATTCGCATAGTTAAAGTGTCCAAACTCACAAGGGAATGCACGATGGTCTACACACAGTTACAGTACACTCACGTACTTCTTGGCGAATTGGCATGACGATTAATAAGCATAAAAGAACTTAGAATCGTAAACGTGTCTCTATGGCTTGACTTTTGACCCCCAAAAAACACTTAAAAGACAAACAAATAAATGAATAACAAAAATAACTTGCATAGGAGTACTGACCCATGGAACAATTGTACGTATGAAATAAAGGAACTGTGCCAATTGCAGAAAGTGTTTGGAAGAAAAAAGAAAGAAACAAAGACCCAGGGTAAATACACTTGGCCTCCTTCCCATTATCGTTCCATCTCCCACAAACGACCTCTACTGACGCTTTACCTACATAAGCAAATCAAGAACCTGTCCTAAGTCAACCTTCAATAATAACTGTTGAATCTGATGAATGTGTTCCAGAGGGCTTAAGATCTTACATAATGGCTCACTTCATCACCTTTAATCCAGTTTACCCTAACCTAACAAGCCATTATCCCGCATCAAACCTTGAAAAGTTATGGACGAAGTATTACCCCGTCAAACCCTCAGTAATTTACAGACGAATAATTAACCCAAATCAAACCTTCAGAAATTTAAAGACTAATAATTAACCCAAATCAAACCTTCAGAAATTTAAAGACTAATAATTAACCCAAATCAAACCTTCAGAAATTTAAAGACGAATAACTACTAAGTATAATCCTCCTCCTCTATATCTGAGGAGGGACGCCTTCACGTGGTGGCACCGATATGGCTGGGTGGTGGTGCTGCCCTCTATTACAGTCGTCCCTCAGTCTCCTCTCTATCTCCTGAATGGAGGATAGTGGACTGCAAGAAAGGGGACTTCAGCCTGCAGTCCACCGGGTTCACATTCACGTAAGCCTGGCGTTGCATCTACTACTACTATTACTACTACATCTTAACCCCTTCAGTACAAGATGTTCCTCTTGCTCTATTATCTGTCGGCCAGTGTATCTATCTATTTTCCTTTTTATCTATCTATGCCCATCAATCTATCTACCTATCTATCCATCTACCATTTATGTCTATATCAATCTATCTACCACCAGTCCCTTATTGACTTACAGGAGCGTAGGGTGTGTGTGTGTGTGTGTGTGTGTGTGTGTGTGTGTGTGTGTGTGTGTTGAGAGAGAGAGAGAGAGAGAGAGAGAGAGAGAGAGAGAGAGAGAGAGAGAGAGAGGATGAAAAACAAACGGTGCCACTATTCAAGAGGAGCGAAAAGGCTAGACAAAGTTCAGCAAAGGTCAGGGGGTGAGAAAGAACGGAATATGGAGACAAAAACTGAATAACTCTCTCTCTCTCTCTCTCTCTCTCTCGTTATAAATGCATTTTTATCATTTCACCTCTATCGTATTTTCCTTCTTTTCATCCCTTTCTCCATTTTTTTACATGAATATATACCGTATGTGATACACACACACACACACACACACACACACACACGTATATTTCCCTCTTTCTCTCTCTCCCTCCTTAAGCGCACACACCTTCCCTCTCACTGCATCCTCCTCCTCCTCCTCCTCCTCCTCCTCCTCCTCCCCCAACTCACAAACACACCTTAACCTTCATCTCTCTCTCCGCTCCCCACACAAACACACACGAAAACTCTCTCTCTCTCTCTCTCGTCATTCAATATTCCATGAGTATTATTATTAGTATCATTAGTAGTAGTAGTAGCATGAGTAGCAGCAGTAGTAGTAGTACCAGTAGTAGTGGATGTAGTAGCAAGAGTAGTAGTAGTAGTAGTAGTAGTAGTAGTAGTAGTAGTAGTAGTAGTAGTGGTGGTGGTGGTGGTGGTTCCAGTCAAAGGTTTACCTTAAACGTGAACTCAGTGGACCCTAGACTTAAGCTGTCCTTCTCCATCCCTCCACCATCCTCCTTCCAGGGGATAGGGAAGTAGCTGAGGGACGTTTGTACAACCAGGCAGTGGAGCCGCCTAGTTACATCGGTGCCACCACATGAAGGCGTCCCTCTCCAAAACAAAGTCAATAAATACTCTTTCCACTACTGAAGTATTTATTAACCCCTTCAACTCGAGGACGTAATTCCAGTTTTATTCTTGCTGTCCTCACACGATTTTATTTGAATTATGGAGGGACTTATTGCAATGGAGAGGTTGCTGAAGGACACTGTACATTGAACCCACACCAGTTCTCTAAGTCTCTCTTGGTTTGAACATACCGGTAGTCGTCTGGGTGAGATGGAAGGGGTGGGGGTTGGGAGGTACATGTGAGAGGCGAGTGTGAGCTGGAGGGAGTGCAGCTTGATGGAGTACGAAAAGGAGACATGGGAGTAATTCGTTTCAAACCACCCGATCCGTGATTAAAGCGTTCATTTATTGATAGAAAAATAAAACTAAAAAAACAAGAACAAAAATTACCTGATTCGAGGAAAGAAGTCTTAAAAAACAAGCTACTATGTCAAGTAATTTTCATCACTAACATCGAATAATTTGTTGCTTCAAGTGATCTTTCACTCTTGTTAATGCTAAAGGTCTGCAGTGCGTTATTCCTTCCCATTTTCCTGTACAGCTGATTACCGGAGAGTCTGGAGGGTGGAGGAGAGCCTGCTGTTTTGCTATCCCCTTCACAATATTACGTAATCGGTGAACAGGTCTCTCTCTCTTAATATTCAGAGCAGAAAGGTGATAACGAAAGTAAGGTCTGTGTGGTTTGTATCTCTCTCTCTCTCTCTCTCTCTCTCTCTCTCTGACACACGTAAACACTTTCCAATCATACACGTGCCTTTCGCTGACACACACACACACACACACACACACACACACACACACACACACACACGCCACTGCTTCCCTCTTCCCCTTCGTTGGTTCTTCCTCCGCGATCGTTCTGACACACAGCCACCCCCCCATCTCTCTCTCTCTCTCTCTCTCTCTCGTAATGCTGAGACAGACAGACAGACAGATACAGATAGGTAAATATACCGATAAACAGAAACAGACACACTAGTATAGACAAACGGACTGATTCAGATAGACAGACTGAGACAGACAGACAGCCTGATATAAAATGGCAAACTGATAGATACACTGACAGGAGAGAGAGAGAGAGAGAGAGAGAGAGAGAGAGAGAGAGAGAGAGAGAGAGAGAGAGAGAGAGAGAGAGAGAGACTTTTTCGAAGCAGATAAAATTCAATAAAAACCAACAGGGGTTTCAAAACCAAACTCACAATACGAAGTTTTTCACATTTCTTTATTTCTTTTCCCCCACTCCGAGATGTGGTTCTGTGCAGCAATGAGGACCAGAGTTCATATGTGGCAGGAACGGTCTGACGATCTGAATTTCGTTTAAGCCAATTTTTGTTATTAATGGTCCTGATGATCTACTAACATGGCATAAAAACACCCCCATTGACCCCAACATACCATCAGTCACGTATGAGACAACCGTGTTAAAAATGGACGGTGGGTATTTGCGCCGAGGTGGTGTCATGTGAAGGCGTGTGGCGCGTAACAGGAATGCTTGGCCTCAGGGAACGGAGTATCAGTCATATGCCCAGTGTCGTACCAGGAGGAAAAATCAACCAATAAGGCAAATTTTACCACGGTGATATAAAAATCCGATGACATGGTTTACATTATGACTTTGCTACCTGCAGTCGGTGATGGAGAGGGACGCCTTCACGTGGTGGCAGTGATATAACCAGATGGTGGAGTCGCCTAGCTATACAAACGTCCCTAAAGTCCCTCCTTATTCCCCAACAGGAGGATGGTGGACTTGAGGATGAGAACGTCAGCCTACAGCTCACCGGGTACACGTTTTAGATGAACCACTACTACTACTACTATTACCACCACCACCACAATACTACAACAACCACAACTACTACTACTACTACTACTATAACAACAATCACCACTCGATCACATTCACCCTTAGATAAAAATTTTGCCCTGAGGGGTTAGATATAGCCACCATTATCCTGCAATTATATGTCCACCTCCAACTAGACAATTAGAGGAGGCTAATTTACGGCTTTATTTAACAACCTGCTGATTTCGTTCGATTTTATTCAATTTTGGAGAGAGTGTTTGAAGAGAGAGAAAAGTAAAATCGAAATGACGACATAACCTTGAGCGGAAACAGCGCGTGAATGCCCCAAAATAAAAAGGAAAACAGAAAAAAAAACAGGAAAAGAAAAAAAGGACAAAGAAAAGAAAAAAAATGATATGAAAAGAAAAAAACAGACGTCAACTTCCCGTTCCTGTCTCCGTTTCTCCATTTCAAAAATTTCCTTTTTTTCTTTTGTTTTTTCTTGTCTTTTTGAGGTTTATAAATTGGTTAGGCTGTGAGATGGAACTGTCCGCAGAACTAAAAAAAAAAAAAAAAAAAAAAAGAAGGGGGTCAATAACTGGAATGAAAAACTAAAAAAAAAGAAAAGTTACAAATGAAATGGAGAGAAAAATACTCGCATTCACAACATAGTGATGGTAAAATCTCAATCTCTCTCTCTCTCTCTCTCTCTCCCTCTCTCTCTCGCTCTCTCTCTCCCTCTCTCTCTCTCTCTCTCTCTCTCCCTACCTACCTACCAACCATTTAACTCTTCTAATATACTATAGCAGTAGCCGTGTGTGTGTGTGTGTGTGTGTGTGTGTGTGTGTGTGTGTGTATTTCGGGCAGCCGAAACTACACATTCAAATCGCAACAAAAGTGTCACAAAAATCGCAAAAAATTCGGTGATGTGAAAAAACTTGGTCCCATCACGATTGAAAAACTTTTACTATATTTAATGCGCGATCACATTTTGACAAAAAAAAAAAAAAAAAAAAAAAAAAAAAAAAACCCGCTCTCGGCGCCCGGCATAGGATCTCCGTGAAATTTTTTGCCCACAGCTATAACTAAATATATTATAGCAGCGCGAGAGCCCTCCGCAGGAGCAAATGCGAGGGGCCCGAAGGGCCCACGAGGACTTGTATGTTTCTATGTATATATGTATGAACGAACGTATCTGTCCATGCATATATGTATTACTATATCTTTCTCAAATTCCTAACAAAACATCTACCTTGCCGTACCACCTCCCTCAACCACAACCCCCCCCCCTCTCTCTCTCTACTTACCCTTCCATCTTTCTCCAGCCTCTCTCTCTCTCTCTCTCTCTCTCTCTCTCTCTCATCGGTATGTGTGGCCACCTCCCGACTCCGGCCCAATTACCAACTCGGCTTCGTGTCATTAACTGCGATTTGCTCCAGGCTTCCACCACCACTACAAAACACGCCAAAATGAAAACAAAAAACTCAATACCGGAATTTCCTCATTAACCTGACTTTTTTCCTCAGCTGGTGGCGATATTGGTGACCTGGATTTTTATACTGGTTGTGGAGATTATAATTCTCTCTCTCTCTCTCTCTCTCTCTCTCTCTCTCTCTCTCTCTCTCTCATATACATCACAGTTTGGAGACGTATATAACTCATCTGTTTTTCCTCGTTCGTGTTCCAAACGGTTCTCAACTTGGTGTCATTCCTTTATATCATCATCAGTTCGCATCAAACATGAAAATATTGTTCCTCGGCCACATACCTCCACCATCCTTCCTTTGTTTCTTGTTATTTTAAAATAAGAGCGTTTTAAATGTACGGATAGATTCAAAGGCCAAATGACGCAATGACACAAATTCTGGGATCCTATGTTCTTGTAAGTTCATTAATCACAATGGTAGTTACTCGTATACTCAATTTATACAGAGTTTTCCGATGAACACAGTTTTTGCAAGTCTCTCTCAATCCCCTACTAATACTGTTGTTATGGAAAAGAACCCAAGGTGGAAAGTCTACAAAATATAACTCTTCTAAGGAAAAATGGGTAAAAGAACCCCCCTCCCCCCAAAAAAAAAGAAAAATCTGTCCGTTCAGAGATCCCCATTGGATGCACTGTATTTAATAATGGAGGTCAGAGGCAATCAGTAAGACAGACAAGTGCGACAGTTCCTGAGATGACCTGTTGTGCACATGGAACACAGCACCGGTAACCCTTCAGTGTGTGTGTGTGTGTGTGTGTGTAATATATATATATATATATATATATATATATATATATATATATATATATATATATATATATATATATATATATATATATATATAGATAGATAGATAGATAGATAGCTAGACAGATAGATAGATAGATATAGATATGAGAAAGCAAATAAAAAGCTAGAAGGGCGCTGCTTACCCGCCGCAAGAGGTGCATGGAAAGAGTATGGAAGGCAAGTGACCAGGTCCATAGCAGTAGACAGAAGTGAGAGAATACTATATATATATAAACGTACTGAAATGGTTACTGGAGACTATTTATAATTCCTTTCCATGCAGGAAATCCTTTTAAGCTAAACAAAATCGTCTGGTGACTGCAAGAAAATATAAGTCATTGAATATAATAATGATCAGCATACCCCTGTTTTCAAGCACGTGAGACCTTATCCATCAAATTAACCAAATTAAACAATGCTTTTGTGTAAAGGAAACTGAAACAAACTCGACCAAACTGTATATGGGAAACTCTGCCAAACAAACAAGCCAGGGAGGAATGCTTTAAAATCACTTCTTGACGTCGATCTGAAGCGGAACAAAATCGTCTGGCGGCGGTCGTAATGAAAAACAAAAGTAATCCTCGTATTCCTTTTTTCACTTCGGTGATGTCTCTACATTTCATTCTTGTTATTTTACAGGGTCTGGGCTCTGGAGGGGTTATATAGAGCCTTCATCAACACCATCACCACAAGGATGCTCTCCTATGTTACTTAAAACTAGAACAAAATTGATGTGTGCACAGGGACTGGAGGATAGGGCTAATCCAAACTCTATTGTAACCAAAAAGAAAGCATACGAGTAGAATAAAAAGTTGATAAAGCACTGCGGGAATGTCTTCCTGCTTTTCATAGGGACTGGACCCAAACAGGACCTAAAAAGAGATCCCCAAAGGACTTCAAATGAATAGGTAGCTGGAGATTAATTAAGGGGGTCATAGGAGGGCCAATGTAACTGTCCTGGAGGCCATAGGGGAGGATGCAAAAGGATAATCTCAAATCGGGTCCTCAGTAAGGCAATCAGTCAGTAACTCCGTGACACTTGCTTTTCTGGACCGGGCCCTAGGAGTGTCTGGCAATCACCCCGTAGCATCACACTCAAAATATAAAGCACAACCCTCGACTATCAGAAACAATCAGACCCAAACAGATCAAACACTTCTAAGTTTAAACGGGTCTCTGAAGCAAACACGGACAAACAACACAGAGGACAGTGATACAAACAAGTGAGCGACGAATGCGTCCTCGCGTGAGCCTCTAAATGCTAATATCGCCGCGGAAAACAGGGTTGGATCCGAATTACGCACGATCGAGAGATATATATTCGCTTTGGACTGACTGAAAACTGGGGTTCGGAGAGAGAGGTGGACTGGAATTGAGAGACTAATATTAGAAAATTGAGAGAGGGAGAGGCTAGAATTGGGAGAGGAATAGACTGAAATTGAGAGGGAGAGGCTGATATTGAGAACTAAACTGGATTTGAGTGGGGAAGAGGCTACCACTGAGAGAGAATCAGACTGGAATTAAGAAAGGGTAAGGTTAGGAATGAGAGAATTAGACGAACTCAGATAGGAAGAAGCCAGAAGTGAGACAGAAAGAAGCTAGAAGTGAGAAAGAATTTGACTGGACTTGAGGAAGAAAAATCTGAGTATGGGAAAATAACCTGACAACTATGAGAGGAATGTTATGGAACTAAAGGAGACGAAGAGTGGACCTTATGAATGCAAAGGAGCTGTAAGGGAAGACAGATGGTGACTGACGACCTCTGCCTGACAGTCTGACCGGTCCGCGAATAGAACCCAGAGTCTTCCTCTTCTACCCCTCTCATTATCCCGTTGATTCTACTGGCTTAAGTTCTTTGATAACACAGGATTTTATTCGACTGAACCAATATACCGTATCCCAGGGCCTCGTCAACTATTAATTTCTGGCAAATACAAGACGATTTTATTCATCTGAGAGTAGGTTATAGGGGTCAGTGTGTTCTGGTGGTCGCACAGCAATAATATGGTTAACCTGAGGGTGTTAATACCGTCAACATTAACCTTCTCATGGTCAGGACACCTCAAGTATTCTATTTCAGACGATTTTTTTCAGTTGAGATGGAAGAGTACCGTATCATCATAGTTTGTTTAAAGTTGAGTGATATTACCGTCAATATTAACTTTCTCAAAGTCAGGGTACCTATAGTATTTAATTCCAGACGATTTTTTTTTTTTTTTCAGCTGAGAGTGAGTCACGGGAACTAGAGAATGTAAGGTGGACGAACCCAGATCTATAAAATGGCTAATCTGGCAACCCAGCCGAGTGACGTAGGAGCTGCCAGGCCACCACCGATTGTTTACGATGGAGGAGACACGAGTGGGGCTCGGTCGCCTGGCCTTAATGACCCCTCTTAGTCTGCATCCGATAGCTGCCCACCTCACCCTGATTGACCTCATTTGGACCGATTTAATGGCATCAGGGCATCTGACAGGGACGGAATGGGCGAGTGGAGGAGAGGGAAGGAAGAGAGGATGAGGGGAAAGATGGATGGGATGATGGGGCTGCCTAAGTGAAAGTGAAATTGAAACTTAAATAGATATGTTTATTTAATCAAGAATACTGTAAAATAAAACTGTAATATATGAACACCACCAAGTACGACTGATATTTTCAACCAGAAATTCTCTTAATGAAACCTTACAAGCTTGACAATCATATAATTCTTGGATAATGATTTTTCTACGGGCACTTTGTGAGTGTCCAATTTCTTTTTCGTGAGATAGTGTAACAGTGAGTCAGTACCAAATTTCTACTGAGAGAGAGAGAGAGAGAGAGAGAGAGAGAGAGAGAGAGAGACAGACAGACAGACAGACAGACAGACAGAGAGAGAGACAGAGAGAGAGAGAGACAGAGAGAGAGAGAAATAATGACTAACTGGAGGAGAGAGGAAGGAAGATTAAACCAGAGGAAAAAAACATACTGAATACGTCACTGGAAGAGAAGGAAGGAATGAAAAAAAAAAAACAGGAAAGACAGAAAAGAATAAAGAATAGCAAAATCAAATATGTAAAAACGAACTCTATACCAACGCGTAAGAAAAGAAAATTGCTAATAAAAACGCTGCCAATACACAAACACAAACAATCTGGAAAAAGCTAATGAACTGAAAAGTAATGCTAGGAAAGAAGAGGTGGATATCAAAGAGAAATCCTGAGAGAAATGGAAAAAACAAAACTACAACTAAAAATAAGCGAAGAAAGGCGAAAAAGAATAAAGGGTAAGGCTAAGAGTTAAAGTTAAAAAAGGATCAAGGAAAGTTAAATCGTGAGAAGTGACGAAAAGGTAAAACGGCTAAAAGGTAAAGGTAGGAGCGATAAAAAGGTAAAAAATGGTCCTGAGAGAAAGGCTTAATCGTGAAAAAAAAAAAGTGAAGAAAAGCAAAACAGAATAAAAGGTAAAGCTATGAGGGATGAAAAGCTAAAAAAAAATGAAGAATGAAAAGCTAAATCGTGAGAAAGTGAAAACGATGAAAGAAAACAGTGACGAAATGCAAGCGGGTTTTACAGCGTGTTCGGCACCTCCTCTGCAAGGTCTGGGTGGGTTCGTCGTCGCTAAAATTCGGCTTTCACTGTTTTCTCTCTTACTTTCTGATTTTCGGCGTTTCTCTGTCTTTCGTTCAGTTCTCAGCGTTTATACTCGCTGTCAAATCTCTCTCTCTCTCTCTCTCTCTCTCACTAAGGATTTATCTCGAGAGTCTGCACGCGCATGCTCTCTCTCTCTCTCTCTCTCTCTCTCTCATGGATTTATCTCAAGTCTGAGCACACACACACACACACACACACACACACACACACACACACACTCTCTCTCTCTCTCTCTCTCTCTCTGTTTTTCATCGTTCTTCAGACTTTACCCCTAACACTTTTCACCATTTTCTCTCTTTACTTGACCTCATCAGCCAGAAGATATATATATATTTTTTAATTTTACCTTGTTACCTCCAGACGATTTATCTTAGAAGAACCTCTCGTAGTGAAGGGGTTAAGCGCTTTGTCCCTTCATTCCAAGGACCTACTTTTCTTTTGTATTTTTTTTTCTATCCCAGGCAACTTTATTTACCTTAAGAAAGATTTTAAGTAATGAAGTTAATGAGAGCTTCTACCTTCAGGAAATTTCATCCAATCAGTCTTGAAGAATCATGTCGAAATTCAGAAGTTAGAAAATGGCATTATACACCCAAATAATTCTAGAACAAATCCTCTGAATAAAATCGTCTAATGATGAGTTAACTGAAATGAAAAACGTTACTGGACTGATGGGATAAATCTCAGAAAAAATTTAAGGCAAAGTGAAGCGGAAGACAAAAGAAAAAAGAAAAAGAACGAAAAAAAGAAGAGAAATAACAAAGAGGAGAGGGAAAGAGAAGAAAAATTCTACGAGAAAAAGAGAAGAAAAAAGGAGGAAGAAAAAAAACAAAACAGTGAACTATGGAATGAAAGTAAATGAAGATAAAGTAAAAACCAAACATTTTCTCTAAAGTATCTCTCAACTTCGGACTGACACTGACGACGAAAAACGAAAAGCAACCACGAATTTTTCAACACATTTCCCCGGAGTTACCGAGGCCCCGAAAGTTTACCCAAAAATTGTGGCGGTGAATTTTGATCTGATTACCCGTGATGGCGGCCGTATTTTAAAATCAGAGATGGCGAAAGTTGGTGACGGGAGATTTGAGAGTTCCCAGATGAGGGTAACGCGTGCTTAATTTCCCTCCCTCACTGATGAACGCGCTCTATAAAGTCGCATGCAGGCTAGCTACGTCTACTGCTCACACCTGTTTTTCTCACCGCTGCAAGCAGGTTACGTATTTTGTGTGTCTAGAGTGTGTTTGATTTCTCTGTCTCACTGAACGCGCTCCCTTCAGAAGCCTTCAGCCTAACCATCTCTGCCGCCCACGCGAACGAACTGAACTCGTCCCGTACTTCAATAGCACTAGAAAACAAACAGAGCATGTGTCTTTATGGACATGGGTGTTTTGGCGTCTAGTGGTTCAGCGCCCGCCTTTTTACATTTTCTATTACTTTTGGGGGGGGGCCATATAATAATTTTAAAGGCGTAAATCGAAAATATGAGAAAAGAATAGAGATAACATTCCCAGGCAGTGTCGCGGTCAGGAATATCACTCCACCTTTAAGAAGAACAATTATGAAACAAACTATCTTGAAAGTGTCGCTTGGTTCCAAAGTGCGCATCACTGAGTTTCATAAGTTACTGTTCACTCTCCCGTTATTTATCATTAGGAAGAGGATCAATATTAGTGTCAGCAATACTACACCCTCACCCGAAACTACCCGCACACCTGAGCACGATGGGTGAGAAACTGACCAGAAAGTAGCTTGTTACTTCGGAATGGTTGGTATACCTGATTACTTCCGCCAGCATAGTTGTGGGAGGTTCTGTTTTCACCCGTTTGTCCGTTTGTCCACAACATATATATATATATATATATATATATATATATAAAAGATATTAAAAGACTTTAAAGAAATGTTGTGGATATGTGGATCATGGGCCAAGGAATAGTTGATTAAATTCTGAGGGTGATCTAAGTCCGAGTCAAGTTTTAGGAGTTTGCTTGTTTGTTTGTCCACAAGATATCTCAAAAAAGTTACTAACAGACTGCAATTAATTTTTGTGGATATGTGGGTCATGGGCCAAGGAAGAGTTGACAAAATTTTGGTTGTGATCAGCGTTGTTTGGTATGGGCGCTGGAGGAGGTATATGCTCTCTGAATGCTGTGGTCTTGTTCTGATATTACGTACTTTGAAACCACAGTACTGGGATATGGCGCACTAGTGTATGGCGTATAGTGTACTGGTATATGGTAATGTAATAAGAATGATGTAATTTCTGACATACACACGAAAAGAGCTGTTTTTAGATTCTTCGGTCACGGATTTCATATATACGGTGCTTACAGGGTTCTGAAACTTTTTGGTGAGTGTAAAACCAGAGTAAGTTTCAGGTGAATCGGAGAGGAAATATAAGCGTGACGGCGTGGCAACGAGCGCTGGAAAGAACAAGAACACCAAGACGAAAAAGGAAAAAAAAAAAAAAAAAAAACTTTCCTTTTGGTCAGTGCAAAATGACATCACCAGCTGGAAGAGGTCAACAATGGGGGTCATTTACTCGTCGTCTATTAGCGTGCCCCTCATTAAGCAGATTATTAAGGCATCATTAGTTATATTACAGCTTCTGCCGGACATAATGTGAATGATGATGATGGTCGTCCATTGTGGTATCGACGAAAAAGTAGTGCGATTAATGTTAACAGCTTCCACCACCGTCTGTCTGTCTGTCTGTCTGTCTCTCTCTCTCTCTCTCTCTCTCTCTCTCTCTGTGCTGTGAGGTGAATGTTGATTTACGGTGAGTTTATACAGCGCAGCGAGGGAATGGGAGGAGGGGGTGAGTGGGAATGGGAGATGGAGAGGAAGAGGAAGAGAGGGAGGACGAGGAGAGAAAGAGAGGCAGATGAGACGGGAGAGGGAGGGGAAGGGAGAGGGACAAGGAACAAAATGAGAGAGAGAGAGAGAGAGAGAGAGAGAGAGAGAGAGAGAGAGAGAGTCGCAGAGGAGGTACGAGTGGGAGGGATAGGGAGAGTGAGGAGAGAGAGAGAGAGAGAGAGAGAGAGAGAGAGAGATGCAGAGGAGGTAGGAGAAATATGAAGCTGGAGGCGGTGGGCGTAAGGAGTACTTTTAAGAACTGCTGCAGGAACTTTCACATCCTCAAAATTGTATCCTGAAACTTCATAGGATCGAACTCGCGACCATTCACTCAGCCATTTATTCCTCTTACCACATCAGAACCACATCCACGTTAGCGTAGATTTTCGCTTGATTTTACAGTAGTGGATTTTAAGATTGATTTAGTTTTTACATAATTACTTCTGTGATGAGACCGATTTTTTTTTCTCTCTCTGAGGTTTTTATGATCAAGAAACATGTCTATCTGTCTGTCTATGTATTTAACCGTATATCTATCTATCCATCCATCCACTTATCGATCTGTATTTATTTTCTATCGATATATATGCAGAAAATGGGAATGAAACAGACGAAGGTAGAAAGAAACGCCAAAGTTTTAATTTTGCACACGGAAAGAAATGGGAAGAAATACAATGGAAACAGCAAAAATAAATAAGAAGGAAAGAAATTTAGGGGACAGGCCACATCTTATAATCAAAATATATTGAATGGGGAAAACGAAAAGAAAATATATTACTGCTGAAAAATACGATTAAAAAAAAAAACTATGAGGTGAGAAGCAGAGGCCATAACACCATCGAAAATATTTAAGGAAGAAAACGGAAAAAGATAATAGAAAATAATCGTAAAAATTCAAAAGCTATAAATCAGGAGATGCGGATGAGAGAGACAAGAGGAGGATGGCAAGGATGGGTATAAAGTCAAATTATGCAAAGTAATAAAATGAATGTGAGAGAGAGAGAGAGAGAGAGAGAGAGAGAGAGAGAGAGAGAGAGAGAGAGAGAGAGAGAGAGAGAGAGAGAGAGAGAGAGAGAGAGAAAATCATTAAAAATCGAATGCAAATATACAAGATAAAAACTGAAATGAGAAATATGGGGTGGAGGATATGCCATAAAAATAAAAATGCACAGATATAAATTAAAAAGAAAAACATTGAATAATAACCAAAAAATACAGTGAAAGGCAGGAGATAAAATTCAGAAAACAAAACTGATAGACTGGGGGATAAAAGAACGAAAGGTTATAAAGAACGAAGATGAAGAGACGAAAAATATAAAATGGATAAAAAACGAAATTAAATTAAATAAAAAAAAATGGCATGACAGGGTAATTAGCGAGTGCAGAGGGGAAAGGCCATGCTAAAAAAAAAATAAATAAATAAATACAAAATAAAAATCTTGTTTACACAGCAAGAAAATAGAAATATGAAAAAGTAAAATGCTGAATGTTACAAGAGGTAATGTAACAGAGAGAGAGAGAGAGAGAGAGAGAGAGAGAGAGAGAGAGAGAGAGAGAGAGAGAGAGAGAGAGAATTTTTCCCCTTTGGGTATTTGTTCCCATCCTAGTGTTTTTGTTAAATATTTTTCGCTCCCGTATTATTCTGTTTCCTCCTACTGAAGTGTTCTCATTATTATCTTTTTTTTTAACTTTCCTGCTTCAGCACTCCATCGGCTTTGTTTTTTCCCGTCTGTTATTTTCCTTTTTGCATTATTTATCCGCCACAGTGTTTTTCTAGCCAAGTGAGTTAAGCGTGAGAGTAAGAGAGTTAGAGAAAGTGCGCGAGGCGGCAGTATCACTAGAAGCCAGGGGGAGGCACCACTAATACACTGAACCCAATTACAGACAGATCCAATCCCTTCCACTTCCATTTTCTTCCGGTTCCAGTCCTACAGTCCACTCACCTTAGCCTGGCCCAGATTTTTGTCTTTTGCAGATGATTTTACGTAGCACTTTGGTAGAAAAAAAAAAAACTACAGCTCTGTATCTTTTCCTGTAGCATTTATTCGTGACTAGCATCGTTGTGTTCATCTCTTGCTACGATTCAGCGTTCAAGATGTAGAGATGGTAATGTTAGTCCATGTTAAATTGAAAAGCGTGTAGTACTTCTTCGTGACCAGCACTGTATTCTAGTGTTAATCGCTGGTCACAAGATGGAGAGATGAGAATACTGGGCCAAGTTAAAGTGAAAAGAGAATAGTTTAAGCTCCACTGCCTTTCCAGGCCGTGATTTATTTGTTATTGTGTGTGTGTGTGTGTGTGTGTGTGTGTGTGTGTGTGTGTGTGTGTGTGTGTGTGTGTGTGTGTGTGTGTTTTCCTATTATAATATTTTTGCACTTCAGGATTTTTAACAGGCCATTATTTTCTTTTTTTATTTATGCCGTTTTCATATTCAGGTATTTTCCCATTTCAGTTGTTTTGGTTAATTATTTCCTAATCAAAATTTTTTTCCAGCGTATTATCTTTTTATTCTAATATGGCTCAATGTTTTTCACTTCAGTTGTGTGTGTGTGTGTGTGTGTGTGTGTGTGTGTGTGTGTGTGTGTGTGTGTGTGTGTGTGTGTGTGTGTGTGTTCCCAAATCTAGTTATTTTCCTAGTGTATTAATTTCCCATTCTGATAATACTCACATCAGTATTTTCAGCAGTTTCACGTTTCATTCACCACATCAATCCAAAGACGCTTTCATCATTTTGTTCCTGCTAGTTTCAGATGTTATTCAGCTTAGGAGAGACTTTTGGAACTGGGGGAGTTAGATGTAACCTTCAATCCCTCCTGGCTATCATAAGTCTAATATAATCGCCTTGTTGCAAAATTAAAACAAAAATACACAATCGGGTCGAAAGTGTGGATTTTCCTTCTCTCTCTCTCTCTCTCTCTCACCCTGGCAACCAATCACTCTCCCCTCTACACTCAATCTCCCACTCCCCTCCTTTCCACCTCTCTCTCTCTCTCTCTCTCTCTCTCTCTCTCTCTCTCTCTCGTGTTTATTCCTTCCTCATCCATTTGTTTCTCTCCCCCTTCTCCTTTATCAACCCTTACCAAAACTCATCTCTCTCTCTCTCTCTCTCTCTCTCATTAAGCATGTCTGAATTGGTTGTACTGTACGTGGTGTATTACGCTAGAGAAAATGTAAAGATGGAATTTTAAAGACATGTTCACAATAATAATTAAAAAGGACGAGTGTGTGTGTGTGTGTGTGTGTGTGTGTGTGTGTGTGTGTGTGTGTGTGTGTGTGTGTGTGTGTGTGTGTGTGTGTGAGAGAGAGAGAGAGAGAGAGAGAGAGAGAGAGAGAGAGAGAGAGAGAATCAGGAATCATTTCCGGGTTGCGTTGTATTTAAAAGAGCTCTTTTTAAGTCCGGGTCCTGAAGTGGCGGTGAAGAGGCTTGTGTTTCTCTCTCTCTCTCTCTCGTGCAGAGTGGAGTTAAAAGCACACAAAATTTTAATGAACAATAAAAGAATACCGAAAAATATATTACAACAGAGGAGTGGAATTACCGTATATAAAAGGTCATGGTTATAAAAATTATTGTTAATGGTTTCTAGTAACATTAGGTAACCATTTCATTTACAGCCTCGAAACAAACCACTGATTTATGTAATAAGATTTTCTTTATACTCCATTCCACCATCCTTGCTCCCTTCTCTTTTTTCTCCCTCCCTCCCTCCCGCACTCCTTCCTACGATTCGTCTCTCCCTCCCTGTCCTTCCCCCATCTCTCCTTCCCTGTCTTCCCTCCACCCCTCCCTCACTCCTTCCATTGATCTATCTCCCTCTCCTTGTCTTCCCTCCACCCCTCCCTCACTCCTTCCCTCGATCCATTTCTCCCTCTTCGTCCTCCCTCCATCTCTCTCTCACTCTTTCCTTCGATTCATCTGTCCCTCCTTTTCCTCCTTCCATCCCTCTCTCCCTTCCCCTCCTTCTCCCTCCCTCTCTCCCTCCTCATCCTTCTCCCTCCCACCAATCTTCTCCCCACCACATAAGAACATAAGACTTTGCACCTCGCTTCATCGTCTTACGCACCTCACTTCACTCCTCTCTCCTCACTCTTTAACTTTACCTAACTACTTAACCATCATCCCTACCCATCCCTCTCCCCTCCCCTCCCTGCCTCTCTTCTCGATTGCCCCATATTTTTCCCCTCGCTTCCCTTCTCTCTTTTTCCTCTGCTTTTTTGTCCTCTCACTCTCTCTCTCTCTCTCCATCCACTTGCCAAACTTAACTCTCAGGCATCTGACAAATTAATGACCTTATCAATAACTCATTTAATTTCAAAACAGAAGACCATCGTCAACATCAAGGTCTTCATCATCATTATAATCATCATCATCATCACAATCATTCTCTTCATTACCACCGCCACCACCATCATGTTGTTATTCCATCTGGTCGATCGTCTGCTTTTGCCCGATCTGCATTCCCACTGACACGATTCCAGCGAGACAATTCCTATACAGATGATTTCCAAATGGATGACTTACCGAATTATCAATAAAAATAATATACCAATTTTTCATATATGGTATCTAATAATAAAGCCAAGCTGTGTATGTGTGTCTGTGCGTTTGCTCGCTTTTTTTTTTTTTTTTTTTTTTTTTCACGAGGACGGTAATAGCAATCGGCCTAATTCTTTTTGCATTAGGTCGGGTTAAGTTCAGGGAGTGTCAGAAATATACCAAATGAAAATTTTGGCGATCGCGCGCGACAAAACGGCGCGAGATTGTCGGAAACTGGAACACGCAAAAATGAAAATAATATTTTTTTAGATTTTTTGGTCCGAACTGGTCATTGCGGGCTCAATAACGGCATGGAAGCAGAGATAAAGGTATTTGCAAACATTTTGTAATGGAAGGACTATTAGTAGGTCCTTCAGATTTTTGTGGGGAAACGTTTGTATACAAAATGCAAAAATTAATACGCGTAAATTATGAATTATACTCAGATACAAATTTTGTGAACTTGATCTGAAGTAGTTGCGCTGATTTTCGCAGCCTCTTTCAGAGTCGATTTTGCACACTTGCAAATAAGTAAAAATTCTTATAGCATACAGTGAGCTCCGTGAGGCTTGCTTTACAGGACGCCTGAATTAAGTGCAAATGAAGAGGCATGTCCACGTCTAAAACAACCTTGGGAAGTACATCGCCAGTGCGGTTTGTCGCCAATTAACTCCTCTTTTATGTATGTGTTCTGCATAAATATAGTGCCACGAGTCTAAATAATAATCTCTGCCATTACGACCAGACTCAGAACGCATGTTACCTTGGAGAAAGAGTGTTCATAACTAACGTGCGTTTCAGTCAACCGCAAAATTTACCTGTCTGCTTTGTTTATGATGGACAGGCAATGAACCGCCGAGTTGTTCAGATTGCCAGTTTAGATGACAGAGGCAAGTCACTGTAGCACTTTGAAACTAATCTGGCCCAGATTTTCGTCTTTACAGCTTATTTCACATACTGTAGCTCGTTGACAAAATAAGGCAATACTACTGCTGTCCATTCTCTTCATACAGGTAGCACTTCTTCCTGACAAGCCCCATATTCTAGTATTAATCTATTAATACAACTCAGCATTCAAGAAGAAGAGATGGCAGGGCAAGTCAGAGTAAGAGCTGTATTGTAAGTTAATGGTATGTAATGTGCTATATCTCTGTTATAAAGATACGCACCGGCCAAGACAACATTTCATAGACATAAAAGTAATGGAAACAAAAATAGTTACTAGCAAATAACTAATGATACTAAAATCAACAATACATGAATGATGGCAATAAGATTATGGTGGCAAGCAATCGCAACTGGGAATCGTCTTAGTGGGACTACATCATCATCATCATCATCACCACTATCACCTTCCCCCATGCTCACAAGGGGAGGTGGAGAGAGACCTAGGGTACGATTGATACACAGGGCAGCTGCACCAAAATTACGAGTTACCCAAGTTCTCAAACATTACCGAACAAACAGTCTTGGGACACGTTAGACGACGATAAAACACACACACACACACACACACACACACACACACACACACACACACACACACACACACACACACAGAGTTCCTTTTGCGAGAGGGACGTTTAAGCTAAGGGAAACCTTAAACCGTCTGCCCAGAATATTTTATAGGAAAGTCAGAGGAAACTTTAAAATCCCTTCAGTACGATGGAGTCCTTTTACAATATTCTCTCTCCCTCTTGACGATTTCATGCAGTTTTTTGGGGAGATTTTTCTGAATACAGGAAGCTACAGTCTTATGTTACCCCTCCACAGTAAAAAGTTTTCCCTAAAGCTGAATAAAATCGTCTGGAAGTAGCATTATTAAGGAGGAAAAAAATAAGTCATTGGATTCACGGGACTGGCTCTTCATTTAAATACATTCGAGTCAGTAATTAATAAGTGAGAGAATGAATGACTGGATGACTGACTGACTGAATGAATGAATGACTAAATAAGATAAACAGACAAATAAATAACGAAAATATATCACTAGTAGGGGACCGGAACAAAACACACAAGAGGTTAATGTAGGTTATTTCCAGAAGCCCGTCCAAAACTAAGAATAATAGCTTGAGGGTGGAAAGGAAGAAATATTTTTGCTGGTGTAATACTGAAGAGATTAAGGGGAATCTTCATATAACCCTTTACTAATTTAACTATCTTTCTATGTATGTATGTATGTATCTATCTATAGCTTTTACTAATCAATACTGTATATAACCCTTTACTGGTACTGTATATAAGCCTTTACTAAACAAGGATCTTTATTGGATTACACAGGGGTATATTTAGCCTTTGGGGAGGTTGTGGTAGCTTGGATGATGTTATGACCTTCAAAGTCAAAGTTAAGGAGATTAAAGGCGTTTCACTCTAACCTGGCCTAAAATTGCGCTCTCTCTCTCTCTCTCTCTCTCTCTCTCTCTCTCTCTCCGTATTTAATGCTGGGCTGTAACAAGACATTAACACTAGAATATGAAGCTCGTCGCGAAGAAATGTCAGGGAGAGGAGGCAGAGTTGGAGTATTGTCTTTTTTCATCACTAACCAAATTAAAGAAATAAAAAATAAACAAAAAACTACCTAAGGACGAAAATTTAGGCCAGGTTAAGGTAAAAGGAGTACATTTTAACTTTTCATGTTCTTTTAAATCCTTCAGTATTATCCTTTTCTTATTCTTCTTTACCTCTTCAGTACGATGACGCCTTTAATTCACCAGCCACTGTATGACGGGATTAAGATTAAGGGAGACACTGAGGACCAAGGGTGTTAAATTTGGATAAACCATCGTATTATCTATTAACAAAACAAAAAACAATTACATAATAGGTACTAGTAATGTTTCTTCCTCCTCCTCCTCCTCCTTGCTTTCCTCTCCTCTTCTTCCCTTTTATCTCCCTTCTCCCCTCCTCCCTCCAATCATCTTACTCCTCTCCTCTCCTCTCCTTTCCTCTCCTCTCCTCCCTCCCAACATCTTACTCCCCTCCTCTGCTCTTCTCTCCTCTCCTCTCTCTCAACAACTTACTCCTCTCCTCTCTTCTCTTCTCTTCTCCTCTCCTCTCCCCTCCCCTCCCCTCCTCTCCTCTCCTCTCCCTTCCCCTCCACTTTGCTCCCATCTTACCTAACTCAATTTCCTCCTCCCTCCCACTAACTCTTTAACCTGACCTAACTACTTAAAACCACAAGTCCTTCTTCCTTCCCATCCTCTCTCTCTCTCTCTCTCTCTCTCTCTCTCTCTCTCTCTCTCTCTCTCTCCCTCTCATCCTTGTCCTTCACACCTTAATACTAATATCCACAATGACAGTCTAGGGACATTCCTCGCCTCCTTCTTAAGTGTTTATTTCCCTTAGGACTACACACACACACACACACACACACACACACACACACACACACACACACACACACACAAAATGTTGAATTGCATGTGCTATTCCAAATTTCCATAAGCACTTTGACACACACATTTTGTCTTAATCATATTATTTCTTTACCCTTCACACACACTCACACACACACACACACACACACACACACACACACACACACACACACACACACAAACACGCACACAAACACAGTTTAATTATGTAATTCTCTCGTGCACGCTTCTTCATTCGCTACAACACAAATACTGTCACGATATGTGTGTGTGTGTATGTATGTATATTCCGGCACACGTATATTCTCCCCCCCCCTCTCTCTCTCTCTCTCTCTTTCTCTCTCTGTGTGCTAACCTTGACTCTCGACCTTCCAGCTCTGAATAACACAGACGTATCCTTGTGTATTTATATCAAGTTTCGTCTCCACCTCAGAAACTCACCACGTTTACTCTGCCCTAATTTGCCGCGAGAGTCGAATATTAAGAGTCAAATATTAGTTCTTTCTGCGACATGATTCCTTTGCCTATCTCTTGACGATTTTACTCAGCTTAACAGACAGAATTCTAACTGAGGGGGTTCAAAATTGCCTCTATTAGCCCATTCAGTACGGGGGCTCTTTGCTAAGTTGAATTACACCGTCTGAAGGAAGCGGATCACATCTTAAGCACAATGTCTACTCTTTCAACCCCCAATTATCATCAATCTAACGACAAAGGGAATCTAAATAACCCCTACTTTATTCTTGCTACCATCAGATGCGAGAGATCACTTTATTCTGAGCCGTTTTTCGTCTTCACCAGCAACTCAATCAAGACGATAAAAGAAATCTAAACCATTTAATTCTTACCTACATCGGACGATTTTATTCAGCTCAGGTTTGGCCTCTCGTCGTTGAAGGGTTGACCACTCTGGCAAGGGTAGGTCACTGTCACTCTCATCCCAGTTACCACGAGACGATTTTACTCAGCTTACGAGCCCCTTGTTGGGAAGAAGTCAGTGAAGGCTGGATCTAACCATTCCCATCCGAAAGGTCTAAACTAGGGCAAATAAAAACATAAGGAGGCTGCAAGAACAAAATCAAAGTAGCACAGGAAAAATTGTGCAGCAGCCACACCAAAGCACAAGACTCCATGATGCCTAGATGATCACAGACGATGCAAATGACACAGCAGACGCAAATGACGCAGCAGACGCAAATGACGCAGCAGACGCAAATGACACAGCAGACGCAAATGACACAGCAGACGCAAATGACGCAGCAGACGCAAATGACACAGCAGACGCAAATGACACAGCAGACGCATATGACAGTGCAGACGCAAATGACACAGCAGACGCAAATGACACAGTATAGTAAAAGGTTTTAACAGATTACCGTAACAATGCCACAGTTAGTTCTAAAGCCAGTACACGGAATCGGACGCCCCCAGTTGCTTGGCAATGCTTTCCCTTGAAAAAACATCATTATCACCCTGCTGGAAAAAGTGCACGCCTTGTCCCACTCGCACATGCTGCCGAATGGAAAAGAATATCATCGGACTGAAGGGACTGTTTTGATACTGTAGATAGAGTCCTGGCTTATAACTCTGTCACTGGTTTCCAAGATATATTACGTAGTTTTCTCTATTCAAAGAAATTAACTAAAGACTGGCGATCCTGGAGGATTACACATATATTTTTCGCGTCAGCGTTTATCAAACAAGAAATATATTTATCTACGCACACCGCACAACCCCTTCTCTCTCTCTTTCTCTCTCTCTCTCTCTCTCTCTCTCTCACACACACACACACACACACACACACACACACACACACACACGTGACTCCAACCTTTCAGTACTATTATCAAACTGAGTCCTAACAAGGGTGTCTTGGATCTCTCTCATATATATATATATATATATATATATATATATATATATATATATATATATATATATATATATATATATATATCTATATATATATATATATATGTATATGTATATATATATATATATGTATATATATATATATATATATATATATATATATGTATATATATATATATATATATATATATATATATATATATATATATATATATATATATATACTGTAAAATAAAAAAAATAAAAAACAACAGCAATCACAAGAACGTCCAATTTCTGACACTTGCGAGAGAAAGAGCCAAATAACTCTTGATCTTCTACGCCCGTTTCTTCCGTTTACTTTACATCTTCCAAGTTTCTTCGTCTTTCATTATCCATTAGTTCCACATTTCCAAATCACCTATTCTTTCATCCCTCCACTTCTTCTGATCGTCTTCTGATTCCTCCATCATCTTAAACCCCACACATTATTTCCTGACACTCTCTCATTTTCCTTTCGTTCCACTTGTCTTACCCTTCCTTTTATCTCCTCACATCTTTCTTGGTTTTCTGATCTTTCCGTCAACTTCACTCGTATATTTCCCCTGACAACCTTTCATTTTAAAGTATTCGCTCTGTTTTCTAGACTGCTATCTCTTAATCACTCCACCCTCTTCCTTTCCTTTCCGTCATTTATTTCTTCTCATACCACCACCACCACCATCATCATCATCATCATCATCATCATAACAACATCAACAACAACAATAACATCAACAATAATAATAATAATAATAATAATATAATAATAATAATAATAATAATAATAATAATAATAAAAATAAGTGGTCTCATCAACACTGCTTCAAAATGCTCTCCCTGACATCCTATGATTCTCCTATCCTATCACTTGTTACTGCCAACTCCTCTCTCTCTCTTTCTCTCTCTCTCTCTCAGTTTATACACACTAACCCTGCCAACCCTTCATTTTCCTGTCCTTCCGCTGTCTAAACCACTCATTTTCATCTTCCCGCATCTTTCTTACCCTCTCCTCTCCTCGCTCACTCTTTCATCAATTTTGCCTCTCTACCCCCTCTAACTACCTTTTAATTTTCCTTTCGTTCCGCTATCTAAACTATGCCCCCTCTTTATCTTTCCATTTCTTTTCTTTTTCTTCTCCTTCTCCTTCTTCTTCTATCAGCTTTCCTTCTACACATATCTCCGTCAATCTTTCTTCTTCGGTCCACATGTCCTGACCAAACTGATACCTTTAGACTGAGTGTCATTCTTACCTTATTCTTAATACCTGCAGACTATATCATTAAGCTTGGAAAATATTTATATTGAAATGGACAGGTCTATATATCAATTTATTTATCTATTTTTCTATATCTATCTATCTATCTATATAAAACCTACCTACCTATTTATCACTCCACGTCAGTCCATTTGTCTGCCTGTATCTATCAATCAATCAATCAGTCTATTTATCTGTCCATTCTTCATCAACCCCTTCACCACTACACATTCTTCATTTAAATACATTCATCTGAGGGTACCTGGGATAAAATCAATCAAGACTTCGTCGTACTGAAGAGCTTTTGTACCTGAACACCTTTTATGCCACGTATTTTATTTTTATTACGTCCAGATGGTTTTATTAAGGTTAGGGGACACTTCCGGCTCTGAGCAGGTTAAGGACAATATATATTAATTTTTATGTCCAAGAACAAGAAGTGTCGCCTTAGCTGGAAGGAGAGAGAGAGAGAGAGCGAGAGAGAGAGAGAGCGCGAGAGAGAGAGAGAGAGAGAGAGAGAGAGAGAGAGAGAGAGAGAGAGAGAGGCGTCTATGTACGTCAGTAATGTCAATGTGCACTCTCTCTCCCCCCCCCTCTCTCTCTCTCTCAGCCGCCAATCACACACTACCACAGCACAACCTGCCATACCCACACCTGTGTCAGCGTCACCAACACTTCCAACACCGCAGTCTGTATATAAGTCTACGGGTACAGCATTCCACATTTCACCAACAAAATATTTCAATGTTTTTTCTCTAACACAATCGAAGGGACCGATAGATTTGTTGACGTTTGCTCTTCCTTGTATTCCTTTGTACTATTAAATCATCCCTCTATTTTCTCTCCCTTACTTCGCTATCCTCTCCATCTTTTCCTCCATCTATCAACCAAGTTCTACCTTTCATTCCCGTTGTTCGGCCGTCACCACCACCCTTATCAAGCCATTTTTTGTCTCCTATTCCTTTCGTTCACCTCTTTCCTTCCACTCTTCGTCCTTCATTACATCTTCCGCTTTTGTACCTTCATCCCGATCACTTCATTCGTTTCTTCACACACACGTTCCTCAGATGTCTACCCAAACACGTCAATCTGTGTGTGCATGCTTATCTAGGCCTGTATGTACGTATAACAAGCTTCTAACAGACCGCTAACAGGCTCCTAACGAACCTTAACAACTGCTCAGCAGCTACCTATGTACCGGCTACTAACACAATCTAATTTAAACTAACCTACCCTAACCAAACAGCCACCTAACATCCACTAACAACCACTTAACAACTCCATATGAGATCTGAAAATCCTCTCAGGTGCCGGCTAACCTAACCTAACCTACCCTAACATAGCCTAACAGCAACTAACAACCCACTAACAACCTCAAACAACCACGTAACATCCCTAACAAGGTCTTAAAATCCTTTCAGGTGCCGGCCACTAACCTAACCCTTCCTAACATAACCTAACAGCAACTAACAGCCCACTAACAACCTCAAACAGCCACTCAACAACCCCAAGATGCCTAACAAGCTCTCAAAAGCCTCTCAGGTGCCGGCTACTCCCAGTAAATTTCCTCCAAGAACCTCCGTCTATGGCGATAAAAAAATATATTTCTGGCGAGAGTAAACTTATCATCAAATCTCCATAATAGAATCTCCGGGAAGGGAGGGAAGGAGGGAGGAAGGAAAGAGGGAGGAAAGGTAGGTAAGATTGGAGGGTAAGGATAGAGGGAGGAGAGGAAGGAGAGAGCAGGGGAAGGAGAGAAAGAGCAAGAAAGGGTTGGAGGGATGGCTGGGTTGAGGGAGTGAGGGAGGAAGGTAAGAAGAGAAGGAGGGGAGGAAAGAAGGGATGGAAGAAGGAAGAAGAAAGGGAGTGAGTGAGTAGGAGAGTGTGTACGAGGGAGAGACAGAGGAAAAGTGGGAGAGAAGGAGAAAGGGTAGGAATGCGAGAGGGTAAGAAAAAAAAAGAAATGGAGAAGAGAAAAAGGATGGAAGGAGAGTTGGATGGAAGGGAAAGAGGGGGCGGGAGGAGAGGACAGAGAGGGAAAAAGAGAAGGAAAAGAGAGAGGGAGTGCAAGAGGGCAGGAAAATAAAGAAAAATATAAAGGAATCCACAGACCAAGAAAATACATAAAAAAAAAAGGACGGCCACTGACCTACAAGAAGGCAAACTGGTTGGAGAAAAACTAATATCGATACAGATTAAGCCCATGTGTGTTAGAAAATTGCTAGGAGGGAGGAAGGCTCTAACACCACTTCCGCCCGGCTTTTGTAACATTATGGTTATTGGAGAGAGAGAGAGAGAGAGAGAGAGAGAGAGAGAGAGAGAGAGTACAGAACAGAGGAAAATGGACTGAGAATGGCGGAGATGGTCTAGGAAAGAAAGGGAAGAGGGGAAAGGAACGTAAGAGGAAAGAAGGGGAGTAATGGGAGGGTAAGAAATGGGGAAGGGAGGGGAGGGAATAAGGGGAAGGATGGGTCATGACAGATGGATGGGGAAGGAGCGAGGAAAGGAAGACTGGGGGAGAGGAGGGGAGGGGAGGGGAGCAAGAAAGGTCAAGAGTGATGGATGGGGAGGAAAGAATGGTGGGGAGGGGTGTGGAGGCAGGTAGAGAAGACGGATTGATGGATGGAGAATGGAAGGTAAGGAGAGAGACGGAGTGATAGATGAACAATGGGAGGGTGGGGAGGGTTAGGGTGGGTGGGGAAGGAGAAGGGAAGGAAAGAAATGATTGAAGGAACGAAGGAAGGAAGGACAGAAGAAAGAAAAATGGAGGAAAGGAAGGAGTGTGAAGAAGTAAGAAGGAGAACAGGAAAGGAAGGGGAATGACGAGATGGGAAGCAAGATAAGGGAAGGAGGAAGGAAGGGAGACCACAAAGGGGGAAAGAGGAGAGAAGGATGGAAGGAATGAGAATGGAACGGCAGGAAGGGAGAGATGGAAGAAGCGTGAATGGAGAGAAGACAGGTGATATGGAAGGAATGAGAGAAGAAAGAAGGGATGGGGAGGAAAGGAGTACAGGGAAGAAGAAAAGCACGAGAATGGAGGAAACAGAGAGAGAGAGAGAGAAAGACAGGGAGGGTAGAAAAGTGATAATAACGAAAGGGAGCGAAGGAAGAAAGGACAATGGCGAGAATGGAAAGGACAGAAAGCAGAAAGGAGTATAAAAAAAAGGGAAATGAAAGAAGGAACGAGAGGAGTGGGAGAAGAATCACACGGGCAACAAGCAGGATGCTAGACGAATGTAAAAGTCAGCAAAGAGGAACAATAAATTCAGAACTACGCTTTATGAAACTGACTTGGAAATCTAAGCAGACAAAAAAGAATGAAAAAAGAAAAAGCTGTGACACTCGACCGTACTCCACCTGAGGAAAAAGTAATCATAATTTCTAGGTTCCACGGTTACACAGACCACACAGACCCTACAGTTTCTAGTACGTTATCAACCTCTAAACTTATTCATCAAATCCAAGGACGTGATTTTTATTCTGTTCTAGTGTGAAAAAGCCACAGATACACAGAGCATACAGACCTTACGATCTTCACTACCTCGTCCCGCCTTAATCAGAAGCCATTTAGCATCTTCATTCTTCCTATCTTCAGGTGATTTTATTCAACACGTGAAAAAAATCTGACGCGTATGGGTAGAAAAAAAAAATCTTCATCAACTCAACTACAAGCGATCGCCCATCAGCTGGATAAAATCGACTGGCGAAAGGAAGAATAAACTAATCATTCTTTCACCACGAGGACATAAATCTTAATGCATTCTTGCCATCTCCAGACGATTTCAGTCATCTTAGGAGAGACTCTGGCGGTGAATGTGATAAATGGCAGCTGTATCGAACACCTGTAATTCGGAAAATCTAAAATAAGCTGAATAAAATAGAAAATAGCACGAATAAGGTAAAAAAAAATAACAATCGGGTTGAAGGGGTTAGAGACGTCATCGTAGTGAAGGGGTTGACGGAAAAATCCCCCCACCTTAATTGCGAAACCCTGAAAAAACGGCAGCAAAACAGAAGGCTTCCCCCACCCCCCTCCAGAAAGCACTCTTCCACCATCACCCTCCCCCCCACGCCTCCCTCCCCTTCGCCACCCCCTTCCTCCCCCCCTCTCCCGGCCCTCCATCCATTAGCTGTACTGGAAAAAAAATCAGAAGCAACACCTGGCCAGGCTAATACACTTGAAGGAAACTTTACTGAAAAGGCGAAAATTAGTCTGCAAGTAACTAAAAAATAACACTGTTTAAATGATGGTAGTATTTATGCAGTTTCTTAGAGAGAGAGAGAGAGAGAGAGAGAGAGAGAGAGAGAGAGAGAGAGAGAGAGAGAGAGAATATTAAGGTAACGTGTAAGCAAGTGAATCTAAAACTCTTGGAGCAGAAATTATGTTGAGGAGAGATACATTAGAGGGAGGGAGGGAGAGAAGGAAGGAGCGAAGGAGGGAAGGACGGAAGCAGGGGCGGAGGAAAGCAGGTAGAAAGAGAGAGTTTTAGATCGAAGAAAGGAAGTGAGAAGATGGAGAAGATTATAAGAGGGAAGGAGAGAGGGAGGAAGAAATGGGGAGCAGGAAGGAGAAGAGGGGTGAAGGATGATTAGTGGAAACAGAAGGAAGAAAAAACAGGAAGAGGCTGTGAGAAGATATGAGAAGGGAAATTAAAAATAGAAAAAAGCAGAAAAGGAGAGAGAGAGAGAGAGAGAGAGAGAGAGAGAGAGAGAGAGAGAGAGAGAGAGAGAGCGATGATAAAACAAAGAAGGAAGTAATAAAAGATGATGGCAGAGCAGAGAGAAGGAAGAAAGAGGAGAGAATTATGAAGGAGAAAAAAATGAAGGAGGGAGAGAAGGAGGGAAGGAAATCGGCTGGAAGATAAGAGGGAGGGAGGGGGAGGGGAGAGCAGGGAGGGAAAAACTCCAAGATAAGAAGGGACGTGAGAGAAAGGATGGATGGATGGGAGGGGGGGAGGAGTAAAGAAAGGAGGGAGGGAGGGGGGGAGGACGAGAGAAGAGGGGGGAGGGAGGGAGGGAGGGGGAGGAGATGAAGTGAACGATTAAAAAGAAAAAGGAAAGGAAAGGAATGGAATGGAATGGAATGGAATGGAATGGAAAGGGAAGGGAAGGGAATGATGGAGAAATGAAAGAAACGAAAGAAAAAGGTGGCAGACAGTAATAAAAAATGGATGGAAGGAGGGGGAGAATGAAGGAAACAGGAAAGGAAGGGAAAGAAAAGGAGTGGGGAGGAGAGGAGAGGAGAGGAGAGGAGAGGAGAGGAGAGGAGAGGAGAGGGGAGGGGAGGGGAGGGAAGAAAAAGGAAATGAAGGGGAAGAAAAAGGGAAGGGAAGGATTGTAGGGGAAGGAAGGGAAGTCAGGGAAGGGAAGGGAAGGGAAGAAAGGTGAGAGAGAGAGAGAGAGAGAGAGAGAGAGAGAGAATTATAACAGAAAGGTGGAAGATAGCAAAAACGACAGAGTACAAATGAAGAGAAAGGGAGGCAGGGAAGAGGGAGAAGGAGAAAGGAGAAAGAAGGATAAAAGAAAGAATGAGAGAGCGGAAGGAAGGGAGGGAAGAAGTAAAAAGGTTGAAAGTAAGGACATATGGATGGATGGATGGATGGATGGATGAATAAGGCGAGAGAGGGAGGATGGGAGAAAAGGAGGTGGTATGTACGTATGGATGGATGGATGGATGGATGGATGGCTAGTTGTGGTGGTTGTGCTGGGAAAGAAGGAATTTTAAAGGAAGAGAAGGAATACAAAATAAATAAGGAGAGAAGGAAGAAGGGACGGAGAACAAGAGGACCTAAGGCACCGTGAAAAATGGATAGAAAAAAAAAAACACGATTTAAACTGCTCGGAAAACAGCCATGTCCCGCTCGAACTTTGACCTTGACCTTTACCTTTGAACTTGAACTTGACCTTTGCTCCGTGTATATTAAAATCGAATAAACTTTTCCTATACCCACACGCAATGGAAGTGCCAAGTTAGATCAAAACGAAATCAGGCGATTATGAGATATCTTGCCAACATATACACACAGATACATACATATACAGTGCATATATACATACAGATATACATACAACACATACAGTACACACATATACTCGTACATACATACATACAAACAGTGCAGTAGATATAACATGATGAATGAAAACTGCTTCTGTGTAGATAAATGGGGAAGAATACAAGAAGGAAGGATGGAAGGACGAAGGAAGGATATATGAAGGATGGAAGGAAAAGAGGGAGAGAAAATGAACAAGAGAAAAAAGGGAGAAGCAAATATTGAAGGAGGAAAGGAAGGAAGGAAAATAATTATGGAAGAAAGGAAGGAATGGAGAAGGAAAATTAAGAGAAAGAAGGGGATTAATGGCATAAGAGGAGGAAGGGAAGGAGAACTGAAGAAGAGGAAGAGGAGAAGAGGATGAGAAGTAAGAAAAGAAAAGGAAGAAGAGGTGAAAATTTTGATATGGTAGGAAAAAAGGAAATAAATAAGGACAATAGGAACGGAAGAGGGACAAATGAAGCATGGAAAGAAGGAGAAGAAACAGGAAAGGAAGGACACAAGGAAGGAAAGAAGAATATGAAGAGACGAAGGGAAGAAGGAAAATAAAAGAGTGAAAGTGGAAACAAGGAAAAACTTCTGAGAGAATGAGAAAGGGAAAGGAATAGGAAAGTGAGCGAGGAGAGGAAGAATATAGGAGAGTGAGCGAAGAGAGGAAGGAAAGGAGAGGAAGAGAGGGAACAGGAGAGGGAGAGAGGAGAGGAATGAAGGAGAGGATGAGAGGGAATAGAATGGAATAGGGAGAAGGAAAGAGGAGGAAAAATGACGGAGGGAAGGAGGGTCAGCGGAAGAGATAACGAGGTAAGATGAGAGACAGAGAAAAAGATATAATGATAAGCGTAGAGAGAAAGAAAGAGAGAGAGAGAGAGAGAGAGAGAGAGAGAGAGAGAGGACGAAAATTAGGGAGGAAGAGAGGAATGACAAGAAGAAGGAATGAAGGAAGGACTGGAGCAGAGAAGGAAGGAGGGAGGTAGAAGGAAGGAAGGACAGAGAAGGAGAAACGAAGACAATGAAAAGGGAGAAGTGAAAGAATTAAGGTGGGAGAGAAATGAGAAATGGGAGGGAGGGAGGGAGGGATGGGGGTGAGAAAGGAAAGGAAGGTAAAGAAAGAAGAGGTGAAGGAAGTATAAGATGAGAAAGGGAGGGAGAGGAAATCATGGGATAGGAAGGAAAGAAAGAGAGATAAGAACAAGGCAATATGATTTAAAGAATAAAAAAAAAAAGGAGAGAGTGAAAGAACAGAGATGATGGAAGGAGAAAGAAGAAGTGAGAGTGACTTGGAAGTGGACTGGGACGAGGAGAGATGGAATGGAGAAGGAGGAGGAAGAGGAGGAGGAGATGAGGAAAAAGAAGCGTGGGAGAGAGAGAAGGAAGGAGGGATGTAGAAAGGAAAGTGGAATAGTGGAAGGGAGAGAAGAGGGAAGAAGAAGGGGAAAGGAAAGAATGAAAGTGTTAATTAGGAAGTAAGAGGAAGAGGGGGAAGGAAAGAAGGAAGGAGAAAAATAGGAGTTGAAGAAAGGGAAAGGAGGACGGGAGAAGCAGACAGTAGGAAGGAGGGAGGAAAAGACAGGACGGAGAAGAAGGAAGGAGGAGGGAAGGAAAGAATGAAAGAGGGAGGAGGAGGAGGAGGAGGAGGAGGAGGAAACTGGAATGGACGTGAGGGAAGAGAGAAGTGCGAGGGAGAGGGGAAAAAAAGGGCATCAGATAAGAGGAATAATGGTTTGAAAGGAAGGCAGTAAGGGAAATGGCTGAGGGGAGGGGAGGGGAGGGGAAGAGGAAGGAGGGGAAAAGAAGGGGGAGAGGGGGAGAGGAGAGTGGAGGGCGTTAGAGAGGACAGCTGGAGTGAAAGGAGGGAAGGGATGGGAAAGGGAAAGAGGGAAGAAAGAAACGAAAGGGATGGGAGGGGAGAGGAATGGCTTAGGATAGGGAAGGGAAGGAATGGGAAAGGAGGGGAAACAAGGAGAGGGAAAGGAGGGGGAAGGAGGAGGAGGTGGGAAAGGAAAGGGGAGAAAGAATGAAGGAAGTTTACGTCAGAGGAAAAGAGAGGGGAAGAGGAGAAAGGAGATAGAACGAGGTGAAGAAGGGGACGAGAGAGGAGCAGAGATTTAGAGAAAAGACAGGAAGTGAGGGGAAGGGAGAGGCGAGAGGAGAGAAGAGTGTGGTAGAGGGGCAGAGGGTATAAGGTAAAAAAAAGAGGAATGCGAGAGAAGAAAATGGGGAAGTGGAAACGGAAGCAGAGAAGAAAGAAAAAATGGAGGAGGGAAGCAAAGGGAGGCGAAGGAAAAGGGGAGGACGAGAAGAAGGAGGGAGGAAAGAGGAGATGAAGGGAGAAAAGATGGGAGGTGAAGGGAAAAAATGGGGGAGGGGAGGGTAGGGGAGGGAAAAGGATGAGAGGTAAGGGGAGAAAAACAGGGAGGTGGAGGTGAAGAAGGAGGGGGAACGAAGAGATGGGGAGGGGCAAGGAAGAGATGGGAGGAGGGGAGGAAAGTGAAGAAGGGAAGTGAATGAAACGTAAAACAGAGGGAGGCTGGGGAAGGGGGGGAGGGGGGAGAAGGGTGTGAGAGGGATGGCAGGCTAACCCCTTCAGACCCACGACATAATCTTAATCTTATTCTTATTTTTTACAAGCGGTTTTCTTCACCTTCACTGACGGCTAAGATAAGACGTTCATTAAGACTGGAGAAAAGGTGTGTGTAGTAGGCGGAGTTTGTGAAATAGGTAGATAGATAAATAGACAGATAGACAGACCGATAGGAAGATACAGAGAAAGAAAGAAAGAGATGGAAGAGTATAAAAAAAAGGCAGTTTCAGAGATTTTCTTAATTAGTTTTACTCTTTTCCCTTATTTCCACTTTCCTTTTTTTCCTTCTTGTATTCTTTCTCTTTTTCCCTATGCCTTCTTTAATCTCACGCCTTCCCTTCTTGCCTTGACTATTTCTTTCCTCCCTTATCCTATTTCTTCCCTTCCCTCACGTCTTTAGCGCTTTTCCTGGCGTTCATCTCTTTTTTGTCTGTCTTCTTCTATTGCTTCTTCCAGTCTTTCTATTTCTTTCTTTTCCTTTCCATCTCATTCCTTCGTTCTTCTGTTTTCCTCAAGCCCTTTCCTATTGTCTCCTTTCTCCCTTTATTCCTTCTTTTTGTTCTATGCCTTCTTCCCTCCTTCCTTCTTTCCGTCCTTCCTTCTGTTCATCCTTCTTTTCTTCCTTTTTTCTTTCCTTCTGTTCATCCGTCTTTTCTTCATTCTTCCTTATTTTCTTCCTTCCTTCCTACTCCCCAATTCCACCTACATCGATCTAATCCCACTCTGATTTGAAAGAGAACTACGATGCTGTTAAATCGAATCGCACTAACATGGGATCCGATCGCTTGAAAAAATAAAAAGAGGCACAAACTCTCTCTCTCTCTCTCTCTCTCTCTCTCTCTCTCTCTCTCTCTCACGATAAAATACAATTACAATAGATATATAAACATAAGGATGCATAAATACAACACAAACACAATACGAAAAAAAACGCACAATAACGAAAATACAGAAATACAATACCAATAAAGCTGTAAATACAAAAAAATACAAAATACAGACACTACACAATACACAAAATCAAGGTTATGTACTCACCAGACACCTGATTTCACCACGTACCTGAAAATAAAGGTAAATAAATAAATAAATAAATAAATGGCACTGTGGTAAATATAAATGTGGAGGGATGATTTTCAAGGCAATTTTCTGAGCATAAAAGATGAATTTCCCACCTATATAAAAATTTTGAGGAATCTTACTGTTCTTTTGTAGGTTTGAATAAGATTTTTAACGAGAGAGAGAGAGAGAGAGAGAGAGAGAGAGAGAGAGAGAAACTAATCAAGAATAATTTAGTCAGGGGATAAAGGTAGGAAATGAAGAGATGAATAATGAAAATCTGAGAGAGAGAGAGAGAGAGAGAGCAATAACAGGGCCACAGCCACAAAGAAATGGGCTGCGAAAGAGATGGATCACAGGACTAAAAAAGAGCGTCATCGGACTGAAGGGGATAACGGACAAAAAATGGTCCTCCTCCTCCTCCTCCTCATCATCATCATCATCATCACTAGGAATATTTTTTGTAATTAATTCTTGCTCCCACCAGGCAATTTTACTCATCACCATCATCATCATTCTGACTGCGAATATATTTTTTTAATCGACTCTTGTTACCATCAGACAATTTTATTCAGCCTGGGATTAACACTTGTAATTTGTCACTACTATAACTTTCACTAATCCCATGTGCTGGAGAGGGACGCCTTCATGTGGTGGCACCTACATAACCGGGCGGCTCAACTACCAGGCTACACAATCGTCCCTGAACTACTTCCCAATCACCCAAATGGAGGATGGTGGACTGCAGGGGAATGACAACCTTAGCCTGCAGTCCACCGGTGTCACATTTTGGATGAGTTAGGGGTACAACAACAACAATTACTACTCCTACTCCTACTACTACTACTGCTACTACTACTACTACTACTACTACAATCACGTAACTCCTTCACTACGAGCGGACTCTCCTAAGCAGAATCGAATCGCCTTATGATAGCAAGAATTTAACGAAAAAAATAATTCTCCCAGTGAATGAGTCACCCTTAAAACCCTAGAGATGCTAAATTTAACTCTGTGTTTTTATTACCATCATCATTAGCAGCATCCTCCTCATCATCATCAATAATTATCATCATCACCACCATCCTGACGTCTTTTCCCATCTAAGAATGATACGAGATTGAGTCGACAAAACATCGCCGAACAAGGATAAAAAAGCAAAACGTACAAGAAAATAGACAGAAAAACAAGGACAAACAAGGCTGCAAAAACTTCTAAATACTTCTAATATGCACATAAGGTCAGGTTAGAACAAAATATTATATCTATTTGTAGTATCATTTCCGTAAAAAGGGGACGCTTGCACTGAGGTCATCGCACTCTCAAATTTGACATACATACGCGGAATTCACTGACGGTCTGCTGCCTAATACTTTTTTTAATGGCGATACTATGCTGTTGTTCTAAATGTGATATCCGTCAGTGCTGTGTGTGTGTGTGTGTGTGTGTGTGTGTGTGTGTGTGTGTGTGTGTGTGTGTGTGTGTGTGTGTGTGTGTGTGTGTGTGTGTGTGTGTGTGTGTGTGTGTGTGTGTGTGAGAGAGAGAGAGAGAGAGAGAGAGAACAAACGTCTCCCCGACTCTACCAGCCAGACATCTACTCTCAAAACAATACTCCTCAAATATAAAAAAAAATACAAACAAGAAATAAGGCTACAGCACATGAATGCCTCGCCGTGGGCATCGTTTATAGTGTTCAAGAAAATGAACTAAACGCAAAATCAAGAAATGTGAGGTCAAGGTCATACGGAAGGTCAAGGTCATCAAAGTTTGGCATGGATGAACTGCTCTCACCAATCTATATCTGTGCATGAAGTTTAATGAAGGAATGTGCATGAAGTTTAATGAAGGAATCTTTAACAGTTCTTTCGGAAATAAGGTAAAGGCAAAACAGGAAAGACGGACGGAAGGACGGGAGAACGTACAAGGCCAACACTATATTCCCCGGCCATATACATTAGAGGGCATAAAAATCTACCCACTACAAGAAAATAAACTACAGCAAGAAGCCCCGCCTGTTCATATATCAAAGTGATTCTCGTCTAGACAGCTTTTTCATATATTACGTATTTTTCTTCTACTGATCTCAAAAGGTCGCGGTCCTATATTTTGCTAAAGGAATGTGAAGGATGCATTGTGTGTGTGTGTGTGTGTGTGTGTGTGTGTGTGTGTGTGTGTGTGTGTGTGTGTGTGTGTGTGTGTGTGTGTGTGTGTGTGTGTGTGTGTGTGTGTGTGTGTGTGTGTGTGTGGATCTAAGGGGTGGCACCTGGTTGAGAAACTAATAAGTACAGAACCTCCATTAAACTCTTCCCATTAAAGAAACTCTCCCCTTTAACCCTTTGATTACACCTAACCATTCGGGTGTTTTATCTGCCAGACATTTATATTTAATTCAAGACACACTCATCATGCTAATGGGGTTAAATGTACCTTTGTTCTCCTGTCTTTACTTTCCACTGGAATTATTTATCTCTGAAGACACTCTTTGTTGAAAGTGAATTAGCAGTGTTTTAGCCTCCTTCCTTCGTTTCTTTCCTTCCTTCTTTCTTTCTTTTCTTCCTTCATTCATTCATTATCCTTCCTTCCTTCTTTTTTTTTCTTTTTCTCTTCCTTCCGTTATTCCTTCCTTTCCTTCCTTCCTTTCCTCCTTCCTTTCTTTCTTTTTCTTACTTCTTCTTAGCACAATACCTCAGCGGTCGTGAAATGGTGGTATTTATGTAGGCTCCACTCAAAACGACAATGGTGTATAATGCTAAGTTATCGGACAGTATATCATATAAGGGAGGCAATAAATATGTCGAAAAAGTATAATATATGATTGTCGGAGTTTATTCAGCAAGCCATTTTTGAGACTGACGGTGATGTATGGGTGAATCGAGTGATATGTAATGCTGGAAGGAAGGAAGAAGAGGAAGGCAGGAAGGAAGGAAGGAAGGAAGGAAGGAAGAAGAGGAAGGCAGGAAGGAAGGAAGGAAGGAAGGAACGAGGGTTTGTGCGTAGGTAGACGTATAAATAGTGTACCTACATACAAGGTATATGCAATCTCTGTGTGTCTATTCAGACATACACAGGCATCTGAAAATGAGAGAGAGAGAGAGAGAGAGAGGGGGGGGAAGTACAAAGGGAGAGAGGTTGTATATTTGGAAAATACTGTACTGTACTGAACTCTCTCTCTCTCTCTCTCACACACACACACAGTAGCTCCCACAGTTAAAATAAAGCCACCTAATTCTCCTTAAGCGGTAAATTATGCCACGGGGGTTAAGCCTACGGTCAAACGATAGTCCCAGGCAATTAAGGGTCAGGTCAGGTGATATATAGTTTGGTGAGATTAATTATGCAGGACTCACTAATTACCCTCAAATTACCTAAAGAATTGGAAGGAGAAGAGTCCTACTGGTATATTAACATTATATAAATATATCAAATTTTATATATTATTCTACATTTTATCAGTCCTTTTCTTGTTTTTAAAAATGGGCACAGAAGAAGTTTTTTTTTTATTTTATCATTTTATTACATTTTCATTATTAATTTAAAGGACAAGCTGGAAATAAAAAGAGTACTACATCACCTTTTTCTTTGAGTCAGGGCTTCAATTAGTATATTATTATTCTTAGATATTTCGTCCTATTATTTCCTCTCCTATCTCCATTAACTCAGCTATCTACTATTTACACTTTGTCTCCTTTCTTCACATCCTTCCTTACCTCCCAGTTACCTCCTTAATCTCCTCCTTTCCTCCCTCCCTCCCCCCTCTCTCTCTCTCTCTCTCTCTCTCTCCTTCATTCGTACCTAATCATTTCCAACATGCCCTGTTTTCCTCTCTCCTCCCACATTCATAAAACACCACACACTACTTGTACCCTTCTCCTCCATTCTTCCTACCTTTCTTCCCCCTCCCACGCTACCCTTCTCCCCCATTCCACCTAACCTTCTTGGCCTTCCCATGCACCTCCTGTCACCCTTCCTCTTTCCTCCTTTCCTTCATTCGTACACTGACAGCCATCATCCTCTCTCTTCCCCCCCTCCTGCCTCTCTGATTAACTCTACCTGCTATTTCTAGTGGTTTTCTCCCTTCTTTCTACCCTACTTTCTTTATCTCATTCCTCCCTTCTTTTCTTTCTTTCTCTTTCTTCCTTTCATTTAATCATTATTTCTTCTTTCTCATTCATTCATTCTATCTTACAATCTTTCTTTCTCTCTTCATTTCTTTCTTTTATCTTTCCTATTTCCTTCCCTTCTCCCTCCATTCCCTTCCTCCCTCCCTTCACTCGTACCTAGCAATATCCACTATCCCCCCTCCCCCCCTTCCCCATCCAGCACTAACCTTTTTCACAAACTCCACCAGCCACAAACACTTTTCTTCCTTCCTCCATCTTTAATATCCTCTTCTTCTTCCTGCTCTCTCTCTCTCTCTCAGTCTCATTCATATCTGTCCGTCATCAGGCTGCCCTAGCTCCAACCCACACACACCCCTCACTCAGATACCTCTCAACCCCCTCCCTCCATCTCATCCTCGAGCTCCCCCTTCCCCTCATCCCCTCCAACTCCCTCACACTCCCTGCATCTCATCCTAGGGCTTCCCCTTCCCCTCATCCCGTCCACCTCACTCACACTCTCCTAGTTAATCTCTCATTCCCTCCTCATGGCCAAACAATTCATACTGTCAATGAAAAGTAACACCCGATGCAATGTTTCTGAGTGTACTTAGCCAAATCCATTCTGAATATGGACGAAACACTGTGATATATTGGCCACCCTGTGATGTAAGTGAAAATATTACCCCTGGTGATACACAGTACTCTATCTATCTATCTACTGCCAGACGCGTTACTCCCGTAATGTGTGGCTACAAACAAATCGCCTCCATGTCGCCCTGTCCCCCGCCATTTCACTGCCCTCCACCCAGCTCACACCTCTCTCATATACCCCGCCAATCCATCTCCCCATCTCATCCTCAGCCTCCCTCTCCCCCCTCTGTATTACATAAAAAGCTACGATAAAGGATATCACATAGACCCGTATTCTCTTCGGTTAAGGTGGCTCCCTAGCACTCTTCCTTAACGATTTATTTCTGGCTGCGGCTGATTAATATAATTTTGCATGTCATATATACAGAGCGTTGTGATATTAGAATGACTTTTAGAATAGAAGGAGAGAGCAAGATGTAATAAACAAGATAAATTGCTTAGGAAAAGGTATTAGGAGACTTCTTTAACTAACGAGAAGACGGCCAATAGACTAAGGTACATTCACAAGCAAATAACATCCAATATTTCCCTGCTGTTTGTAGTGATGAAAAAATGTCGCACAATTTTGGGGGTAACTGCAATATGAACCTCGCGACAAAAAGGACGAGGAGGAATGATACTCCCTCTCACATTTTTTTTTTTTTTTTTGGTAACAGCAGTCCGAATTACTCAAAACAAAAAAGTATGAGAATTAATGGTACACTCTGGGCTACATGATTTTTTCTTTTTTTTTTAATGTAACAGCAACGGATGAATGTCGCGAGAAGAAGTGCATGATCAGGGATTTGGCACCCTTTTTTTAACGTGGCAGCGTCCGGATTGACTCAATCGGATACGTTTCTGTGAAGCTACAGATCGTGGTGAATGTTTTTTGCGTATCCCATACAGCCAGGATTCCGGGGGCTTGAATGATGAGTGAATGAAGCGTGGCCCATTGGACTGAGCAAATTTGGGCTGTCTGGACATTGTTACTCCTCACTCTGCCCTAGGGTGGGAAAGGAGGTGCGGATGATGATGATGAATTGCAACATGAAGCACAGAAAGGAGTTTGAGATGAAATTATACTCTCCGGGTTACATGTTTTTAAGTACTGTAACAGCAATACAACGCATACACAAGAAAATGGAGGGAATAAGAAAAAATGATTCTCGCTGTGTTACATATTTTTTTTTTTTATGTAACAGCAATAGGATGCACACAAAAGGGCATCAGAATGAATGGTATTATCTGGGTTACATGTCTTCTTACGTAACAGCAATACAGAACATAAAAAAAAAAAAGAGTAAGAGAAGGAATGGTACTCTCTGACAGTCGAGGAGGAACGAGAAATTATGGAGGGGAGACACAGCACTGGCAAGGGAAAATCGACAACATTTCCTCGTAACTCTACTCGCTTAACAGATCCAATTGTGTCTAGAGGATATGCTTAATCTTCCATGCAGAGACGAAAGATGCCATTTCCCTGTGCTGGAGAGGGACGTCTTCATGTGGTGGCACCTATATAACCGGTCGGCTCTACTGCCCTGGTGTGCAAACGTCCCTCAACTCCCTCCCTATCCCCCTGAAATGAGGACAGTGGACCGCAGGAGGGTAACTTCAGCCTGCAGTCCACCGGGTTCGCTTCGGAAGTGGCTGAGATTCCAACTACTACTACTAATTCCACTACTACTAATTACTACTACTACTACTACTTATATTACTTCCTAACTATTTCACAAGCTCAGTCAAGCACTTTTCACTCAACTATTCTCCCTTCCTTCATATTGCTAATTTTCCATTCATCTGATTCTTCTCTCTCTCTCTCTCTCTCTTTCTTTCTCTCTCTCTTTTCCGTACCTTGCCACGCAGGTCATTTCCTTTCTCATTTCTCTTCCTGCCTCATTTCTAAAATATAACAAGGGAACGGAATGAGTAACGTACGTCCACACACACACACACACACACACACACACACACACACACACACACACACACACACACACACACGTACTCTATTTCTTCCTCCGTCAGTCTTATTAACTTTTCATGCAACTCCCGACTCTTTCTTCTCCCCCCCCCCCTCTCTCTCTCTCCCCTTCATCATCATCATCTTAATCTTTCCCAGATATAAGTTTCATTGTACGCTCTCTTTTCCATATGCCTATGTAGCTGTTTTCCATCCATCCATCCATCCATCATCCAATGTTGCCCCATGAGAAGCGTAGGAGCCCGTGGCTAGGTAAGTTTTTCCTGACATTTAAGATGAGAGTGACCAGCCTCACTCATCCCTGAGTGGCATTACGTGAGCAATAAACCCCAACTACCCATTGGATATAAACCTACACAGGATCAATCCGCTTGGAGCGACTTAATTACCCACTAAACCACCAGCCGCCATAATTTGGTTATATGGTTACCACCCAGCGTAGTAAATGGTTTCCTAGTGTATGGCAAACTATTTAGCTTGTCACTCAGTGTAGAGTCACCCACAGGCAGAAGGAAAAGGAAAGAATGAAGGAAAGAAAGACAGAATTGGAAGGAAGCGGGGAGAGGGCAGACACCCAAAGCAGCACTACATCGAGTAAGTGGATGGTTAGCACCCCCACCTACCACCTTGTTGTTTTCCAACTTCTATAATCTTATGTTTTTTTCTCTCCTCCTCTATCATGCGAGTCATCCATACATCTTATTCTGTCTGTCTGTCTGTCTGTCTGTCTCTGTCTCTCTCTCTGTCTCTCTCTCTCTCTCTCTCTCTCCCAAACTCTGTAAACTACTTACACTCGTTCTCTCCCTTCCTGCATCATCCTAACTTCAAAAGCACCTCCTTATTCTTTTCTTCTCTCCTTCCTTCTTCCCTTTTCGTTCGTACCATACCATACCTATCATTCTCTCTCTCTCTCTCTCTCTCCTTTCATAAACTCAGATAATGTACTTCAGATTCATTTTCTCCCTTCTTCCTACCCCCCCCCTCTCTCTCTCTCTCTCATTCCTCCTCCGTAGACTCAGCTGATGTACTCCAGATACACCTTCTCCCTTCTTCCAACCTCTCTCTCTCTCTTTCTTAGTCATACCCATCACTCCCTCTCTCTTCCTCTCTTTCATCTCATTCATAAACTCCCACTCACGTCTTACACTCTTCCGCCACTCTCCCAAACCTTCCTTCCCTCCTACGCACCTCTCTCTTCTTCACTTTTTTTCTCCTCGTACTTATCTGTGTCTTTCATTCTCTACCACACTCCTTCTCCTCCTACGAATTCTCTCTTTTCTCTCAGTCGTTCTTGCTGATTCACATTCTTCATTCTCTCCCTCCTTCCCTTCCTCTAACCATATTATTAAATTTCTGCCCACTACTCTCTCTTTTTTTTTTCTCTCTCTCTCTCTCTCTCATACCCATTACTCTCCCTCTTAAGTCTCAGTCATAACCTTTACCTACTACTTAGTCTTTTCTCCCGTCTTCAGGTACAGGAGGGGGACGCCTGCGTGTGGTGGCACCGATATAACTGAGCAACCCCTCTGCCCGTCCCTCAACTCCCGCCCTGTGCCCCAAAAGGAGGATGGTGGACTGCAGGATGGGGGTAGCTTTAACCTGCAGTACACTGGGCTCACGTTTCAGGTAAGTCTGTGGTTCCGACTACTGCTGCTACTAGTCTACAGCTACTACTATTACTACCACTTCTGCTACTATTATCACTACTACTGCTACCGCCACAACTGCTACCATTACTTTTCCTACCACCACCACTATTATCTATGCAACTACTACCACCACTACATTTATTACCACCATCACTACTACTACGGCCACAGTAAGCGAACTTTTGACTATATCCAATCTAATCTATGAAGGAAACATTTGATATATGTGACGTATATGCAAATGTTATATTCCCTGATGATATAACAGTGCATATCAAAAATTACATAAAACAGCAGGATACAGGATGCTATACAGCCAGAGATACAGTCTGGGAAAAAAGGATGAACATTATTATCCACTGCGTCTGGTTCACACCTAGGCCGGTATTCTCGTCGGTTTTGGAAGCTCCCTGATGCCTGTTCCTAAGCGATTTATTTTGGTTATCACACCTGCCCTCTTCGGTGTTGAAAATCCTTCCAATATCGCCATATTCTGCATAATCATACAAAATGTTTTTAGGCGTATCCAAAAATAAATCGCTACGGAAGAGGTGTTAGGGAGCTTCCTTCAACGAAAATACAGGTTTGAAAAATGTCCGTCACTTTCCTTCCTGACGCATCATATCAGAAACACAATAAGCCTCTTTCGTCTTAAAAATGTTAGCTAGCAGAGAGAAAGTGGGGAATAGAAAACGTGAAATGTTAGGAACAATCTTGTGCCTAACTATACTAGATTAATTGATATGTACGTTTAGGGAATTTAGAACTTTGGTTATTTTCATGTACATTAAACCCCATGGGCGTCGTATTTCTTCTGCTGGATTTATAGATCTCTCTCTCTCTCTCTCTCTCTCTCTCTCTCTCTCAATCGTACCTAGTTGAACATAATTTCCTTCTCCCTCTCTTTCTCCCTTCCTTTAATCTCTTATTGACTCTGGCCCTATCGAGGAGCCTACACGTAGTGGCGTTGTGTACCCTAGGTGGAGTTAAGCAGCTGCGACGTCCACCCAGAAACCAAACCTCCTTATATTTCCCTGCACTACGCTGTGGGAAGAACTCCTGTCCGACCCTGGCGACGGGCGGTCTACCACAAGGAGGCGCCAGTTCGCTACAGAGTTTCCATCCCTGTGGTTGACGGGTCTGCTCAGCGTGACAGACCGGGGTTAAACAGCAACAAACACAATTACACAAACTATAAAGAACAAACTCCCTCCCCCCTTTCTTCTTCATGGTAGCTTTTACTCCAACGCACTATTTCATAAACATTCTTCCCTCCACCCCCCTCCCTCTCTCCTCCCCCTCCCCTCTCCCTCTCTCCTCCCCCTTCCCTCTCCTTCCCCCCTTTCCCCCAACCCACCCTTCTTCATTCGTACCTAGCCTTATTTACCACTGCCTTTTTCCTTTCCACCCACCTCCTGCACAAACTCTACCATCTAATTACATTCTCTCTCTTTTCTCTCCTTCATCAGCATCTCTCTCTCTCTCTCTCTCTCTCTCTCTCTCTCTCTCTCTCTCTTCATTTTTCCTCCCTTCGTTCTCCCTTTTCCGGTCTCATATTTTCTTCCCTCCCTCCCTCCCTCCCTTCTTCCCTCCTTCTCTCCATCTTTCAATCTCTCCCTCTTTCATTCAGAGTTTCCTTCCTTCCCATCTTCATTCTTTTTCTTCTTGTCCTCCATCATCCCTTCCTTATTTCTTTCCTCCCTCTTTCAATCTTCCCACCTTACTTCCTTTCCTCCTTTCTTCTCTCCATCCCTACCTCTCTACACTCTTTCCTTCCTTCACAAACCTTCTCTCTTTCAATCCTTCTTTTTCTCTACATCTCTCCCTCCCTTTCCCTCCCCTTTCCTCCTCCTTCCCTTTCTCTAAATTTGTCCTTCATACATTATATCCTGTTCTTTATCGCCCTTCCCTCCCTCCCTCCTTACGACGGAAGGAAGGGAAGGAGGGAGGGAGAGGTTGGAGGGAGAGGAGAGAGTGGGGAGGGAAGGAGGGGGAGGAGTGAGTGGGGAGGGAGGGAGATAAGAAGGAGAAAACCACTTCAATTGGCAGTAATTTCCTTGCATTAAGACGCTATCCATCGCATTATGGAGAGAGAGAGAGAGAGAGAGAGAGAGAGAGAGAGACTGTGTGTGTGTGTGTGTGTGTGTGTGTGTGTGTGTGTGTGTGTGTGTGTGTGTGTGTAGCATGCAGGGGAAGAATGGGAGATGGGGGGAGGGGGGAGTGAGTTGGGAAGGAAATAGGAAGAGGAAATGAAGCAAACGGGGAGGGGAATTGTCGAAAGGAGGGTACGAAGAAAGAGTGGGAGATAGAGATTAGAGAGAGAAAAAGACAAATAGATAAACAGATAGACTGACTGACTTGCTGATCGACAGATATAATGATGGACAGATACACAGTGAGATAAACGGATTAATACATACCCGTACAAGCAAACATACATATATCTATCTATATAATTTATATACACGGTATCTATCTCGCTATCTATCTATCTACCTATCATATATAATGAGTGTGTGTGTGTGTGTGTGTGAGAGAGAGAGAGAGAGAGAGAGAGAGAGAGAGAGAGAGAGAGAGAGATGCAATACAGATATTACATAAGGAGAGGAGGAGGGGATGGTTAAACGATGAAGACGCGAAAAAAGAAAGGATTAAAAAGCAAAAGAAATGAGAAAATAAAATGAGGAAGATGATGATGATGATGATGATAATGATGTGGAGGAGGAGGAGGAGGAGGAGGAAGGAAATTTAGAGGAGGAACGGCGGGTAGAAAGCCGAAACAAGGAGAAAGAGAACCAGAAGGAGGAGGAGGAAGAGGAAGGGAAAAACATGAAAACAGGAGAGATGCAGTAAAGAAAGAAGGAAGGAGATGAAACAGGAAATGAGAGAGATAAAAGAAAAGTACTAACACGAAAGGAAGGAAGGAAGAGACGAAGAGAGAGATGAGGAAAGGAGAGGAGAAGAGAGGAGAGAAGGGGTAGAGAAAGAAGAAGCGTGGGGAAAAAAGAAAACAACCAAACGAAGAAACGAAAGAGAAGAGGAAAGTAAAGGAGGTAAAAAAACGAGGTATAAGGACGAAGGATGGATGAAGGAAAGGAGCGGGAGAGAAGGAATGGAAAAATGAGAAAAGGAAGAAGGTAAAAAGAATCACGAATGGAGGGAAAAAGGAAGGAAGGATGGCAGGCAGGCAGGTTGGAAGGACGGAAAGGAGGGAGGGAAGGGAAAGGAAAGGAAAGGAAAGGGCGAAAGGAAGGAGGGATGGAAGGAAAGAAGGGAAGGGAAGGGAAGGGAAGGGAAGGGAAAGGAAGGGAAGGGAAGGGAAGGGAAGGGAAGGGAAAGGAAGGGAAGGGAAGGGAAGGGAAGGGAAGGGAAGGGAAGGAGAACGGAAAAGAGAAATAAGGAATGGAAGGAGAGAGGCGTGAAGGAAAATGAAAGGAAAGACAATGAACGAAGGGCAGAAAAAGTAAGGAGAGACGGAAGAAAGGGAGGAGGAGGAAGAAGGATGACAGATTACGACGTCAATGAACCACTAAACTAGAAGGAAGGAAGGCAGAAAGAAAAGAAGGAAGGAAGGCTGAAAGAAAGAAAAGAAGGAAGGAAGGCAGAAAGAAAGAAAAGAAGGAAGGAAGGCTGAAAGAAAGAAAAGAAGGAAGGAAGGCTGAAAGAAAGAAAAGAAGGAAGGAAGGCAGAAAGAAAGAAAAGAAGGAAGGAAGGAGGCATGGATGCAAAGAAGGTAGAAAGGAAACACGGAAGGAAGGAAGGACAAAGATGAAAGTAAAGAACAGAAAAAACAAGAAGGAAGGAGGAACAGATAAATGAATAAATGAATGAATGAATAAACGACTGAAGGAATAAACAAATGAAAAAATAACTAACTGACTCAATGATAAAATGAATGAATGAATGAATGAATGAATGAAGGAAGGAAGGAAGAAAAAGAAAGAAAAAGAAAGAAAGGAAGGAAGGAAGGAAGGAAGGAGGAGGTAAAGAAGGAAGCCTGATTATGACGTCACTGCAGCATTAAATTCGGCCTTCTCATTGGTCGGCTCAAGGAGGAGGAGGAAAAGGGAGGCGGGGAGGAAGAGTGAGGCGGGGAGGGAGGTGGGAAGAGGGAAGGAGAAAGAAAAAGAAAAAAAACAAAGCGGAAGTAAGAGAAAGAAAAAGAAAAAAAGAAAGCGGGAGATGGAGAAATATAGATCGAGACAGGAAGAAATATAGAACGAAATAGAGAGAAAGAGAAAGAAGGGGAATGGGGGACGGAAAAAGGGGGAAATGAGAGGGGAAGGGTGGGGGAGGTGTTTTAAGGAAGGAAGGAAGGAAGGATGTAAGGAAGGAAGGAAAGAAGGAATGGAATGAACGAATGATTTAGGACTGCACAACTTTCCTTCCCTCTTACTCCCCCCCCCCTCTCTCTCACCTGCAATTATAACCCATTAGGAGCGGCAAAATTACCAACATATTAATAGCCTTAAAAACACCAATAATTCCACTTAGGCGGAATTGACCTTGTGATTAAAAGTGGTGGCAATATTTCACTTACTCTCTCATTTTCTCCAATTTATCATTTTCTTAACCATTACTCCTTCTTATGCACACTTTCTTATTTGCACTCTTATTAAATTCGTAACCTTATTTTTTTCCTGCGCACATTCTTCCCTCCTTCTTGTTCCTTCCTACCTAGCTGTAACTTTCTCTCCCTCTTTTCCTCCCACTCCTTTCTCCGTCTATATAATACTTTCACTTACTTTCCTTTTTCCCTTTTTCCTAATTTTCATTCCCTCCCATGCACAACCTTCTCTCCTCCTTCCTCCTCTTCTCTCCTTCATACCTTTCCATAGCCAGAACAACTTTTCTTCCTCTCTCTTTTCTCCTATTTGGCACTTTCATTTACTTATCCTTTCCCCCCCTATTTCCCTGACTTTCATTGCCTTCCATGCACTCCTTCATTCTCCTCTTTCCTTTGTGTCTATCCATTCCCAACACATCCTCTCGTCCTCCTACTCACCACTTACATGAACCCTACGAACTCTTACATTCTCTCTTTTCTCCCTTCTTCCTAACCATCCTTCCCTCCTTCCTATGCAACTGATTCCTCTCTTCCTCCTTTCCTTACCCCTCATACCACCTCCTCTCTTTCTTCCATTAGTCAATTATTGTAATCCATCATCTATTCAAGTCTCTCTTTAATTCCTCTTCTTCCTACCCCTGCCTCCATCCCATCCCTTACTCCCTCTCCTCCTCCTCCTCGTCGTCCTCCTCCTCTTCCTCCTCCCCCTCCCCCTCCTCCTCTTTCCTTCCTACCTAATCATCATTCGCTCCCCCCCTCCCTTCCCTTCCAAACGTCTGCTGAGGACGGAAAGCATTTACTGACATTAAAAATTTCGTTTAAGCCGACTTCACTAATCGTCCGCAACATACACACACACACACACACACACACACACACACACACACACACACACACACTATTACACCAGTCCTGAATAAGGCACCCCTAACATGTATTCACTATGGACGGTGGGTATCAGTGCCAAAGAGGTGACATGCGAAGGCGTCCTCGGTCTGAAGGTGTACGAGGGTGAGTCTTCTTTCTCATATCCTTTTCTTGTGATCCAGTGAGTTGGGTACAGTTTTTCTATCAATATTAAGGCAGGATCGCATCGCTGAGAAGGAAATGTGTGTGTGTGTGTGTGTGTGTGTGTGTGTGTGTGTGTGTGTGTGTGTGTGTGTGTGTGTGTGTGTGTGTGTGTGTGTGTGTGTGTGTGTGTGTGTGTGTGTTGCTGGTACTGCGACTCTACCTCAACTCGCTTCGACCTCATTGTATGTGACCTGTGTATTGATGTGACTCTCTCTCTCTCTCTCTCCTTCACCATCACCCTTCCCTGTATTCCACTTCTCTTTCTTGTATCCATCACTCTTACTCTTCCCAACATTTCTCCAAATTGCACATCTCTCTCTCTCTCTCTCTCTCTCTCTCTCTCTCTCTCTCTCTCTCTCTCTCTCTCTCTCTCTCTCTCTCTCCCTCTCACATTACCCGGTCTTCAAGCCCCCTGCAGGGAAAATTCCTTCAAATTCCCCTAACTAGACTTGGCTAATGCGGGGGAAATTTTTGCTTGTGACGGGGAGAAAAGGCAGCATAATTCCCTATGACGAGATGCGTGTGTGCTGAGGGAAAAGGAAGACTGGAAGAAGAAGAAGAAGAAGAAGAAGAAGAGGAGGAGGAGGAGGAGGAAAATTGGGGAAGCTGTGGAAGAGACGAAGCGGGTGAATGCATGGGAGGAAAGAGAAAGGAGTAAACAATGTTGTAAAGGAGGAGGAGGAGGAGGAAGAGGAGGAGGAGGAGGAGGAGGAGGAGGAGGAGGAGGAGGAGGAGGAGGGGTTAGGAAGAAGAGAAATGAGGTAAGAGAAGTTTGGATTGTCTTTGAAAAATGGCAAGAAGAAAAACAGAGAAAGAAATGAAAGAGATGAGGAAAGAGGAGGAGGAGGAGAAGGTGAGGAAGAGAGATAAAAAGCCTTAGGTCTGTGAGAGAAAAGGTGGTAAATATGATGATGATGATGATGATGATGATGATGAAGATGATGGTAAATATGATGATGATGATGATGGTAAATATGATGATGATGATGATGATGATGATGATGATGATGATGATGGTGATGATTATGATGATGATGATGATGATAACTGCCTAGGAAGAAAAGAAAGTGCCGGAAGAAAAAGACTGACCCAAGGTTGGTAAAGAAAGTGCAAAAAAATGATAAAATAATAATAGTAAAAAAAAAAAGAGACTGGAAAAAAAGGAGATGGAACGGAGCGGGGAAAAAAAAAATCCATAAATGTTAACGAAGGAATGTAAAAGTGGAAAAATTCACGGCGAGAGAAGTGAAAAATTCGCTTTAATCTCTCTCTCTCTCTCTCTCTCTCTCTCTCTCTCTCTCTCTCTCTCTCTCTCTCTCTCTCTCTCTCTCTCTCTCTCTCTCTTAAAGTACACTTATTCGTTTACGCTTTTCTCTTCTTTCCCCTACTCTTTCCTCTCTTCTTTCTCTATTCTCTTCTCTTCCTTTCTGCCTTTCTTCCCATCCTCATATTTTTATTTCGCCTTTCCTCTCGCCTCTTCATTTTTTTTTTCTCTCTTCTAATTTCTTTGCACTGCTTACATTTTTTCTTGAATCCTCTCTTTTTTTCTTTTTCTTTTTTTTTTGAGGACAATTGGTCAAAGGTGAAGGACACAGAGCAAGGTCACATTTCGACCCGTAGGTGTGTGTGTGTGTGTGTGTGTGTGTGTGTGTGTGTGTGTGTGTGTGTGTGTGTGTGTGTGTGTGTGTGTGTGTGTGTGTGTGTAAGTCACCTGTTCTGGATCACACTTGTTGGTTAAGGTGTTTATTGCCTACAAGATTGAAATAGTGTTATTTTATTTATTCATTTATTTATTTTGAGCAACAGGTAAAGGAAAAGTCACAAGACGAATTTTGCCGAAAAGTTCAGGATAAAAACCATACATAAAGAAATTCGACTTTGAAAACAATCAAAGGTCAAGCTCACAAGCTAAGAGCAATTATCAAGGTCACCGAGTCATCTCAAACCGTTTTTATCCGATCTGGACGAAAGTAGGTGGAAGGGATAAGGGGAAGGCAGGATGCAGCAATTCGGTTTTAGGTGTCGAAGGTAAAGGTCACATGGGAAGGTCGGATGATTGGCCATTAGATTAGTCGCACATTCTGACTGCTGTTCCTTGTTTCATTTTTGGCATCTACACACGATTCAATGCCGCCTAGGAAGGTCATTCTGAATATATTGTATAGACAGATAGACAGATAGATGGATAGACAGATAGATAGAGATAGGTAGATAAAACTTTCCTTAACCCTTCACAACAAGAGGTGAGCCTTAAGATGAAGTTAAACATTAGCAGTGGTGTAGTGGATGAAGTAGGAGCAGTGCCGTAACCAGGTCTCTCTTGGTTGAGGGCGGGACTAGGTGGGGACAATCCCTATTTTGTGGGGACACTATGTACACACCGTCGACACACAGTCTGAAATTTTAAATGGGGGGCATGGGTCTGACTGCCCTCCAGCCTCACATTTCTCTCCTCTTCTCCCCCTCTTTTATTTCCGCCTTTTCTTTTCCTTTCTCTCTCGCCGCTCCCACCTTCTTTCTCGTACTGCTCCACTCCAATTTTTTTTCCTGGTCTCAGTACCTTCTCCATTCCTCTTTCTTTTTTCTGCTTCACTATCATCCTTTTCCTATTTCCTTTCCATTACATATTTCTCATGTCTCCTCTTCCTCCAGTCTGTTCTCTGTCACCCTCTGTCTGTCTGCCCCTCTCTATCTGTCTGTCTGTCTGTCTCTCTCTCTTACATTCCCTCACACGAACTTGCAACTCAATTGTTCTTGGTAAGTCGTTTATCTTTTTTTTTTTTTTTTACTCTCACTCTCTCTCTTTCTGAGAGAGAGAGAGAGAGAGAGAGAGAGAGAGAGAGAGAGAGAGAATGTGGAAAGGTAAGATGCCAGAGTGTGTAAGGGAAGCTGGTGTGTCGTGGGAACAGGGGTCGTCACTGAATTGGGACAGAAATGCCTTGAGATCCTTTTGTTAAGCAACTCCTCACAGGATACGGCGTCAGACAGGATCGATAATTACAGGTAATGGAAAAAAAAAACATAATGATGTACACCTAACCATACTGAAATGGAGAACAAAGAGACAGCGAAGGTTTTGGCCTATCCCCTCTCCCCCATCCCTCTAGAAATAAATTAAAAAATAAATACAACAACAACAACAACAACAACAACTACTACTACTAACAAATAAATAAATATATCAGAATCATTTGTGTAACCAGTGATGGCAATAAGGCACGTCTGTCTTTTCTACCTCCCTGCTAAATGCGCTGTAAAACGTGGGATGCAGGCTAACTACGACTAAAGAATGAAAAAATAATTGGTCTTTAGGAATCAGGGACTTGTACCTCCAACCACCCAGTTTTGACACCTTCACTACGATGACGTCATTTCGGCTTTATTCTTGCTACTTCCACATGGTTTTATTCAGCTCTGGATTGGTCTTTACAACTGAAGGGGTTAGGAAAAGCCATCATAAACTCTTCCTAAACAGAGATCCTGACGAATAAAATGGTCTGGTAAGAGCAGAAAAAAGAAAAAAGAAAAAAAGAAAGAACGAAGGAAAGAAGGAAAAAAAAAAAACTAAGAAAGAATGAAAGAAAGAAAAGACGTCATCGTTTTAAGGATTTTAATAATATGGCAGCATTTCCAAAAATTTAAAGGTTTCTGTATTTGAAAACTGTTAAATAAATGATTATCTGAGATGCTTCTCCTTCACTGCATATCCAATCTGCATTACTCGGGTGTTTCCCTTCCTCTGTTTTCGATCTGCAAATATGTGGAGTCTTGGGATGCACTTCCACAGGTATAATAATACTCGTTCAGTTAAAAAAAAAATGAGATTCAGTGTTAGGAGCTTGCAGAAACTGTCCGTTCAAAAATGAGTTTTAAAAAAGGTCAAATTATGCTCCACTCATTCCTAAATGTCTGAACCCATTGCGATTCAAGGACTGGAGGTCATAGGCAGAGGGAAAAACGGCCTAAGGAAGACAGTTCCAAAGTTAACCAGCTGTGTGCAAAAAGGACCGGAATACCGGGTGGAGCTGTATGCATAAGAGGTGAAAGTGTGTAGGTTGACGGGTACTACATGCCCAGTTTGTTATCTCTAAGAATATCAATGATCCGTGTATTTATATGTTTATCAGATTTTATGCTGGAACCTCTTTCGTTCTTACCATCTTAAAAATGTGTCCTTTCATTAATTATTTTCTCTATTATACACACCATTCACACTTCATCATATTTCGCCAGCTTCATACATTTTTTCCGATAACACAGCTTATACAAATTACACTATCCCAAACCCTCTACGAACTCCAAGCAATCCAAGAAATACCACCACCCAACCCTGAAATCCATCCTCCTCCATTCCTTCTATTCTTCCCTCCCCTCGGCTTCATCTTATTAATCCACACAACTCCTACAAACAGTCTACAAACCTCCACTACCGACTCCCCAAACCAGTCCTTTTTCCCTTCCTTCTCTCCTTCACAAACCAATCTCGAAGTTCACGTTCCTTCCCTTCCTCTGTCCCTTTCTTCCTCCTTCCTTCCTTCCCTGCTTTACATCCCAATTCCGAATTTCACTTGCCTCGCCTCCTTCCGTCCCTTTCTCCTTCCTTCATTCACTCATTCCCTCCTTCTTCCAACACCCAATCCCGGAGACACCTTCCTTCGCTCCCTCTGTCCCTTTCTCCCTCCCTCCTTCCTTCCTTCCTTCTTTCCTTTCTTTCTTTCTTCCTTCCTTCCTCCCTCCCTCTCGCTCTCCCTTCCTTCCTCCTTCCCTCTCTCCCTCCCTTCCTTCCTTCTCTCCTTCCTTCCCCCTCCCTCCTTCATCTACATACGAGACGCGGCGGCCGGCACCTCTCCTAGCCTCGCCTCGCCTTCTCTGCCTCACTTTTCCCCTGATTAATCCCATTAGCGTAACGATCCTCATTTGCGATCCCACGGCATTAACGCTGGTTTCTATTAACGCTGTATTGAGTTACGCAAGACAGGTGCGGGTGGGGGAGGGGAGAGGGAAGGGGAGGAAGGGTGAGGAGGCGATGGAGGAAGAGGAAGGAAGGAGGGGGAAAGGGAAGAGAAGGAAGGGTGAGGAGGTGATGGAGGAAGAGGAAGGAAGGAGGGGGAAAGGGAAGAGAAGGAAGGGTGAGGAGGTGATGAAGGAAGAGGAAGGAAGATGGTAGGAGGGAGTGAGGGAAGAGGAGGAAGGGTGAGGAGGTGATGGAGGAAGAGGAAGGAAGCAGGGAGTGAGGGAAGAGGAGGAAGGGTGAGGAGGTGATGGAGGAAGAGGAAGGAGGAAGGAAGGAGGGAGTGGAGAGGGAAGGAGGAAAGGGGAAGGGAAGGAAATGGAGGATGATGATGCAGGCAGGAAGGAGGGTCTGGACAGGGTGGGAGGAAAGGGTAGGGGGTGGAAGCAGGGATGGGGAGGAAGGAGGAATAGGGAGGAAAGGGGTGGGGAAGGAAGGAGGAGAAAAGGCGACGTGGAGGAAGGGGGGAAGGGTGTTGGGAAGGGGAGGAGAAAGGAGGGGGAGGAAAGGGGGGTTTACAGGATGGAGCAAAAGTTTTCCTTCCACTCTACTGCTTCTACTTCACACCTCCGTCCGTCACGTTCCCTTCTGAAGCGTCCTGTTAGAGAGAAGCATTTTAAAAACAACCCGGGACTCCTTCGGCTTTGGGAACAGAAGAGGTGAAATATAGGAAGATTTTTTTTTTCCAGACTGTACACAGGGAGTAGTTACATAATAATACTACTGGGAGCATATCTTTCTCTCTCTCTCTCTCCAAAGACCTACATTAATTATTTCTTTCCTGCCATCATCTGTCAGCTAATGAGATTTTTATGAACTGAAGGGATTAAATGTAGTCCTCAATAACCCCATCATTACTACTCGACTCCCTCCTCAGCTGAATAAAATCGTCGGGAGGTAGGAAGGATAAGTCATTAGGATACGTAATCTAATCAGCGAGGGGTTAACGTGAGCTTCTGTTAACGGCGGAAATGGTTTACGTAAAGCAGGCAAGAGGAGGGGTGTGTACCGGGTAGATTATTGAGGGCTGGGGTGGAGGGGAGAAGGAGGGGGAAGAAGGAGGAAGGGGGGAAGGTGAGGAAGAAGGGGGAAGAATGAGGAAGAAGGGGGAAGGGGAATGGAGGGGAGAAGGAGGAGAAGAGAGGTAATGGGGGAAACAGGGGGAAAAAGGGGGGAAAGAAGGGGGAGAAAAGGGGAAGAAGGGGGAAAAGGGGGGAGAGGGGGAAAGAAGAGAAAGAGTGAGAATGGAGGGGAAATGAGGAAAGGGAGGAGGGAAGAAGTGAGAATGGAGGGGGGGAAAGGACGGGAAGAAGGGGGAAATGAGAAAGGGGGAACGGGGGAGGAGGAAGATAAGGCTGGGGGATAAGGCACTGACAATGGGGGTGGGGGAGGTTAGACAGTGGAAGAGGTGGGGTGAGGAAGGCAGGTGGGGAGGAGGGGGTGCCACCAGACCTTGGGGTAAAGCCTCTGTCACCAAACTTAGGCAACAACTCCACCTAACTGTGTAATCTGCTTCATCAATTTTTGCCTTCTCCTCAACTACATGCCTGTCTGCCTCCACTTCTGGCTCTCTCTCTTCCTCTCCACTACTCATTTTCTCCCTTTTTCTCCGCTTCTTCCTTGCTTTTTCTCGTCAACATTCTGTTCTTTTTTACTTCAGCTTTCTTTTCCCCTTTTCTCCCTCTCTCCACATTATATCATCTTCTGATCCACGAATCTCTCCTCTTTTCTCTCGATTAATCTTTCTCCAATTTTCGTATTGTCTCTCTGTCTCTGTCTGTCTGTCTCTCTCTTTCCCACACATTACCAAATTAATTTCCACTGGTTATCCTCTGATATCAGCACTTAACTCATTATTCTTCTTATATTATCTTCCTCTTAATGCATCCTACTTCACTATTTCTCTCTTCTTTTGTCCTCTCTTTTCTCTCTACCAACAAATTCTTTCTTCTCTCCCTCCCTCGTTCCCTTCCTCCTCCATCTCGCTCCTAATTTCTTCTCCTTTCTTTTTCCAGGTCCAATTTTTCTTCGTTCTAGTTCTTGACTTCTCTTAATTTGGTCTCATTAAGTTTTTCTTCCCACCTCTCTCATTTCAACTTTTTACTTTAATTTTCAAGGCTTTTTCCCCTCTTTCTCTTTTACGTAAACTTTTCCTTTTATTGTGTATTGTTTTTTCCTGCGACATTCTTAACTTCTTGACATTTACGAAATTCACCAGTTCTCTATTCCTGCCTTAAATAACAGCAACAAAAACAAGAACAACAAATCAGACAAAATACGCAAGTATGGATACATATATAGATAAATACATATATAAATAATTACACACACACACACACACACACACACACACACACACACACACACACACACACTCTCTCTCTCTCTCTCTCTCTCTCTCTCTCTCTCTCTCTCTCTCTCTCTCTCTCTCTTTAAGTCCAGGCACATATTTTCCCCCAACTTCGGACAGGCTATGATAACCCCACCTGCCTCGCACACCTGCCACACACACCCGCTCCACACACCTGCCCTACATACTTGCCTCATATATATACCTGCCTCACAAACACACCCCACATACCTGCCTCATACACACTCCACACATCTGCCCCACACACCCACCAACACACACCTGCCACACACCTTCTCCCTCACATCTGCCTCACCTACCTGCCTCACACACCCGCTCCACACACCTGCCCCTCACACCTGCCTCATACACCTCCACACACTAACTCCACACCCGCCCCACACACCTCCACACACTAACTCCTCACACCCGCCCCACACACCTGTCCCACAACCTGCCCCAAAGACTCCTGGATTAAGCGGAGTTGTGTGCTATGGGGCTGAGGACGCTCTGTCTAAATACGACTGAGCTAAGTAAAACAGAAACCAAACAGACGGACAAATGTAGACAGACAAAGATAATCTGATTCAGACAGATAAGAAAATAGGCAAAGATCTAATCACAGATATGGAAAGACGATTCATACATGCAGCATTTTTTTTTTTATATATTGACGGAGATGGCTCAGATTACACAGGTATTCAGGTAGTTACACAAAGTTATGCATGTTGATACACACACACACACACACACACACACACACACACACACACACACACACACACACACGAGAGAGAGAGAGAGAGAGAGAGAGAGAGAGAGAGAGAGAGAGAGAGAGAGAGAGAGAATTTCCCTATGCTAAACCTGGCAGGAGGGAGTGGGAGGAAGTAGATTAGTGTTGTAGGGGAGACGGGCTAGAAGGGGCGACAGTTCCTGTGTGTGAGCTAGCTTTAAAATCTCTCTCTCTCTCTCTCTCTCTCTCTCTCTCTCTCTCTCTCTCTCTCTCTCTCTCTCTCTCCTTGTACTCGTGCACCGGTAATGTGAGTGAGTGGGTGAGTGAATGCGTAAGTATATAAGTGTGCTGGAATAAGGAATCATGACTTTACCTTTCCAAATTCACTAAATAAAGGCTGCGTATCCTCAAGATCTGTCCCTACTGAGATGACTGGACCCAATTCCTTTAAAATACAGCGTTATGGGTATACGCAAGGGTACATTGAGGAAGACTGCAAATGCTGGTTTACTTTTAACATTAGGCAGTTATACATAATGGACTGGGAGGATGTGTAAAGACAGGTGCCGAGTGCCCTAAGTAAATGGGAAGACATGTATACCGGAAATTTAGATCAACAATGTCCAGTGTGCCAGATATATTAACCCCTTCAATCCAATGATGTATTCTCATTTTTATCAGTCAACAGACGATTTCACTCAGCTTCAGAAGAGAGATCTGGTGATAAAATTGTTAAAGAGAACGATATATAGCACGTGTAGTTCCAAGAGCCTCTCCTAAGCTGGATAAAATCATATGAAGGTACCAAGACTCAGAGAACATAGGGTCACCAGACTGGAAAATGGTCAAAGCAAGGTAGCGACAATTAACAACAGCAGCAACAAGGTCAGCAACATGTACTACAGAAGGAACAACAGTAACAACTATATCAACGGCGACAACGGTAACAATAGCATCAACATCAAACACAGCGCTGCACTACTCTAATAACGTTTCCTTTTGCTACAAGATACACAGCTGCAGAGAATATGTAGCACCCATTGGTCTGAGTCAATTTACATACACGGCATATCCCAATATGGCAAATCAAAATTCTTTCCTCTCATCTAGAAAACAATCGCTCTTTACCTCTTCAGGCTGAATACGCATTTTTATATATCTCTTGTTATTTCTAAAGGACAGAAAGCTTAACCACTTCACTCTCACTACTTTTCGTCTTCTGAAGTATATATAATTCTCGTACTCATCGCATTAAAAGTAAGTGAAACGCAGCAAGTCAATTCCAAAGAGCTTTGTCCCAATTTCCAGAGGTGCAAGGAGAGGGCTGTGTAGCATAAAATCGCCCATTCCAATACCATCCCCAGTTCTTTCGGTACTGCCAGACGATTGTACTCCTGTTAGCACGATTGTATTCTTGTTAGCAAAAGACAATGTTTTTCAGGTGGCTTCTCGTTATCTAAGAGTTAAGTACAGGACTAAAATACAAAATCAGGTACAAAATAAAGTCATCTAAGTGAACAGCCTAAACTGCAGAATCTCCCTACGAAAAGTAAGTGAAATGTGGCAAGTTAGTTCCGCAGAGTTTTATCCCAAATTCCGTGGCACACAGAAAGGGCCAGGGAAGCGAGCATTTCAATAGCTTTCATGCCGGCCCATTGTCCACGTGTAATTGAACCCGTTATATTCCGCTTGATATTCATGTCTCTCTCTCTCTCTCTCTCTCTCTCTCTCTCTCTCTCTCTCTCTCTCCTGACAACATATAATCGTTGCTGTGATTCTCATTCCATTTCTGTTATCAGCATTTACCATATTAACCATCACCTCTTTTTCTTTCTTTTCTCTCAAGTGTGTGTGTGTGTGTGTGTGTGTGTGTGTGTGTGTGTGTGTGTGTGTGTGTGTGTGTGTGTGTGTGTGTGTGTGTGTGTGTGTGTGTGTGTGTGTGTGTGTGCGCGAGCGCGCGCGGTTATATCAAATGTGTTTCCTGGGTACTACTATTCGCTGCAGTGATTCGTAACTACATACTACTTACCGCCACAACTACATCCATAAGCTGAGAGTGCTAATCATTTTGCATATACCCACGGCTAGTAACTGGAGTGTTATTCATATCTGCTTTCTTGGAAGTTATACCGTGTTCGTCTGTTTTCTTGCTAGTTATAATTCAATGCCGTGTGTCGTGTGTGATTCGTGGCTCCTTTTATTCACTGATACTGACGGATCCACCTTTCACCTGAAGTTAATAGGATAAGGCTGCAAATTACTGACGCTACGGCTATAACATCCCCTGCTTCTCCTCCACTCATAAATTATTATATTCCATACTACTCTTTATCATTACCTCTACTCTTACTCTTTCCCTTTTCATTCTGATCTTCCCCTTCCTTCTTCTTCATTTTTCCCTATCTTCCATCCTCCTCATCTTTCTTTTAATACTACTACTTCATTATTTCTGCCGCTTCTCCTACTCTCACGATTAATTCAAGTCCTTTCCTTCGTCTTCTTTTTCCTAATGTTTTTCTTGGTCTCCATCCTTCTCTACCAGCTACAAATAACACATAACTGATACCAGACACTTGAAAAAATTTATTGCAAGAACCAGACATCCAATTATGAACTAATAACGAAAATAAATAAATAAATAAATAAATAAAATAACCAACCACACAAACATCCAAAAAATCAAACATCCAGTCAAGTCTCTCTCTCTCTCACACACACACACACACACACACACACACACACACACACACACACACACACACACACACACACACACACACAGAATCAGGCAACCACCGCTCACACGCACCCAAAAAACACTCCCCAAACGACTAATAACATGAGGTCAACAGCCGTGCAACTTTCCGCGGTACAATCCCACAATCAGACCCTCCCAGCAGCCCCCAGTGAATAGGACAAAATTAACCCAACCTGATCACGAGCCCTAGAGAAAGTGGGGAGTCTGGACAAGGGCAATGACAGGGAGGGAGAAAAGGAGAGAGGGAGAGAGGAGAAGGAGAGGATTAGAGAGAGGGTGGGGAAAGAGGAGAGGAAGGGATGCTGAGACGGAGAGGGAGGGATGGAAGGGAGAGTTGGGAATGGATGAAAGAGAGGAAGAGGGTAAGGATGGGAGAGAGGGAGAGGAATGGGAGAGGAGAGGGAGAGGAATGGGAGAGGAGAGGTAGAGGATGGAAGAGTGGAAACGGAAGGATGGGAGACAGGATAAGGAAGGATGGAGATAGAAGAAAATGATGGGGGAGAAGAGAGGAAAAAGATGGGAGAGAGGGAGAGGGAACGGAATGGAATGGAAAGGATACGTAATTTTCTGAAGCGAGGAGAAATGGAAGGGAGGGGGGGGGGGAACAGGAAGGAAAGGAGAGGGTAGGGAAGAAAAACACGTTGGGATGGAGGGACGCATGAAAGGGATTGATGGATGGGAGAGAGAGAGAGGGATGGAGGGGAAAGCGGTAGGGATTGAAGAAAAGAGGCCTGACAAAGGGGGGAAGGGAAAGGGTAAAAAGGAAGAAGGGAGAAGGAAGGGATGGATGGTTGGGAGCGAGGAAAGGGAGAAGGGGTGGCAGGAGGGAGAGGGGTGAATGGAAGAAGAGAGGAAGGAGGGTGAGGAAATAAGAGGATAGAGAGAGGGGAATGGACTCTGAGGGAAGGAGAGGGGAAGGGGCCGAGATGGAGACAGAGAGCGGAGGGACAGGGAGGGAAGGTCGGATTTAGGAAGGGAGGAACAGAGGGTAAGGGAAGGAAGTAAAGAAAAGGAATAACGAGACGGGGAGGGAAAAGTGGGGAAAGAACACAGGAAAAAAAAGGGGGGAGAAAAACAAGAAGGGAGGAATAAAAAAGAAAGAAAGAGAAGGGGAGAGAATATGGAGAAAAAGAGAGAAAAAGAGAGAAAAATCCTTCCTGGGGCTGAAATGATAGGGGAGACTGCACAGCTTGAGTGATGTACATAATCATAGGCCTTACCCAGTCTCTATTATTTCTAGTAAGTAATACGTGTTGGCCATGACTCTTAATAAACATACTTGGCCGTGCTTTTAACAATAAATAGTATGGATTCTTCTTCTTACCAATAATATCGCTTGTGGGGAAAGAATGTAAATTTATTCTGTGACCCCTAACTCCTTCAATTGGATGACTTATTTTATTTTTCCATTCCTGCTGACTTCAAACGTTTTTATTTAACCTGAGAGACTTAGAAATCGGGTGGTTAGATACAGCTTTCAGAATCCCACTGACTACTAGACATCCTTTTTAGGCTGAAGAAAAATCGTCTGGGAGTGATATTAAAATGAAGTGTGTAATGAAGGGATTAAATTCTGGACCACTGCCTCGGGTGGGAAGTGCTGGCAAAAGAGTGAGTACGCTTCTTATATTTATGTTGCTGGAGAAGGCGGCCTTCCCGTGGTGGCGTCGACGCGCCTGGATGGAAGATCTGGCCGGAAAAGAAGACGCCCTAGAACATAGGAAGGAAGCTAGATGGGCCTACAAACGACCCTCGACACTCCACATCACCTATCCCTCCCCTCCCACGATCAAAGGCACTCCCCATCCATCCCCAATCAGACACTCCCCATCCCCTCCATCAAACACACTCCCCATCTCGCCATCAAACACTCCCCATCGCCTTCCCCCGACCTCCACAAATGAGGATGGTGGGCTGCAGTGCTGGCATCAAGTCTCACTCCCAATATATCTATGTTGCTAAATCCTTTTCGTATTATGTAACACTAAATGAAGTTGCCATGGAGAAAGAGTGGAGCTCCCTTATCTTTTTTTTTTTTTTTTTTTAAATATATATACTTTCGATTCAGGGAGGACATTACTCTGACAGGCTTTCACTGCACTGATATTAATTTACCGATACAAATCCCAGAACAGCATTGCATATTCAAGGTGAGGTCGAACAAGGTGATTATTTTTAGATTTTTGTTATTAAGGAAGAAGTCTGTAAATGGATCCCAACACTTCTCCTATTTTCTACACGGCTTCACTGCACTGATGTGAAAAATTCTGAATCGTGCGAACTGTCAGCGTCAGATGTCTGAAATAAAATGGTGTATTTGATCCGATGCGCCATTATTTCGAATCTGAATTTCTTCGTAAAGTGTCCGATTTGGTGGATCTGACATTTATTGACACTGAATGGCATACTTCACTGGCCTGGAAGAAAATGAGAAATGGAAGTGAACAGTGAGTGGGAGGAGAAAATTGAATATGAGAGAGAGAGAGAGAGAGAGAGAGAGAGAGAGAGAGAGAGAGAGAGAGAGAGAGAGGTAAGTTACAAGGAGAAAAACGTGATCCAATTTCCTATTCCACTTTCTCCCCCAACAGTAAACAGATCTCCAAGGCAAAAACAGAATGACAACAGTTAGTGAGGACAGAGAGAGAGAGAGAGAGAGAGAGAGAGAGAGAGAGAGAGAGAGAGAGAGCACAACTTAGTGTTAACAATATGAACGACAACGGTAAGATCAATAAAGTAAAAGAAAAAAAAAACAGTGAAAATTACAGGAACAAAAATAAGAAGAGCACATAATTTCAGGAGTCGGAATCTTTTAAAAGCCATCCCATGTTAGTGCAAAGATATAGAGCCGCAGTATTCTATTATTATTATTATTATTATTATTAATAGTAGTAGTAGTAGTAGTAGTAATCATCCCAGCCAAGTTAATATGGACGAAGTATAGTCGCTTGTCATTGTCTGTTTGAACCGGGAGCACGAAACAAGCATTACCCCAAGCCAATCAACTCTACTTCCGTCAAGGTATCGCTGCCAGTGTGAGGCCAACATGAATTACCAAACGTGCCGCAGAAAAGGGAAATAAAATCGTGTAAAACAGCTCCCTTAGCATATGTAGACTGCCTGATGTTTATTTTGATCTGGGAGGAAATTAAAATCTACCTCTTTGATTTCAGGTGATGGCCAGGTGTTGCCAGACTGAAGGACTGATCTGACTAGTAACCAAGGAGACTCATTACAAAGACTCACTGAATTTCAAGGAACCACAAATTATTATCTTTGCTGGAATGGAGTAGTTCTGTAACAAGAAAACAGGTTATAAAGAAACAGGCGCCTTATTTATTTCCATTCGCCTGGGGAGTATTACCTTCTTCAGTATTTGTCTCCTTCTTCCACCTACTCCTGCATCCTTAAATCACTCTATTCCCTCTGCTCACCCTTCCTCCCAGCCTTTCCCTAGTCTTTCCTTCCAACTCTTCTGCCCCTCTCCTTCTCCCTCTCCCTGTTCCCTTCCCTTTCCTTCCAGCTCCTCTCCCCTGCTCCTTCTCCCTCTTCCAGTCCCCATCCTTTCATCCCTCCTACCTTCTTTTCCACCCTTATCCCCCACCCCCTTCATTCCCTCTTCTCCTCTATCCTTCCATCTCCCTATTTTTTCTTTCCACTCTCCCCTCTTCATACCTTTCCTTCTATCCTCTCCCCTCTCCGCGTCCTTCAATTCTTCTCTCTCCTTATCCTCATTTTCCCTCCATCCCTCCTCTATGCCTTCCCTAATCTTCCATCTCCCTCCCTTTCCTCCCCTATTTCTTCCTCAATATTCTACCTCCCACTTCTAGCCCCCCTTTCCCCTCTCCCTCCTATCCGTTTTCTCCTTCCTCTCCTTTAAATTCCCCCTCCCCCATCCTTCCCCATCTCCCCTCCCCCACCCCAATCACAATCTCAACTTTATTACGGGCACTATTTTTAGCCTACCGCACCCTCCCACAAAAAAAACTATAATAATAATAAAAATATATATAATGTCGCACTATATTGAAATTCCCGGGCAAAGGAGAGGCCTATATATGGGCGTGTGTGATGAAATGTGGAATTTAATTATGATGTAGCCCTCCCCCCTTCTCTCTCTCTCTCTCTCTCTCACACACACACACACACACACACACACACACAAACGTATTTCCCTACCTGTTTTTCCCCTCAAGGAAAAAATAAATAAATAAATAGTCACACTTTTCCAATGGGATTTTCTCTCGCTTCGTACAATCATTTTTTTTTTTTTTCATTAGCTTTTCTCTTCCTTAGTCCGGCACGCTGTCTCTATTTCCTTTATTTTTTACCACTCTTTATTTCTCGCTTTATTTTAACCCTATTTCTCTGTATCTTTACTTCCATATCTATCTGATCCTTATTTATCAATGTTTATCTTCCTTACTCTTATCACTATCTCTGTTCGGTCTGTTTTATCATCTCTATCTCTGTTTGTTATTCCTGTCTCGACTTGCCCTACCCATCTCAATTGCAACTGCACTACCTTTGCTCTACCTTTACTGCTACCTCCATTGACTCTATCTCAATCCATGTCTCTATTCGCTTTAACTATCTTTATACTCAAATCTCAGTTCATTCGCTTTAACTATCTTTATATTCATATCTCAGTTCGCTCTTATTTTTCCACTCTCTCTGTTTTCTCAATTTTGACCAGTATCTATTCGACTGATCTATTTTCTATAAACTAACAACATTTCCTCTGTTTTCAACCTTACCTATACCCGCTAGAACTATTTTTTATCTGAATTTAACTCTCTCTCTCTCTCTCTCTCTCTCTCTCTATATATATATATATATATATATATATATATATATATATATATATATATATATATGTATATATATATATATATGTATATATATATATATGTATATATATATATATATATATGTATATATATATATATATATGTATATATATATATATATATATATATATATATATATATATATATATATATATATATATATATATATATATATATATATATATATATATATATATATATATATATATATATGACAAACAAACAACCTTACAAACCACCAGACAACCACAAAAAACCATGAATAATTCACCACACGAACAAACACACAGCAGACATCTGCAGAATAAAAAGTGATGATAACGACACGCTTTGTAATCACCACCGTCAGTCACAATCACTACATATGCTCTACCACAAAGAAACCACCAAACAAACCGCAAAATATATCAAACTACCACACAAAGAACAAACTACCACACACAAACCAACGCACTAACCACAACCTACCACAAACAAACCACAAACGAACGAGCACAAACAAATCCAGCGGAAGCATTGCTCCCGTGTTACTGCCGTATGCGTGCTTAAATGACAACCCAATATGATTAACTGATCTCTCTCTCTCTCTCTCTCTCTCTCTCTCTCTCTCTCCCTCCCTCTCTCTCTCTCTCTCTTACACATGTCCACTAACCTACCCCTTTCCCCCTCCTACTCTCCCTTACTTACAATACTTTCTATCTCCTTCCTTTCCTACTTGTCCCTCTTCCAACACTTTCTCTTCCTCCTCTTACCCCAACCCACATCCTCATCACTCCTTTCTCCTCTCCCTACCCGCTCTTCCCCCTTCTATTAACCCCCTCCCTTCTCATCGTCCCCCTTTTCCTCCCCCCTTCTTCGCCTACCCACTACCTCAACACACTTTAATCTCCCTATTTCTTCCCTCCTTCGTAAGCCCTCCCGCCCTTACTACTTACACCCTCTCTTAATAACTGCTGCCCTCCCATCCATTTCTCCCTTCTCCATCTCCCTCCCCCCCAATCCCTCTGTCCTATTATTACTCCCTCTCTCTCTCTCTCTCTCTCTCTCTCTCTCCTAATACCAGACCATCTATATCCCCCTACCCATCATCCTTTACCTCACTCAGTCCTACAATTCTCCCCTTCCTCCTTCTTCCTCCCCCTCCTCTCTCCTAGTACCTGCCGACCCCACAAACCTCCCTCCCCCCAACCAACCTTTCCATTATCCCCCATTTCCCTCTCCCCCGTCCTCTTCCCCTCCCTCTTTTCTCAAAGTACCTGCAAACCTCCTCCCTTCCCCCACTCAATCCTTCCACCATCCCCCCATTTCCCCTTTCCCATCCCACTACCCCTTCCCGCCCATTTCCCCCTGCCTCATCCCCCACCCTATCCCGCCCATTCCCCCTCCTCATCCTCCACCCACTCCCCCACCCCTTTCCCCACCACCTCCCTCCACCCCCACCCCCCACCCCTTCCCGGCAAATGGAACGGGCGTATATAATAAAACTGCATTTGGCTGCGGTCAATTAGGTTATGTACGCTGCTGTGTGCCAGGCCGGGGGAGGGTTACAAGGCTACAAATTTCGGGATGAATAGGATTACGGTCCGCCCCATTAATGCTGAAAAATTTGTGGTACTCCAAAATGTGGCTGATATGATGGCTGTTTGTGGCTGTTTCATATCAATATAGACATTTATTAATAGTACAACTCCAGGCAAGTGAATCCAGTCTCTCTCTCTCTCTCTCTCTCTCTCTCTCTCTATTTTTTCTCGAAATATTGGAGACATACATGCATTATACTGTACACATACTACAAGAATACTGGGTTAAATAAGAAACATGAGGTCGCTGGCTTAACCCGTTTAATCCAATGTTCATTCCTGCCACGCCCAGGTATTATTCACCTTAGGAGAGGCTAATCAATCCAGGCGAGTCAGGTATAGCCCCTCCCGTCCCTTTACTACACTATCTCCCATAATAACCGGCAGAAGTCAGTAAGAACAAAGTAAGCACATGTCATCGGCGTGAAGGGCATCAAAGAACACATCCTTCGAGAATATGGTGCTAGTCACGAAAAAGGGCTACGTGAAGGATAAATCGCAGTATTACCGTCGTATTCTAGAAACAAGCAAAGGGACATGAGCTGCATCATGGCAAAAACCTCCACGAAAGTAAGGTAAACGAAGTATGTTAAGAAATTCACCTCTTTCTGGAATTAGACTCAGAAATCATCTGGCCCAGGAAGTGAAACCTGGCATGAGCGTCCCGAAGACTTTCATGGGCATTTCCCTCCGGCCTTCTAGGAAATCTGCCTCAATTCACACATTCCCTTCCCTAACATGCAACTTTGCAATTGATATAACGTAATTCCAACAACTTCATTTTTTCTGAGCGGCAGTGGATTCTTCAGTGTTCACGTAATACATTATACGCGGAAAGAGACAATATTAGGATTGTATCGCATTGAGGAGACATTATTAACGAATGTAACTGAGATTTTGTTTCCTGTAAATGAAGGGATAACGATTTTGATTTCGTTTTCATTTAATTTTATTTGTTTATGTTCTGAGCTCTCACTCTCTCTCTCTCTCTCTCTCTCTCTCTCTCTCTCTCTCTCTCTCACACACACACACACACACACACACACACACACAAATACATAAACGGTATACACAAAAACATACTTTGTCACAATACACTCAACAATATAATGAGTCTGAACAATCTTCGGTAGCACTTCCTCCCATCAACGTTTATTAACACACAGTCACCACTAAAAATATTAATATAAATTCAATGCTCACTGCTTTGTTCACCTGATTAATCGCTGATGCAAATTAATTTCCGGTGTCAATTTCGATGTTGCCACAAATGCATGAGAGGGATCACGGACAGGAAGTAAGATATTAATGAAAACTTAAATACAAATTCAAAAAGTTACCCATAGATTCGAATCGGTGAGACTGAGCCAGAGCAATAATTTTCGCCATGCAGGTGGTAGTAGTAGTAGTAGTAGTAGTAGTAGTAGTAGTAGTAGTAGTAGTAGTAGTAGTAGTGGTAGTAGTAGTGGTGGTAGTAGTAGTAGTAGCAGTAGTAGTAGGAGTAGTAGTAGTAGCTGTATCCCCAGGTTCATCCGAATGCGAACCCGGTGAACCGCAGGCTTAAACTGCCATTCTTTTTTTAGTCCACCACCTTCCTTTCAGGGGAACAGGGAAAGAGCTGAGCCACGTTTGTATGGCCAGGCAGTGGAGTCGCACGGTTATATCAGTGCCACCACATGAAGGCGTCCTTCTATAGTATCCCTAACGTGAGAAATTATATATACACATTAAAGAAGATCCAAGCTGGGGAAAACTATTATATCTTCAAAATCTATACCTCTCTAATATGTCAGTATCACTCCCTTTCACTTCTAAAATTCATGGAAACAAAGATCGACTATTTAATTATGTTAGTTAAAGTTATGGTGCAATGGTTCTAGCGTGTCAGTGGTGATGGAGAGACGCCTTCAAGTGGTAGTACCGATATAACATGGCAGCTCACCTGTCTGGTTATACAAACGTCTCTCAACTCCTTACCTATCACCGAAAAGGAGGATGCTAACCTGGGGGCAGAAGGGCAGCTTAGGTCCGCAGTGCTCCATCCCTGTTCTCTGTTAGTTCCTCTGATGGCCAAGTGTGGTCAGAGAGAAGGATCGATCTAACTAGGTACCAGGAAGGCTTATTCGTATGTCTTAATGAGGGCTCAGTGAATGTCATGCAACCACGGAATAATATTACAGTTGTGGGAGTCATCCATTATAAATCACACACACACACACACACACACACACACACACACACACACACACACACACACAAACCGACTACAGTAACAGCGAGTTATTAAACATTAGTGGTGATGCCATTACGCACTTCAGCGAGTGACATAACAAAGTAATATACGGGCACGGAAATACGGCGGCTATATACGGTACGCTACAATATTTCAATACATCCCGCTCACTATAAATTGTAAAGCATAAAACAGCGTAAACCATTTTTATTTTAACTGCAGGCAATAATATCAGAACTTAAGTGTAAAAACAAACGTTGTTCTGCACACACACTGCAAACACAATCCGCCAGAATTTATTGTAAATCACACACACACACACACACACACACACACACACACACACACACACACACACAAGCAATTTCGACCACAGATAATATATGCCTCGTTTCGTGAATGAGGGCAGACCAACAATTACACCGACACTCACTATTTAAAAAAAAAAAAAAAAAAATGCCCTGTTCCAAAATTCCTTTAGTAGGAATTATATCGTGCTGGTGTGTGTGTGTGTGTGTGTGTGTGTGTGTGTGTGTGTGTGTGTGTGTGTGTGTGTGTGTGTGTGTGTGTGTGTGTGTGTGTGTGTGTGTGTGTGTGTGTGTGTGTGTGTGTGTGAGAGAGAGAGAGAGAGAGAGAGAGAGAGAGAAACTGTAATATTGATAGAATGATTGAAAGCTAATCTAACTGTGATGGAGGGATTACGGACGGACTTATGGGATGGGTAGCAGGGAGGAAGGATGGGAAGGTCAATGAAAACGGATGGAGAAGAGGGAATTAAAATAACAGAAGGATGAAAGCCCAAAGGAGGATAGTGGACTGGAGGAGAGGGAAAACTTGAGCCTGCAGTCCACCGGGTTCACGTTTCAGATGAACCTTGGGCCACAGCTAAAAGAATAGCCACAGAGCTGAACAGACACCAGCCGCCCATTTGACTCTCCCTCGATTTCATTATGGGATTCTGACGCAAGTTTTCTCATTAGCAAGAGATAAATGTGAGAGATAGGGACAGGAGGCACTGGAAACACTCCCTCTCTTTCTTTCTTTCTCGCTTTCTTTCTCTCTCGCTGGCTGGCTGGCTTTCGCTGTCGTTCTCGTTTTGGATTTTTGTAGATGTCTGTCCTCTCTCTCTGTCTCTTTGTCTCTAAACATTCTAGTCACGTATCACTAAACTCTCTCTCTCTCTCTCTCTCTCTCTCTCTCTCTCTCTCTTCTAAACATTCTAGTCACGTATCACTACACTTTCTCTTGTAATTTCTCTCTCTCTCTCTCTCTCTCTCTCTTAATCAATCAATCAATTTATTCCTCACTACCATCCTTAAAACTTTGCTTACCACCAATCATTCACCAAACAATCCCACCTCGATCCAATAATAATTTATCCTAATGGTATTTCTTCCCCCATTAACCTCTCTCATTACTGACTCCATTGATTTGATCCCATTAGATCTATTATTCGTGCCTTGATCATTATTATTTTAGATACTGCTTTCGTTTCACCTCTTGTATATGTTATTCTACCAGATTATTCTCTCTCTCTCTCTCTCATACTTCCTTCCTACGATAATCAGTTCCTCATATATATCATTATTGCCCTGCTCTTCCCTTGTCCTTAATTATACCATTCTCCTTTCCTTTTTCTTCATGTCTTGCATTTCCTCCCTCTTAACTATATTTTCTTTTTTCTGTCTATATTTTCTTTCTCATATTTTCACATTCTCTTTACCGTCTCCCGTGCTCCGTTTACTAATGCTATTAAATCCACTCTATTTTACTTTCTCTTTTCATGTAGCTTTTTATCTATCTATCTATCTACCTATCTACCTATCTATCTGAGTCTTTTTTCCATTATTACTTTCCCTATTCCTTATATCTCATTTACACTCCATCTTTCATTCTATCTTTCCTTCCATTCCTTTCGTCGTTCTTTCATACTTCGATCCTTCTTTCCATCTCACAGTTTATCCATTCCTTCCATCCTTCTTTCTTTTCCTTCCTTCCTTCCTTCTTTCTTTCTTCATTCCGTTCCTTCCGTCCTTCCCTCCTTCCTTGATATTCCCACCCAACTTCCGTCTTCTTATCACCTCCAGCTCTCTAACTTTCTTTCCTTCATCTCTCTCTCTCTCTCTCTCTCTCTCTCTCTCTCTCCCATATCCATGTACCTTCCTCCTTCATCTCACTCTTCATGCTTCCTTATTCATCTCTTTGTGTGTGTGTGTGTGTGTGTGTGTGTGTGTGTGTGTGTGTGTGTGTGTGTGTGTGTGTGTGTGTGTGTGTGTGTGTGTGTGTGTGTGTGTGTGTGTGTGTGTGTGTGTGTGTGTGTGTGTGTGTGTGTGTGTGTGTGTGTGTGTGTGTGTGTGTGCTCTTCTCTCCCTGTTCCTTTCTCTCCCCTTTCCTTTGTTTCTCTATAATGAACTCTGCCCTTTTCCCTCAATTTCTTTTTTTCTTCGCATGCCTTCTTTTCACTCTCTCCTTGTTCCCCTTCTTTGCTTCTCCCTATTTTCCTGTACGTATATTATTCAGAGGGTTTGAAGGGTAGAGGAGAGCTTTCTACTTAACAAATCTGTTCTTAAAACTACTTTTATTAGAATGTTTGTCATTTTGTACTAAGGCCGCACCACCTACAAACAGTATTGACTTTTCTTGCCTTTCCTTCTTCAATCCTTTCCTTCCTTTCCCATCTTCATCTTCTCTTTCTTCCCAAAATCTTCCATGTGATCTTTCTAGCTTTTCTTCCATGCTTTAATTCTTCCCTCTTACCTTTCTCCCCTTTCTTTCCTTCCCCAAATCTTCCCCCTAATCTTTCTCCTCTTTCTTTCCTTCTTACTTCCTCTTTCCTTTCCCATCTTCCTTCTTTATTTTCCTCATTACAGCTTTTTTCTTACTTTTATCCCCTTCCCTATCTTCCTCCATCGCTATCTACCCTAACCCTACATTACTCCTCCCCCTCTTCATCATTTTCCTTTACCTTTCTCCCTAAATCTTTCCCCTAAAATCTTTCTCTCCCTTTCCTTTCCTCCCTCCCAATCTCCCCTTTCTTCTTCCTTTCCCCGATGTCCTTCCTCCATCCCTTCCTACCCGTTTCTTCCTTCCCACCTCCAATCTTTGTCCTCCTCTCTCCACTCACTCCTTCGTGTCCTATCCTCCTTTCATTTCTCCTTCCCTATCTACTCCCTCTTCATCTCCCAACCCCCTTCCTCTTCCTCTCTCTCCCCTCTACTTCCCTTCCTTTCCCTTCCTCCTTTCCTTACTAACTCTCTGCTGTTCTTATCTTTTCCTCTCTTCTCCCATCCTTATCTTCCTCTCCATTCCTCCTCTCTTCCTTCCTCCTATCACTAACACCCTTCTCTTCTTTAGTCTCCTTCCCTTCTCTAGTCTCCTTCCTTACGCCCTTCATGTTCCTCCTTTCATTTCCTTCTTTCCTGCCTCTTCCTCTCTTCTCCATTCCTTCTCTTACTTTCCACGCCATCCTTCCTCCTTCCCTCTCTCACTAACTCACTTCTACTCCTTTTCTTTCCTCCCTCCCTTTCTGTCCTAACTTTCTCCTCCCTCCTCCTCCCCTGGCCAGCACTCACACAACAAACATACAGATCATACACACATCATTTCTTTTTCTCTCCTGTCTTCCTTTCCTTTTCCTCAGACACCCATCATTTCCCATTCTCTCAAGCTTTCTTTTTCTCTTCTTCATACACACATCATTTTCTTTTCTCACTTCCTTTCCTTTCCTTTTCCTCATACGCTCATCATTTCCTTTTCTCTCCTCCTTTCCTTTCCTTTTCTTCTTTCACCCATCATTTCCTTTTCTCTCCTCCTTTCCCTTACTTTTCCTCTCTCCTACCCTTTCTTTCCTCCACGCCTCTCATCACTCACAAAATAAAAGTATAGCTCACTCACCCATTATTCCTTTCCAGCATTCATTTCCTCCTTCCCTCTCCTTGCAGCTGTCCCCCACTTCTTTCCTCCTCCCTTCCCTCTCTCCCTTTCCTCCTTCCCCTCTCACCCCTCACACAATAAACCCATAGATCACCCATTCATCATTATCACACAATGGAAAAGACACACATTAACATTTTACACCTTATCTTTACCATCTTCCTCCTCTTCCTTCCCTTCCCTTCCTCCTTCTCCTCTCTTCTTGTTTTTGGTCTCGGTCTTCTTCTTCTTCTTCCTCTCTTTCTTCTCCTCATCTCATCTTTCTCTCCCGTCTGGTCCTTTACTTTTTCATCCTCTTTCTTCTCTACCTCCTCATCTCTTCCCTTCATCTTTCCCCCCTCCCCCTCTTCCTTCTCTTTCTTCTCTTCTCCTTCATCTTCCTTTTCTTCGTCCCCTATGCTTTCTGTTCTCTCCTGCCTCTCTTTTCTCCCGGTCCTCTCTTTCTAAGATGAATTTATAAGTTTTTTTTACTCCTCTTCTGACACCTCATTCACGCTGATGTCAATTTCTCTTCACTCACTCTCGCTAAATCATATTCTCTCTCTCTCTCTCTCTCTCTCTCTCTCTCTCTCTCTCTCTCTCTCTCTCTCTCTCAGCTTTTACTCTGAATTTCCCTGCCAAACAATCCAAACTGATTATCCCTGCCTCTCTCGCCTTGTCTGACTCTCTCTCTCCTAGCAACAATTCTCCTTTCTCTTTAACCCTACCTCCCCTCTCTCTTTTTCTCTCTCACGTTCTCTTTCCTAGCAATAACTCTCTCTTTAACCCTTCCTGCCCTCCTTCCCTTTTTCTCTCATCTACTCTGTCTTCCCCCCATTTTCCTCTCTCTCTCTCTCTCTCTCTCTCTCTCTCTCTCTCTCACACACACACACACACACACACACACACACACACACACCTGTAACAATCCTCCCAGTGAAGGTAATGAAGGTAAAACACAATTAACTCATATTAATTTCACCTCCCACTGACCCTACGTCTCTTTGACCCCATAATAACACCAACTAATTCATTGATTCACCTCATAACTACACTGCTGACCTGATGAATAATCTCCCCGTGAATAACCGAATGAATAACCAGCTGAATGAATGGTGTAATCAACTCAAATGAATAACCAGCTCAGTGAATGTCCTAAAAAATCAACTCAAATGAATAACCAGCTGAGTGAAAGGCTTAACCAACTCGAATGAATAATCAGATGAGTGAATGGCGTAAACAAATCAACTCGAATGAATAACCAGCTAAGCGAATGGCCTACAGAATCAACTCAATGAAAAGTAAAATATAAATAATAAGTCCACGAATAATTAGGTGACTTAATTACACGCGAAACAATGGTAGGCTGTCAGTATACTCAGAGAGTTGAATCTGATCACTGGCTAGGCAATTACTATCATGAATAACAAGCTGAATAATCGAGTAAGGAAGCGACTGAATGAAAAACAGTGAATAATATGCTTGGTGAATGATCCAATGTGTAATGAATTTAACCCCAGACTATCTGAATAAATACCTGAAGACAAATGAATAATCGACAAACTGTATAACAATGAATAATCAACTAAGTAACTGACTATCAATAATCAAGTAACTAATGAGTGATCTAAGTAACTGAAGGGAGAAAAAACAGCATCAGAAATTAAGAAGACAAAATCTGCATCTCCGTAATTACCTGAGTGAATAAGTGATTAATCCTGGTGCGCTAAATACCTACCTATATGATCTAATACCTACCTACCTACCTACCTACCTACCTATCTACCTACCCATCAATTTACGACAGTTTTAATTATCTTCTACTTACCCACCTGCCTCACAACCTATCTCTCGACCCAAATACCCACCTACATACGGTACACACCTACAGACCTACCTACCACATCATCTTAATTACGGTCCCTTCCTATCATCCAACACGCCATCCTACCTACCTTCCTACCTACCTACCTAATTATCACTCTTCTATCCATATGCCTACCTACCTACCAACTCGCCTGACACTATCATTTTGCCTTATTTCCCCTTACTTGTCAGTCTACTTACCAATCTACCTACCTTCTATCAACCTACGTATTTATCTACCAACCAACTCGTACCTACCTACCTTTCATTTCCCTACCTACCTTTCTACATACCTACCTTACTATATACCTACCTAACATTTATTTAACTGCCTACTGTATCAACCTATTTACCCATCTATCTCTCTTTACCTATCTAACTATCTATCTACCTGCCTACCTACCTGCCTACCTCTACCCTCCTTTCTCTTGTTCCCTTTGTTGTCTCTCAGTCTTTATCCCTTCTCTTCCCATCTTCTCTTGTTTATTCCACCTTTCTCTTCCCCTCTCTGTTTGACCAATTATTCTCTCTCTTGCTTCATATTTTCACTCCCCCTCTTCCTCCCTTTCCTGCACTCTCTCTCTCTCTCTCTCTCTCTCTCTCTCTCTCATCCTTTATCACTTCTATTAGCTAAATCGCTTTCTGGGTCACTCGATGCAGTTTCTCTCTCTCTCTCTCTCTCTCTCTCTCTCTCTCTCTCTCTCTCTCTCAATCTCTCTCTCCAATTCTTCCTCTCCCTTCGGTTCTTTAGCACCCCACCCTTCAATACACCCTTCTTTCCACTTCCTCCCCCCCTCTCTATTTTTCTTCCTCGCTGTAGTACCTGCAATATCATTTCTTCGATCCTTCCATTTCTCCCTTTTCCATTCCTTCTCTCTCTCTTCTTCTCCCGTTTTCTCTTACGTGCTCTCTCTCATTACACTTTCTCTCTTCCTTTTTAAGTTCCTTTTTTTTCAATCTCTTGATTTTAAGGAGAGAAAAAAAAAAGACAGGAAAAAATGTTAAGAGGAAAAGGGAAGGAGATGGGAAAAGAGGAATTTAGAAGGGACAAATAGGAAGGGGAAAGAGATGGAGATAGGAAGACAGAGAAGAATAGGAGGAAAGATGGAAGGAGAAATGGAAGGGGACAGAAGGAAAAAGAGCTAAAATGCTGAGGGAAGGATAAGGAAAAAAGGAGAGAGAACAGGAAAGAAGGAAAAATAACTGGAGGAAGAAGGAACAGGATGCATGAGAGGGTGAAAGGAAATGACAGTGGAAATGACAGACACAGGGACAATAATCACTTAACATTTACTGCATCACTGCACCATTACACAAACAGCCTTACAAATAAAAAGGAATTCACATACAGTCTAACAATTACATTAAACAGATCGAACCTAAGTACCTAAAAACTGAATAATATAAAAATGAAATAAAAAACAGGCACATCAACCCCCCCCCCACCTAAATTCAAACAGGCTTATCAAACCCCCTAAAAAATTCATTGTTCCTCCCACTGCGTTTTATCTTCTGTAATATTTCGGAAATGAGCCCGTCTAGTTAGATTATGCTGATCCACTTTGTCTGCAGTTAGGGAATGAGCCCGTCTAGTTAGATTATGTTGATCCACTTTGCCTGCAGTTAGGGACAAAGGATCACCTACTATTCAATTACGTTTGCTCCACATTTAGGGCACGTCCGTCTCTTTCCTCTCTGACGCACCATATCACGTACGGATGAAGCAGAAGTGAAATATCAGACGATCTATTGGACACGTACCATATCACGTACAGACGATGCAGGAATGAAATATATGATAAGTTACCGGACACGTACCATTTCACATACGGACGAAGCAGTAGTGAAATATTAGACGAAACTCTTGTCCGTGTCCGTACCTAGAGCCGCGAAAATACATGCAAAATAATAGATCCCAAATCAAACCTGCTTCTTTTGTCGCTGTAATTCCTGTATTTTTAAACCCTAACTGCCGCTGTAACCGGCTTTTATTGGAGGTACTCAGAGTTGTTAAAAATATAATACTGAATTTTCTGTTGTCTTGAGAACCCTGAATAACAATTGAAGAAAATGAGAGGTTTAAAAAATGTGTTTATGCGTCGATTTTGTGCTGTTTGTTACTTTAATGTGAGTTTTATGTCGGGTGTTAGGTCTCTCTCTCTCTCTCTCTCTCTCTCTCTCTCTCTCTCTCTCTCTCTCTCTCTCTCCTTTATCCTCTATTCCTCCTCCCTCTTCATCTACTTTTGTATTCTGTCTCACATTTCTTTCTCTTTTTTTCTCACTTCGTTTCTACGTGTTTTCATATCCCAAGTGTTTCTCTTTATGCTTTCAATCCATCATTCAGGTGTTTCTTCCTCTGATACCTAATTCTTTATCCCCTTTAGTATATTTTATCTTCTCACTGTTCTAATTTTTCTATCAGTCACCCCCCTCCTTTCCATTTTCTTTTTCTGCTCCTTTCCTCTTTTCAAATTCTCCGTCCTGGCCAATTTTATCTCTTCATCTTCTCTTCCATTCTTTTTCTGTTATTTTCGTCCCTAATTCTTTTCCCTTGACTCCCTTTTACGTCACCGATTTCTCCGCCTCTGTGTTATTTCTAATTCTCTTTTTTCTCCTTTTCTCCGTCTACCAGTGTATGCCACATATTTCCAAATTCTCTCTCTCTCTCTCTCCAATATCTCCCTCACTAGCACCCGCTCCACTCTATTGAAAAATGACCTCTCCTTTGTATCCATTAGAGTTAGTGCATACCAGGCGGCTCTCTCTCTCTCTCTCTCTCTCTCTCTCTCTCTCTCTCTCTCTCACACACACACACACACACACACACACACACACTCACACACATTTCCTTCTTTACAGTTTAGACTTAGCTCACTGGTTCAAACAAGAGTTATCTTCTCCAATCTTTCTCGCTCATCTTCTCACTCTATCTCTCACTCTCGCTTTAACACGAACCCAGAACAAATGGAAGGGTCTCTCTCTCTCTCTCTCTCTCTCTCTCTCTCTCACACACACACACACACACACACACACACACACACACACACACACACACACACACACACACACGTTTTTAATTTGAGAAGAAGGGTAAAGGAAAGAAAGAGGGGGAGGGTGAAAACAAAGTAAGGTCAGAGTGAAAAAAAATGGGAAGGGGAAACACGAAGGGGAAACAGGAAGGAAGGAAAGGGAAACACAAAATAAGGAAAACACATACGAAAATGGGAATGTGGACAGAAGGAAAGTGAAGAGGAAAGAAGGGGGAAAATGGAAAGAAAAGGGTGATGGGAAAAGTGTATACACACACACACACACACACACACACACACACACACACACACACACACACACACAGTCAACCCCTCCAATTAGATTGTTTTGATCCTTTCTACGTACATAAAAACACACAAAAAATGAACTTCAAAAAATTTATTTAAAAAGTCCCAGTTGGTCCCTTTGTCTCTATATTTCCTCTTTTTAACGTAACTGCTGCTGTAACTGGGCTGTTAGTGGAGGCAGTTAGGGTTGTTATGGATGCGTTAAGGCTAATATTCCACTTTAGCTAATGGCCAGGTAAGCACTGAGGAGAGAGAGTATATGCTGTTAAATAATTATGTTTTACAATGACCCCGACAATGAAGACGACCATTTTCTCATCTATCCACTACTGTCTCTTTTGCTTTTTTTTTTTCTCTCGGGAAGAAATTGTGCGTTTGGGCACATCCAAAAGATATGTATAAAAGAACGCGACTACACCCGATGTTCAAAAGTTTATCATTTTCACTCCAAATGACACCTTAAGGGTATAAAAAAATTACTCTCATTCCCCCCCCCATGAAAAAAAAAAAAAAGTGACTACACCTAATGCTCAGGAGTTTATAATTTTCAGTCCAAATGACACCCTGAGCTGATATAAAAAAAAATGGTAAAAAAAAATACATGCTACTGATGGCATTAATGTTGGGGGTCTCTTCCTTACCTGAAAAATATCGTCCAGGTAATAAACTACATCTCAAGGCATCGCTCAAGAAAGGATATTATGAGAACAGTTTTATCCGGGATTGGCATGAACTTATGCTAGTATTACCTCCTCTCTCTCTCTCTCTCTCTCTCTCTCTCTCTCTCATCAGCCCTCATCACCTATCACCCACGTAAGATGGAACCCTTGTTGATTATAACCCTGCTTGCTTTAAACCCTCAGTCCCAGGGCGTCACCAATAGCATATTCTTTTTACCACCTGATATATTATTATCATTATTATTATTATTATTACTATCATTAATTAGCAGAGATGTATAATGGAGATTGCCCTTAGTGACTCCTTTCACTGTGATAAATCTCCTCAGTCTAAATACAATCTTCTGAGACAGCAAGAACAAGGAACACAGTAAAGATGCTCACAGCATATCTATTACCACTGATTATCATTCTACATTTTAGCAAAGTACCCGTAAAACTAAAAAAAAATAGTTCTGTTGATCTAAAGTGACACCAAATGCCAAAATGCGGTCCTGAATTCCGACACATTTCAGAGATGGTGACGGGAAATGATCAGAGAAACTACTGCTGTCGCTATTATCGTGTTATCTCTGGGGCGAAGGTCATAATTTCAGGGTCGATTATTGCGCCCTGTGGAAGTGATAATTAGGGTGGCAGTTATAGTGTTGGTGGAGGTGATTATTTTGGGTCAATTATAGCGTCATTTAGCGGGGGTGATTTACGACAGTGGTGGTAATTTTTGGTGACTGCAATGTCGTTTAAAGGTACCAGTCAGACAGGTAATTACAGTGTCGCTTTAGTACCGTTATATGAGTCACACACACACACACACACACACACACACACACACAAAGGGTCACAGTGAGAGTGTGAAAGAGTGGGTCTTGGGGAAGCAGGAATGAAAGTCTTGAGGCAGAAGAGTTTTCAAAGATCCAAGAAGAATCTGATGATGAAATTAGTGGACAGAATTAGTGAATACGTGAGAGAGCACGGGATAAATGTTGGCTTAATAACTAACTGATGAAAGGTATGGATATCTGTAGTGACAATTTTTTTTCTGAATCTCTGGGCAGGACGAAGCAAGAAAGGCCAGCAATCTGATCACAGAACACGAAAATGCGGAAGAAAATAAGGTATGGACGCTGACGAAATATTAAGTACAAATGACTCGAGAATGGAAGCGAGTTCATAAAAGTCCTGGGCTCCCTAACATCTCTTCCTTGGCGATTTATTTCTGGATACGGGTGGTTAGTATCCTTCTGAACATTATATATGCAGATTATGGCGATATTGGAGGGATGTTTTTAACCCAGAAGAGGACAGTGAGGAGTAATAAAAACTAAATCGCTTGGAAAAAAGTGTTAGGGAGCTTCCTTAACCGACGAGAATACGGACCATGAAGAGGAGGTACAGTGAGATACAAAAGTTCGTTGCCTCACCCACCTCTTTTACATCTGGGCTGAATGTGGACTCTTAAAGGTGGCTAAGTGGACTGAGGCGCTTAACATCGTCCATCTGAGGGTGAAAACAGGCATCTCTGTCACTATGTCTCATTCAAGCATCTATAAATCCAGCCACGAGAGACAGAAAGGCGAATGAGCTTTTGCATCTGACTATGTTGGGTCAAGAAAAAAGTTATGCAGACAGGATTACTAAATATGCAAAAAATAAATAAAATAATAAATAAATAAATAGTAAAGACAGATATATAGATAAATAAATAAATAAAGCAATAAAGTCTATAATATAACGATGGATACAAATGACCCGGTGAAGTATGTATGGAGATGCAGTTGGTAATGACGGCTGTGCTCACTTCCTTATTTGTCAGTGCGGGATATGGCTCTACACCTCTAACGTTACGCAATTAATTTGATGAAGATGAAACATACGTGTAGAGTGTACTCCCTCGTATACTGTAGCCGGGAAGATCGAAGGCTTGAGGGGTGGGTGAACAGGTAATATAAACAGGTAATACAGGATTCAGGTAAATATTGGTATACAGGTAATAGCTTCAATTATTTACGTGTGTTCCTAATTCCTTGATATAGATCCTACCCACACTCACTGTTACTTATTAACTCTCTCTCTCTCTCTCTCTCTCTCTACCTAGCTACCTACCTACCTTACTATTTCCATCTATCTATCTACCTATCTATTTCCATCCATCTACAGTATCTATCTATCTACCATTTTATATTATGCTCGCCACCTTTGAACAATATTATTTAACTTAGGAGAGCCATCTTGTATTTGCTGGAGTTAATTTTTACCTGAATACATATCAATCTATCTATCATTCTATCTACTTATCTATATGCCAATCTCTTTCTAACTATATCTATCTATTTATCAATCTATTTTTAAATATTTGTCAAGCTATCCATCTATATCAGTTAGTCAATGTGTCTATCCATCTATATTCTAAGTACCATGAAAAAAAAAAGGGAATTTTTGCAGACGATGTATAAACGAAATAACATACAACAAATTATCAAGACTTATTTACACGACTACGCCAAAAAATATTCCTCGCTTAATATTTCTCCTGCCACTTTCAACGTAAACCAAGCTATTACAACCAAAATTATCAACTTTTTATGAGAGAGAGAGAGAGAGAGAGAGAGAGAGAGAGAGAGGATGAGGGAAGTTTGGAAGAATGGTTAACTTCTGCTTCTATATATTACGTAGCAACCAGGGGGACAGGGAAGGAAGGAAGGAAGGAGATAAAGAAGGAGTAACGGAAAGAAGGAGGGAAGAAGGAAGGAAGAAAGGAAGAGGTAAAGGAAGGAAGAAGTAAAGGAAGGAGGGAAGATGTAAAGGAAGGAAGGAAGAGGTAAAGGAAGGAAGGAAAAAGTAAAGGAAGGAAGGAAGAGGTAAAGGAAGGAGGGAAGAAGTAAAGGAAGGAAGGAAGAGGTAAAGGAAGGAAGGAGTGACGTCTGGAAGGAGAGAAGGAAATGGAGGGAGGAACGAAAAAATAGATTAGAAAGACTGGCAAAAAAAGGAAGAAAGGAAGGAAGGAAGGAAGGAAGGGATATAGTATGATCGGCGAAACTATGACAAAAAAAAATAATGGAAGAAAATGTGAGGAAAGAAAATAGACAAAAATGAGAAAAAAGAGAAGGTCGATGTGTAACAGGGGAAGTGGAAGGGATGGAAGATGACGATGAGAAAAAGGGATTGTGGAATGAGAGGAAAGGATTAAAAGAAAAAGGAGGAGAGGGGGTAAGAGGAAAGAAGGGAAGAGAGAGATAAGGAGGGAGGGATGATAAGGGGGGAATAAGAGTGGGAGGAACGGGAAGGAAAGGAGGAAGGAGGGAGGGTGGGGAAGGCAGAGTTAAAAATGAAGAAGAATGAAAGGGAACGGGAAAGGGGTAAATGTGAGAAGGGGAGTGTAGGGGAAGATGGAAGAAGGGGAGGAAAAGGAGAGAGAGGCATGGGAAAGGAGGAAATAACGAAAAGGGAAAGAAGGGAGGGAATGATTGGAAGCGAGAAAGGAGAGATGAAGAAAAGACGAAAGGAATCAACGAAAGGCGACAAGAAAAGAGAAAGCAAGAACAGGAAGAAAGGATGGAATGTGGAAGAGAGAAAAAGGACGGGAAGAAAGGGAAGAAGCAGTGGAGAGAAAAGGCGAGAAGGAGGAAGAAATATGTGAAAGAAGAGGTGTGGAAGGAACACGGGAGAAAAGGGAGAGAAGAAGGAAGGAACTGGAAGGAGAGAGGGGAGGAGAGTGCGAAGGTGGGAGAGGAAATGAGAAGTAAGAGATAGGAAGGATTCTATGGTGAAAGAATGGAAATAGAAGGAAGATGAAGGGCGAATAAGATGAATGAAGGAAGAGGGAAAGAAGGAAGAAGAAAGGGAGGGGAAGACAGGAGAAGATGGGAGGGGAAGGAATGAACGAAGTAAATAAGGAAGCAATTGATTTTAAAATTGAAGTCGAAGCAAGAGAAAGATAAAGGAAGAAGGAAAGGAGGATAAATGGGTCAGACGGAGTAAGGATAGGAGAGAGAGAGAAGGGAGAGAGAGAAGGGAGAGTGAGAAAGAGAGTGGGGGAAAAGAGTGGGGAAAGAGAGTGGAGAAAGAGTGATCGAAAGGTGAATAAGAGAGAAGGGAGAGGTCTTAAACAGAATATCTAACTTCTGTTTCTGTTAGCAATGAAAGAGTGAGAGGGAGAAAAGGTCGAGAGAGGCGGATGGGAGGGAGGGAGGGAAGGACGGAAAAGATACAGAAGAGCGAGACGGTAGGAATGGCTGAAGGAGGTATGGAAGGAGGGAAAGATGAAGGAAAAGAGGGTGGAAGGAAGAAGGGATGAGGGAGGAGGAAACGCTAGGGAGGGAAAAAAATGATAGGGGGAGAGAGAAAAAAAAATTAGGTCAAAGGAAAATGCGAACAGGGAGTGACAACCAGTGCTGGAGTGGAGGACGCGAACAAACAAGAACACTGAGTGGAGAAAGTTAAAATATATTCCGAATTATAATGATGCAAAGACAGGTGCGTTGAATGCCAAGTATGCAGAAGACAGGTGTGCAAAAAGTGAGTTGAAAAAGAAACTGATTAGCAGGTGTTTCAGTGTGAAGCTTAGTTATGCAGCACAACATGTCATTGCCAAGTGTGTAGTCAGGTTTGCAGGAGGTCAGGGTTGTAGTCACGTGTTCAGAGTCAGGTTGGCAGGGAAATAGTTGAAGTCAGGTGTATTCGAAGTCAGACGTGCAGGAAATGAAGGGTGTGAAGTTTAGGGTGGGTAGGAAGTTGAGTGTCCAAAAGTTTAGGTGTGCAAGATGTCAGGTACACGAGCAGGATGTGTAGCAACTCATATATGTAAAAAATCTGACATGAAAACATCTGTCTCCAAAAAATCATGTGTACAGAAGTATGTAGAAGTCAAGTGTATGGAAAGGCAGGTGTGTAGTGACTCAGGTGTGAAGTTAATGAATCACGTATATAAGGATCTAAGTGTCAAGGATGTCAGATGTGTTTGGCTACAAAGTTAGGTATGTAAAAATAAGAAAAACAGAAATCAGGTGTGTGTGCGTAAGTCAGGTGTGAAGAAAACTTAGACGTATATGTCAGGTGTGTATAAGTCAGGTGTGTATAGAAGTCAGGTATATACAAAACTCAGGTGTGTGAAAGTCAGGTGTGTACAGAAGTCAGGTAGCCTACGTATAAACCTCAAGTGTGCATAAGTCAGGTGTGTAAGGAAGTCAGGTATGTATAAAACTCAGGTAAACTAAGTCAGGTGTATATAAGTCGGGTGTATAAATCAGGTGTGTGTATATGTCAGGTGTGTAGGAAAGTTAGGTGTGCGTATTAAAGGTGTGTATGTCAGGTGTGTATAAAAGGCGTGTATAAATCAGGTATGTATAAAAGTCAGGTGTGTGTATAAAAGATGTGCATAAGTCTGGTGCGAATAAATGTCAGGTATGTATAAAATTCGTATATAAAAATCAGGTGTGTGTATAAAGGAGGTGTCCAGGTGTGGGAGGTTAATTAGCGGACCTTACCTGTGACTGCGGGGGTCATATGCCGCAGGACATCATTACCCCTTTCCCTCTCTCTCTCTCTCTCTCTCTCTCTCTCACACACACACACACACACACACACACACACACACACACACACTGGCTACTTACGTGATTGTAGGCAGGAAGTAAGAGGAAAAGATTATGTGTGTAAAAAATCAGGCATGTCAAGTGTGCAAGGTTAATTAACGGATTTCACCTGTGATTGGGGGTGTCATATGCCGCCGGACATTGTTACCTGTGTGTGTGTGTGTGTGTGTGTGTGTGTGTGTGTGTGTGTGTGAGGGAAGTGGGGGACAGAAAGTGTAGGGGGGGGAGGAATGAGGATAGGAGGGATGGAGGGAAGAGTGGAAGCAAAAAGGAAGAGAAGAGAGGGGGGAGGGAGGAAGTAGGATGCAAGAACGAAGAGTGTGGGAGGGAGGGGGAAGAGAAGGAAGTAGTATGTAGGAAGAAAGGGAGGGATGATGGAAATGACAGGGGAAGAGATGCAAGGAGGGGAGGATGGGCAAAGAATGGGGCGCAGAATGATGGGGAGAAAATGAGGAGGAAGGGGGAAGGAAGACTGGGGAGGAGGAAGAAGGACTGAACAAATGAAAGAGGGATGAATGGAAGGAGAAAATGAAGCAAAATGAAATGAAAGGAAGATAGGGAGCAAGGGAGAGAGAGAGAGAGAGAGAGAGAGAGAGAAATGAATACCTGTGCCAGAGAAAGAAAACGAGAAGAGCAAACAGGTGGACTGCAGCCTACTAATGAGTTCACCTCACCTGCTCCCCTTACCTGACCTGCTTACCTGCCCTTCACCTCACACTTTTTATTATACTTTTATTTTTCCAAGCCTGCAGTTACACACTCCAGGGAAATGACGCTCAAAAAATTAATAAATGAAAATAAAAACCCTAATTCACTCACATTAAGGACAATATCTTAAAAGCCATTGGAGTTTTCGTAACGCCTCTTCCATAGTGATTACTCTGCCCATTATACCTCAATATTCACTTGTATATCAATGATGCAAACGATATAGCTTCCAATTCGACATATATAACCAACACGAGCTTGTAAGGGTGTAATAGGCAAAATTATATAGTATTTCCCAAGTCACTTACATACAACCCAAAATATCTCTGCATTTTCTATCTCTGCATGACCTAATCTCTTGCATTTTGACCCAACATGGCCTTCTCTTTCAACTTGACCGAACACGACCTAATCTTTCACCTTGACCCAACATGACCTTCTGTTTCACCTTCACCCACCATGACCTAATCTTTCACCTTGACCTAACACGACCTTCTTTTTCACCTTGACCCAACATAACCTAATCTTTCACCTTGACCCAACATAACCTAATCTTTCACCCTGACCCAACATGACCTAATCTCTTTCACCTTGATGACATATAACCTAATCTCCTTCACTCTAAATCTACCCCTGTCAGATCTGACCTAGGACCGAACTGAAGGCGGCAGTCTTGGTGGAGCCTCTTCCTTAGTGATTTATTCTGCATATGACATCTTAACATTATCTTCTCTTGACATCGTTTTAATACAGACGGTTTGCCTCAATAACATACCAGTGGATATTCAAGCGTAATATACGGAATAAATCGCACAGGAAGAGGTGTTAAGAAATATCCCAAACTACTTAGACTGCGACATTTAGAGAAATTACATACCTTTCAGCCTCGTACCTGGGTTCACATTCACCAATTAGTCACCCTTACCTGTGGAAGAAATGAAAATGCTTTAATATTACACATAGGATACAACAACAACAACAACAACAACCAAAAAAATGCTGAATAATAACTAAATTGTTACAAATTAATTGACAATTACAGAAAAATATACAAAATTCAGATCAACCATAAAAATAAAGGACTGTCCCTGAAAAATACAAAATTATGCTACCAAATAATACATACATTAGAGAAGAGCTACATATCTGAAAAAAGTATACAGCGGCGACGACTGACAGACAATAAAACAAATGTGTTTAACAATACCATGATACAAATTCTTACACAGTACTATATACGTAAAATACAAGGACATTAACGAAGGAAAGTTACAAAGAAATACAAACATCTGCTTTTAATACAGGGAGGGAAAGTTATGTAATATTAAAAAATGACATCTAATAATACTTTCTCTCTCTCTCTCTCTCTCACACACACACACACACACACACACACACACACACACGCATTTCAATCACACCAACACAACTCATTGCCCCCGCCACCCAACTCTGAAAACCCGCACACGCCTGACTTACACCCATTAAATTAACACGAAATTTCCATATATCAAAGGCCTCAAAATCACCCAACTGAAAATTGAATAAATATATGAAAATCTATCTATATCTATGAATTTATTTCCCCCAATCGCGCTTCCATAACCCGGGATTAACAAAGCGAGGATGAGTTACGACAAAAGTTCCGGGTCGTGTTATCATGTGTGGTGGAGAGAGAGAGAGAGAGAGAGAGAGAGAGAGAGAGAGAGAGAGAGAGAGAGAGAGAGAGAAAGAGAGAGACTATTTCATCTGTCTATCTATTCATCTATCTATCTCTCCATCCATCTATCTGCCTGTGTCTGTGTCTTTGTGCCTCTGTGTGCTTGTGTTTGTCTTGGGAATTCATGGCTTTCACGGGCAGTTTGCTTTAAAATTCCCCCTCCCTCTCTCTCTCTCTCTCTCTCTCTCTCTCACACACACACACACACACACACACACACACACACACAACATTGCTAAAATGAGTATGTCCTTTCTCGTGTAGTACTGCGTCTTAAAGTTGCCTGTGCACACGTATGTATGTATGTATGTACAGTATGTAAGTTTGCATGTTTGTCTGTATGTCTTCCTATCTATCTATTGTTAATGTGTCCGACTCAAGGCATAGGCTAAACTGCCCATTCCCTGAGGACCAACAATCTTTTTCTCGTACCATACACCTCGACATGTCGCCATTTCAGCGCTGATACCCACCGTCCATACTGAATATATACATGCTAGGACTGTCTCATACAGGAATGGTGTATTGCTATTATCGGTGGTGTTTTCACAACAAGTCGGCCGTCTTTGGTATTTCAGCAAAGGCGACTTAAAATCCTTTACACCGTTGCCTGCCCCAGCCGGGATTCGAACCAGCGTCCACTGCAACAGTAGACCCCCTCTCTACTGACTGTGTGTGTGTGTGTGTGTGTGTGTGTGTGTGTGTGTGTGTGTGTGTGTGTGTGTGTGTGTGTGTGTGTGTGTGTGTGTGTGTGTGTGTGTGTATGCAAACTTCTGTGTGCACTTAGTATGACCATGTAGTTTTTTTCATGTAAAGTTTGGATGAGTAGTAGTGCATTTATTTATCCATACGCACCAACACTTCTCTGTACAAATGTATGCATCTATGTCTGTCTGCACATGGATGCAAAATTAATGAAAAATCAGTTGCATATATGATAGTGGGTGTCTAAATGTGTCCATGTTATTGTGTGCCAATATGTACACGCTTCTGTGCGGCCATGTGTGCACACTTAAATAAGGTGTCTGTGTATTGTAACTGCCATATACTGAAACGGCTATTCAAATATATTCTTTTTAACAGCAGATGAACAGAGGGAGGATTAACAAATTAAAAAAAAATGCAAGGAAGAAGGAACCAAAGACTATGCTACGATTATGGCCTAAGTTACTTTGACATTCAATGGATAAAAGTAAAGAAGTATGGACGGTGCTACATGTGCTTTTACGACCTCAACCATCCTATATTTTTGGCACTCTACCTATCCCTACATCATCACACATAAAAAAAAAAAAATCCTGAAATACCTGGACACCAACCTTACTCTTTCTATACGGTATCTCAAACTACATTACCTCCTTCACTATACAGACCTTTCATTTTAATCAACTAATATCGTTATTTCCAGACGATTTTTGCTTACCAGGCGATTTTTACAAGCTTTGGAAAGACCCCTCGTGCTAAGGAATAAATGAAGCATATATTTATTATGTAATCCATCTAGCTCGAAATATCCATCCTAGCCAGAAAAAAAAAATCGCAGAGCAAAAACTAATATATAAATAAAAAATAAATTCAAGTATTCGGACGGAAGGGTTTACAATCTATGCTACTCAGTTATATTACAAAAAAGTATTCCAATTTAGCCTAATAAAAATTCGTTTTCATTCTGTTTTAAATTCTTCGACACAGTTCATCAGGACCATGTGGTAAAAAGGCGACAAATAATAATAAAAAAAAGAGTACTGACCTATAATATATTCAATTCATTCGCTCCTAAAAAAAAAAAAAAAAAAGATAATTGAAGACTGGGAGAGAAAAAATACGAACCTCATAATTTATTCCAGTGATTTTCTTGTCAAATTACGAGAGAGAAAAATAATCCGCGTAAATAAATGCTTCGGAAACGTTTTGATGGGTCCGCTTTGCTATAAACGTTTCAGCTTTTCAGTGTCCAATCAGCTCACGTGTATCTCTCATTAGTTTCGCCGTTTTCTGTTTGTTCCATCAGCACCAGGGGTAACTTACTTATTGGCCTCATTGTGGTGGGTGGCCAGAGAGGGCTTTAGGTGGTAATGGTGGTGGTGGTGATGATGATGATGTGTTAAGAGGTGGCTGATGTGAGAGAGAGAGAGAGAGAGAGAGAGAGAGAGAAGGGGGGGGGGCTTTTTCCACCTCTTCCTGATCAACCTGGCCATGTACACCTTCCTAATCTCTTCTCCATAATTTCTGCCTTTATAACATCAACGCAGACAACATACAGTACAAAGAATACCAACAGTGCCATATCTGTATAATATAATGGCAGGATATGGGTACTTGGGCATAGGTATGAGGAGAAAAAAATGGTAGGGAGGGGGTACTTGGGAGACTCCTAAGACGACAAGGTAACCCATAAAAGGTTGATGTGGTGTGTGTGCGTGTGTGTGTGTGTGTGTGTGTGTGTGTGTGTGTGTGTGTGTGTGTGTGTGTGTGTGTGTGTAATATAGGTCTGTCAATACTATTCTTGTTTCCCTTTTCCATTTTACAGTGGGAAAGAGAATCATGCTGCTGCCTTTGTCATATGCATAATCGACTTCCATAATTAAACAGGTGTGGGAGAGGGACGCCTTCACGTAGCTGCATCGATATCACCTGGCGGATCCAATGCCCGGCTCTACGAAATGTCCCTCAATCCCCCAACAAGACGATGGTGGGGTTCCGGAAAAAGGAAACTTCAGCCTTCAGTCCACCGGGTTCACATTTCAGAAGAACCTGGGGCTACAGCAACAACAATAACAACAAGAACAAAAACAATGAACAGACAGGTCGATAGAGGGATTTTTTTCTTTCTCTCTCTCTCTCTCTCTCTCTACCACCGCCAATACCTATACCCAAATCGAGATACGTCATTTCCCGGCCCAATCTGGTGATGATGCCGAGAAATTAAAACAAGCCGAACTGTCTCATTAGTGTCAGGCTGGAGGCCCGTACCGAAATCTCTTGCTTTATTGAAAGAGAGAGAGAGAGAGAGAGAGAGAGAGAGAGAGAGAGAGAGATGGGACGGGAATCCAGGTCTCTCTCTCTCTCTCTCTCTCTCTCGAACTTACACAATCCCTACGCCTCTCTTCCTCTCCCTATATCCCCTTCTCTCCCCACCATTCCTCCACGTTTCGTCCCCTCCTATCCCACTCCATCATCTCCCTCTCTCTTCCTTCAGCTCGCACCTTCCTTTCCTTCTCTCCCTTTCCCTCCCCCCTTCTCGCTCTCTACCTCCTCATCTCTGCCATTCCTTTTCCTCCATTTCCTCTTCTTTCTCTTCGTTTACCTCTCGCATTCTCCTTAGCAATCTACACATTTCCACTCTCTTTCCCCTATCTTCCTGTTCCTCAGTTCCCTCCTTCCTCCTTCCCATCATCTTCCTCCCTCCCCCTCACCGTCCCTCTCTCACTTCCGCTTCTATAGTCACTTCCTCTCAACAAGCAGTATCCTTCCTGCTCCTTCCTCTTCCTCCTTCTTCTCCTCCTTTCCCTCCTCCCTACGTTCTTCCTTCTCCCTATGGCCTTCCTCTTCTCCCAACTACTTCCTCAATCCACACACCTCCTATTTCCCTCCCCCGTCTCTTCCTTCCATCTCCCTCCCCTCCCCCCATATCTCCAAACTCCCCAACTTTACTGCACTGACTTCCACATCCCTCTCTCACAAACTCCTTCTCCACCAACACACACGCTCCCTCCATCCCTTTTGTCCCTCTCCCTCCACCTCTTTCTCTTTTCACCTCCCACACCACCCCCGCCGTTTCGCCACCACCCCCCACCCCCTCCTTCATCTCCCTCCCTTACAGATTTCTCCCTCCCTCCCTCCCTCATTACTCCTACCCACTCAGTCCTTCCTTTCCATTCTCCTCCCCATCAAAGCCTCACTCTCCGCCCACACACTCCCTCCACCTCCTTACCGTTTCTCCCTCCCTCTCCCCCTCCCCCTCCCCCGTCACCTGGCCAGCCCATTAACCAGGTGTAATTGCTGATAACCCTGGCAGTAATTGGGTCAGCCAGATAACCTCAGACCAGGGGAAAAAATACCCTACCAGCTCAGCAAACCAACGTCTCTCTCTCTCTCTCTCTCTCTCTCTCTCTCTCTCTCTCTCTCTCTCTCTATGACCTTGGTCAGTGAGAAAAAACAACCACTGCTGGAAACAAATAAATGTGTGTGTGTGTGTGTGTGTGTGTGTGTGTGTGTGTGTGTGTGTGTGTGTTGTTCTCATCCATATACTGTATCCATGAAAATTTAAGTATGCATAAGCTTCACTGTACTTCTGTATCGTACATATGGACTGACAGTTTCGGCTCCAGTGTACGTATGTGTACAGAAAAAATATTGAATATGGTGTGTATGTCGGATATGTAAATGCTCTTATATATTCATGTGTAAAGTATGTATGTATGTACGGATGTGTACGAGCATCCCCATCATTAAAGGTCATAGATGAAAGAACATGTTAATGCAAGAATTACTGTACCTTGACAAACGCATATGCATTCATGAATTAATTAATCAATGTGAATGAATTAATGCGAAAATTTATTACTGAATGACTGGATGAATGAATGACTGGACGGGTCAACAAACAACCTAAATATGCGATTACATGAATGAATATGAATGAATGAAAGTGAATGAACAAATGAACGAACAATAAAACGAATGTTAAAATGAATGAAGGAATGATTCAACGCATTCAAGTACAAATGAATGAATGAATGAATGAATGAGCAGAGAACTCATGAATTATTGTGCAGATATTTCCCATGGTCCCACTACAAAATATATATATATATATATATACTTAGGTGCATTATACGAAATCTATTTACAAATCTGCATAAACAACTGAGTGTAAAGCAATAAGTAAATCAGAGTTCAAAGTAAGACGCCCTACATATTCTCCACTTTCTTTCTAGGTCAAAAGTCTAGGTCGCCATTTGAACCCCACACGAGACTCCCATTTTCTATATTAAAACGTTACCTTCTGAGGGGACAATCTTAATGTCGCTACGATTCTGTGAGGAGGATACTGGGACATTCTCTCTCTCTCTCTCTCTCTCTCTCTCTCTCTCTCTCTCTCTCTCTCTCTCTCCATATGACTGCACTGAGTTTAATATCTTCTGCCAGAGGTTGTTAGCATTTAATTCTTTCTATCTTCAGACGATTTCCTTTAGTTCAGGAGAGAGTTGAATATTCGAACTGGAGGGGTTTGATAAAGCCTTCTTTAACCCGTTCATCACAAGAGGTCTTTAAGCTGAAAAAAAATTGCTTGGTGGTAGCAAAAACAAAAGAGAAGAAAGAAAAAAGAAAGGAAAAATGTGTCGTTGGAGGGAGACTAGGGCCTAGCGGTTAGGCCCTCCGGTACAATGAAACTTTTTATCCTTGCTACCCTAAGATTATTTCATTTTTGCTTCTCCCAGACGGTTTTATTGAACTTCAGAACGATGTCTTGCAGCAAGAGGGTTAACCCTTCGTGGGCAAGGGGTTACCAAGTTACACGGAAGGCCGATGGGGTCCCGGCGGACCCCAAACCTTAATAGTGTATTTCTGCCATATTTATAAAGTTATATCTATTAAACTTTGTACATATGTTGCCCAGGACACGTCACGTGGAACCAACCCACCAAGTGTCCCTTTTTTTATATTATTATTATTTTAACAAAATTTTTCCAGTTTATCACAATTTTATTAAAGTTTGAGTGTGGAAGAACTGATTCTACACTTATTTGAATGTCTGATTGTCAGTATTCTTGGAACCGGTTCTCAAAATAATAATAAGTTCATGTGTAAAGCAAATTAGCATGATCATAATGCTAATGTTTTATCCTCTTGATGAGCATCTTCTGTATTACTACCACCACTTGCATTTTCAGAATTATCATCAGCACTAACAGGAGACTCAATACTACTAACACTAATTTCACTGTCCGATCGTTCAAGCACTTCATAATCATCAGCGTCGGATACAGATAAATCACCATCTGAATAATTTTCTTCCTCTTGGTCACCTTCTGCCACCGCCATTGAAGCATAAAACTCTGCTACTGGTACTGACATTGTCCTATTGTTTATAATCTGAAATATCTGAAAACAATGTATAAAAAAAAAATTTGCCACACGAAAGGCCAGGTGGGGTCCTGGCGGACCCTACTGACATTTATTGCAATGTCACTCCTTAATCGTGCAAGATTTTTTGCTCAGATTTTATGAGGATATAAAATAACCATCTACAATTAAAGTCATAAGAGGCCAGGCTGTGAAAGTAAAAAATGGCTTAATGGCAACATATTAAAAACATGCTGGGGTCCGCAGGGACCCCATTTGCCCACAAAGGGTTAAAGAAGGCTACACCTAACCCCTCCTACTCGATAAGACATCCGTAAGATGATCGAAATCGTCTTCAAGTAACAAGAATTAAGTAGTAGAATGTGCCATCAGACAAAAATGGCTAAGCCTTGAAGTAGCCTGAACTGAAAGGATCTAATCTGCCTGAAATAGTTCCGAATTTGTCTACAAGGGTCTGAACACGGCACAGACATAAAATTACTGAAACTGTTCTTGCGGATCTGGTATGGACGCGGCTGGGAATGAAGTGATCTGACTAGGGATAACTAGATGTGAAGGTATCGTCGAAGAAATAATGATCTTCCCGTTTCCATCTTAAGAAAATTTACAGCTGGCGAAAGACAATGAAAACCCCGTCTCTACTCGTGTGTTTCAGATGGTTCAGTTTTCCGCTATATATATTCATTAAACTTTGGGGAGATACCTGTGTCTGTACCTGACTAACACTGAACAAGCCTGAACTAACACACTCAGCCTGAATAAATGTAAACCTGAACAGACGTAACAAGCCTCCCTGACCTACAGCTGCCCTAAACTGACCCGACATGACCTTGCTTCATCAAAAGGTGGTAAAATGGCCCAGATGAACTTAACTGCTCTAACTAGTTCTCAGTGGACCTAAATACGCTTACGTGCCCCGCACTTAGACCAAAATTGACCTACTTGGACCTTAACTGATAAAAATGGACCTTGTTTGTACACGACCTAACTGATATTGCGTGAACCCATCGTATGCAACTCGAGTAACTTAAAATTTATCTAAAGTTCTGGATATTAAAAAAAAAAAAAAAAAAAGGTCCACAGGCTGAACGGATTAAACGATAAAAAAATAGATGGCTTCAAGGTTAACGATATTTAGAGGAAAAAACGAAAAAACGACAAGAAATACACGGAAAAAAACAGAAAACAGGAAAAAAAAAAAAAAACTCCCGAAGGACGAGAGGGTTATCCAGCTCGTCCCAATGCACCTGCGCTCTCTCTCTCTCTCCTGTCTGCAAATGATACTCTTCTGTTGTCTCTAATTTAATTTATACTTCTAGCACGCTCATCATGACACACACACACACACACACACACACACACACACACAAACTCCCCCACACACACAGTTCCCCTTCTCTCTCTCTCTCTCTCTCTCTCTCTCTCTCTCTCTCTCAGTCCAACCCCCACGTCGTTCAACAGGGAGCAACAAAGACCCTCCCCACACCCCACAGCTGAAGCACTAAGCCACACCTGGTCAGGGCTCCACATGATGACCAAAAACACCTGCTCCCCTCCTACCTCCCATCCTCCCCCCCTCCCTCTCTTCTCCCCATCTCCCCCATCCTCCTCCCTCCTCTTTTCTCCCCGACCTCTCCTCCATCCCCTCCCCCTTCCCTCCGTCGCCCACCTACTCCGTCCTCTTCCCGTCCTGTCCCCCCTCCCCCCACCCGACCATTTCTCCATCTCCCTCGTCCTCCTTTCTTCTCCCTGATCTTTCCTCCATTCCTTCCCTCTCTCCTCCATCCCTACTCTTTCCCTCCGTCGCCCATCAACTCCATCCTATTCCCCTCCCCTTTGTTCCTTTCCTCGTTCCTCCCTATCCCTCTCTCCCGACTCCTCCCTCATCTTCTCTCTCCACACTACACCGCCCCTCTCCTCTCCCCAGACTCTCTCCCCTCTCCCTTCTCCTCATCTAATCCCACAGACCCTGGTTTTTGCTTCCATATATTCTTTTTTTATGCCTTAATATCCAACAGTTCGGGAAAAAAATAAATAAAAACTGACAAAAGATTGGAACGAGATAATGTTTTTACGTCTGTCTGTCCGATCAGAATGACTAAAACACACAAGGATTTATCGCACTGTGAGGGCTGAATTAAAAACTACAGAGATTACGCTAATAGACAAGTGAATGAAGTACTGCCAGGCAATACAAAGTCCCCTATTGAATGACAACCATACAAATGTACTGTGTATACAATGTGGTTATGATAGCAATAGGTTTATACTCCGCACACAATATGGTTATGTAAAGACCTTGACCTTGGGCGTAGAAGGCTGGTTGTTGCGCGCGACACACTGTCATGATATGGAGAACAATTATGTGAAGTTATATCAAATTCTGTCCATGCATGTGGAAGTTACAGGGCAGACACGAAATTGCACACATACTGACGAAGCCGCGCAAACCTATAGTTCCCAACCTGTTTGACCGGTTGGGAACTAATAATTCTTTTCTTTGATTCAAACCACGATGCACTGATACACACACACACACACACACACACACACACACACACACACACACACACACACACACACACACACACACACACACACACACACACACACACACACACACACACACACACAGGGCGACAACCTTATGCACTTATCCTAATGTTACTTTTCCCTCACAGATCAAGACAGTGTAGGACATATTCTTCATACAGTCTTTCCTACAAAATTTTCATGACACCTTCTCTATACTGCATGGTTGTCCTTCTTACTTTTTCCAGGAGGCTTGAGTCTGAGAAAGTGGAAGATGGGAGACTGCCTTCTTGCCTTCCTATCATTATAAACAGATGTATGATTAGATTTACACCTGTCGACTAAACGAAAGTCATTAAGGCAGATAACCAGATGCCATGTCCAATTTTCTCCTAGAACACGATCCACAACAGTCAAATTTATATGAAGGTCCCCGGTTGTACTGCTGGACGGAGAGAGAGAGAGAGAGAGAGAGAGAGAGAGAGAGAGAGAGAGAGAGAGAGAGAGATTGTCCAACAGCATGACCGGGCCTGAGAACTATCCTTCACTCTTTCAGCCCGAGGACGCAGTTTCTATCTTTGATCCTGCTGCTAAGACGATTTTATTTAACGTAAGAAAGGCTGAAGAAGTTAATGAAGGCTATATCTAACCCCTGTAGTTCTTTAAGTCCATCCTAAGGCAACTGGTCTCGTCTGGAAGTAACAAAAGAAAAAAAGAAATGCGTCAAAGGAAGTGAGGGATGAAATGGCTCAGAGACTACATATATACCAAAGTCACAGCCTCCTCCATAAAAAAGGGTGTAGAAAGGACCAGCTGTACTGTTGTTGGATGCTTCCCTTTGTACTTTATGCTCCACTGTACTAGCTCAAACCTGGGGGGAATTCAGGTGCGCACTGCGTACCATGTATAGTTACAAAGGATGTGCAAAAGTACAAAGCAAGTACAATATGAAGAAAACAACAGGCTTAATGGTCCTTTCAGGGTTATTTGTTTCGGAGAGGATTCTGACTGTGATACTGATTGTGAGATAAAGAGAAGGATAGCAGAGCAAGCAGGCTTCCCCCGCCCGCCAAACCCTTCAGCTGACGCCCGCAGGAAAAAGTGAGATGGACCTCCACGCAGTAGCAGCAGAAAAAAAATAAGACGGAAATTTCAGACGAAGGACTGAAAAGGAAAAACTTATACGTTACAAAACTTCATTTGTAAAGGATAAGTAACATATCTATTAAAATATTGCACTATTTGTGAGAAAAAGTGTCAGTCAGATTTTTGCATTACTCAGCCACGAACGTCATTATCTGGGGATTCGAAGCCAGCAGACTCAGCCGTTCTAGCAACACACGAGAAATGAGTAGTGTTATATATGGACCACCCTGTATAATTTCCTGCTTTCTCTCATCCATTTCTCACGCATCTTCTTTCTCCTCTTCCTCCTCCTCCTCCTCCTCTTCCTGCTTCGTCCTCCCCTTCTTCCTCCTCCTCCTCCTCCTCTTCTTCAGTAACGAACCCTCCTCCCACGACAAAACACTCTTCCTCATATACTCTCTCACCTTTCCCCCCCCCCTCCTCTCGTTCTCGGTCTCCCTCTCTCTCTTCTCCAATATCCAACAGTTCTTGTAGGAGGAGAACTCTAATATACAATTCTCGTAGCCTCTTGGGATGGCAATAAATATCGTTCCTTCTTTTCTGTCTGGCACAAGGTAAAAAAAAAAAAAAAATTGACAAAAAGATACAACGTGATATGTACCGATTTTTATGTACAATATATGGAAAAATTCGAGAGAGAGAGAGAGAGAGAGAGAGAGAGAGAGAGAGAGAGAGAGAGAACAAGAATAACAAAAAGTAATAATCGAAATGGTATCAATATTTTATACGAGGCAAAATATCGAGAAATACTTAAACATATGTGGCATAAAATCAGTAATAAAAGAGTATTAAACACAAGGTAAATATCATATAAAATGACTAGTAAAAACGAGATAAATCAGAAATACATGCAAAGAAGATCTGCAGTCTGATGATGAAAAGAGAAATGTAAGGTGAATAAAGGTATAATTACAGGTACAAATATAATGGAAGTCAATACCGAAAATTCTGAAATAAAGATGAAGTTATCAATAAAAGAATCAAGAAAAGGAAAGACGATAAAAAACTTCAGTAGCCTTAAAATTAAAGAGAAAGGGAAAATAGAGAGAATGAGAATAAATACAGGAACCTAGACGTTTTTAGTAGAGAAAACCAAACTGAAAAACAAGAAACCAAAAATATCCTTAATATTAAACTACAAAAATACACAGAACTGATACATGAGAGATAAAATGCGAATTACATCGTCAACGAAGAAAACAATTAATAACATTAGTGAAATAAAATTATGGCACAAGGAAAAATAACTTACATGTAAAAAAAAAATCCGTAACACTATAATATACTCGAAATGATTAAACTGGAAAATAGAAAAAAAAAATAGAGAAAACAAGAGTCACAATGAAAGACAGATCAAACTCAAAACGGAAAAAAAAAAAACTAAGTAAAAATCAACAACAGCTGTATATTCGTTGGTACTGGAGGCTTCGTAGCAGTGTTTTCTTTGCGATTTATTCTGTAGTATATATTTCCATATCTCAGTACCAAGATTCTGCATCAATACTACAAAAATATTAAGCCGTAAGGTGAAAAAAAATCGCTGAAGAAAAAAACATTACAAAATATGAGCAAAACTTCAACATAGCAACGATAAAGTTATTAACCATTATTCCATCTAGGTAAAAAAAAAAATTTGCTCATAGTATATGTTAATTTTCGAAAATAAGAAGAAAAAAGAAAATTCCAAATTATTATATCAGGGGACAGTTGCATGACCGGAGTTTGTGATTATCATTATTGCTTTTTTTTTTTTTTTTTTTTTTTTGTGCCTGACTGCGTGCATGTGTAGGTAGGTAGGTTGGTAGGTAGAGAGAGAGAAAGAGAGAGAGAGAGAGAGAGAGAGAGAGAGAGAGACAGACAGACAGACAGACAGACAGACAGAAAGAGCGCCTTTCCCAAGCATACGGTCCTGAAGGAATACAGAAACACGTTCGTACACACACACACACACACACACACACACACACACACACACACACACACACACACACACACACACAGTACATACATGCTAGCTGTCAATTTGTCCTCGAGTCGGGCTAAAATAGAATATGATTTTTTACTCAATTTTCGTTCAATTACCTCGTGCTCAGTGTTAGCGACCTCTCTCTCTCTCCCTTTCTCTCTCTGTACATATATATTTATATATATAAAGTACTGTTGCTATCTTATTTTAGACACACACACACACACACACACACACACACACACACACACACAATTCCCCCCCCCCCTCTCTCTCTCTCTCTCCATTTTTAAAGTCTCCATTTATTATTCAGTCACTCGCTACACCCATACAGCAAACTTCAAACACCCTGTAAAAATTCACCAGCTTTTCTCGGAACTTTATATATACATATATATATATATATATATACACACACACACACACACACACACACACCAGTTTATTTACGTAGCCAATTGGAGGCCCTTCACCCTTGTCAGCTGTTGTCCATCGAAGTGTATTTTTATGCATGAAACAAATTCTTAAATATATATGGGACTTACGTTTGTATAGGTGTGTGTGTGTGTGTGTGTGTGTGTGTGTGTGTGTGTGTGTGTGTGTGTGTGTGTGTGTGTGTGTGTGTGTGTGTGTGTGTGTGTGTGTGTGTGTGTGTGTGTGTGTGTGTGTGTGTGTGTGTGTGTGTGTGTGTGTGTGATATTTATTCTGATATTTCTGTATCCGAACTCACAAATAATGTAATGTAAATTTTGGCGCCTGGTGGTTTAGTTGGTAATTACAGAGCTCCAATCGGATCGAGCCCGTGAAGGTTTATATCCAAGGACTGGTTGGGTTTTATTGCTCACGTAATGCCACTCAAGGATGAGTGAGGCTGGTCACTTTCATCTTAAATATCAGGACCAACTTGCCTAGCTCCGGGCTCCTACGCTCCTCATGGGACAACATAGGATTGGATGATGGATGGATGAAAAAAAAATAATAATAATAATCCGCTGAGTCAACATTCATTACACTTGCAAAATTTTTAAAGAAGTTATATACAAAAATATCATCATTACAAACACTTCCATAATAAAAATAAAGAATAACTACGCAAAAGAATATTATCTTAGAAAAAGGGAGGGGAAGAAGTGGGGTAACTAAACTTTTCTTTTCCGGTCCCCTGGGTGTAATGCACTTTTTACCCAATGACAAACCACAAACACCCGCTTCCCCCCTTCACGGCACCGTCTAATTTACCGTCATTTACCGTCATTAAGCTCGTTAGTGAGGCTTCAACCAAGAGAACTCTATACTTTCCTTTATACTTGGCTGTCCTCCCGCCCCCTAACCACATCCACTGGTCTTGTATTTTAGGGAATTAGGACGGATGATGGGTGGCTGGCTGGTTATGGATACTGTGCCTGATGGTGTTGATAATTAAGTCTCTCTCTCTCTCTCCCTCTCTCTCTCTCATCTTACCTAAAGCACCACAACACACACACACACACACACACACACACACACACACACACACACACACACACAATGTAAACAGCAAGCCAGAACACAACCCTGAGATAACAAACACCACAACACAACCCGGAAATAACCCCACCACCACCACCAAAAATCACGGAGCCAACGCAGGACCACAACTCAACCCCAAAATAAAAACAGAACAACAGAGAACCCATGAGCACCAGAACACAACCCTGAAATAAGCCCTCGTGCCCACTCCCTCCCCCCTCCCCTTTACAAGATACATGACACGTAATAACAGCAATACAGGAATAATAATACACCACAACATGGAAGGCGGGAGGGGGGGGGGTCTCATAAATCCGAGTTCTGTAACGGAGACGGATTCTTTCATATCCTCCCTCCCCCGCCCCCCACTCTCAGCTGACCCCATTGCACTAAAATCTGGGTTGCTCGAAGATTGGCCCGAACCCATTCTTTCTCGTTACCCCATTTTGGCTTATTATGTAAAGGTAAGATATCATCATTATTTTTACTGTACTCATCATAATTCTCTCTCTCTCTCTCTCTCTCTCCCTCTCTCTCTCTCTCTCAGGCCGATCAGAATCCTAGATAAAGTATGTTTCTTCCTTTAACTTCAGAAAAAGTATCTAGCTTGTTCCATCCGACAAAGCATTTTTCGTTCTATTCATCCTACTCCCCGGCGATTTTCTGCAGCTAAAATGAGGCTTATTGAAGTAGGGGCATTAGTCGTGACCCTGTTTAACCCCTGCAGTATGAGAAAGTTCCTAAAAACCAAATAAATAAATAAAAAAAAAGAACGCATGTCATTGTGATAAAAGAGTTAAATAAAGAGTTAAAAATTCTCGTGTGGTTGACAGGCACGAATCCACGCTTCCTAAATAAATAAATAAATAAATGAAAATATGTCATCACAGTAAAGGAGTTGGTGATCTCTCGTCTGGTTGATAGGCACTGATCCATGTCTCCTCCTTCCTCACTAAATAAGAGTTACAGGGAAACTGGCTGGAAACGATAATTCTGCTGGAGGTCAATCATAAAACTCTGGCTATTTATGGAAAGGTTATTTAGCATTTAATTTATCATCTGATTTATCGTCAACATCGTCATTATAGTTTCTCCTGCTCGACTGTTCAGTTACTCTCTCTCTCTCTCTCTCTCTCTCTCTCTCTCTCTCAATTCTTATTCAATACAGATATTTCTAAGTAAAATTTCTTACAAGTCTTGAACTCTATATCACTGAAAGTCAGAAACAGATTTATGGGAACCCAAAATAATAAGCAAATAAATACATATACTCGCCAAGATAATTAAACTACTGAAAACTATAGTTAAATCTTCATTCTTTAAAAAACAGAAAATTATAGAAATAAAAATTAAATGGTAAACCTGGGGGTTCTACGAAAACAGAAAACAAACGCTCACGAAAGCCAGAGAAAATTATATATCTAAACACACACGCGCACACACACACACACACACACACACACACACACGAGAACCTTGACTCTGGCTCTTTGGTTAAACTTTTCCTGGAATGAATAATTTTTAGCAAGCTTCCAACCTGCTTTTTTTTTTTTTCATTAATGTAAAGTATCTACGTTCACAAACATGATTCATACATACAAACATACGTGTAAACAAAGTCATACATATATTACCATACATATGGGTTATCCCGACTCAGGCAGCGTCCTATTACACCCCATTTTACATTAACTTGGGCCAGATTTTCATTCTTTTGGTGCACATTTCACGTAGCTCTGTGGCAGAAAAAAAGACAATACTCCAGCTCTACATCCTTTCCACGACACTTCTTCATGACTAGGACCATATTCTAGTGTTAGATTTTCGTTGCAGGCCAGCATTCAAGATGGAAAGATAGCAATATTAGGCCAAGTTAGAGTTAAGTGAGTATAGTACCATTTTATCATAGTCATACTACATACTGATACGTTAGTAAATTCATACTGATTTATCTATAATTCCTTAACATTTATTTAGATATTTAACAGTGGGATTGTGAATTTTGTCATTATTATTTTTACACATTCTCTTTCAATCACAAATGTACATATTGATTTGACTGAAAAATTGTAGACGATGGAATGGCTACCTATATCATAGCCAAATGGAGGAGGAGGAGGAGGAGGAATACATGCAAAACAAAATAAATAAGAGACTAGAACAAGGAGGAAGAGAAGGAGTACTGGGAGGAAGGAAGAGAAGAACAGGAAGGACCAATGACACTAATATATTCCAAAGAAAAATTCCATATCAAGGAATGTCATACCATCAGCTTGCCTACCAGGAAATACCAATCAAAAAAGCGAAAAAAATGAGAAAAAAAGAGAAAAATCGAGATCCAATCCAGACTTCACTGGAAAAGATAATAGCCCGGCCAAAAAAAAAAAAAAAAAAAAAAAAAAAAAAAAAAAAAATTGGGACGTAACTCGAAATATTTGGCAGAAAAATCGTGTGGAATTCTATAAAAAAAAAAAAAAAAAACTGCCTGCGTGACCTAGCGACTAAAATCCATCAGGCGAGTTACTTAGTGGGTGAGATGTATTGAGTTACTGGTATGCTGAGGCTATACCATGCTACCACTGCTACCAACATTCCTACCACAGCTACGAACATCCCTACCACAGGTATCAACATTCCGACCAGTTACCACCATTCCTACTAAAATTCCTGTAACTAAACACTCCTGTCACCTACCAACATTCCTACCACAGCTGCCAACATTCCTACCACGGCTACCACCATTCCTACCAGTTACCACTATTCCTGCAACAGCTACGAACATTCCTACCATAGCTACGAACATTCCTACCACAGCTACGAACATTCCTGCAACGGCTACGAACATTCCTACCACAGCTACCACCATTCCTGCAACAGCTACCAACATTCCTAATACAGCTACCACCATTCCTACCAATATTCCTGTAACTAAACACTCCTGTCACCTATCAATATTTCTACCAATGCTACCAACATTCCTACCACAGCTACCAACATTCCTACAGTACCTTCCAGTATTTCTGTACCTAAACACTCCTGTCATCTATCAACATTCCTACCACAGCTACCAACATTCTCACTAACAGTTCGTACCACAACTAACATCATTTTAACACAGCTACAAACATTTCAACCCAATTACCACATTTCTACCACAACTACCATCCTGTCAATTACCACCATCCCTACCACAACTACTAGCATTTCTACAACTACGAGAACTCCTACTACAACTACAAACACTTCTACAACTAACAGAAATCCTACCACAACTACCAACATTTCTACAACTACCAGCATTGTTACCATAGCTACCAACATTCCCCATACCACCACCTCAACCGCAGCCACCACCATTCCTGTCACAATCCAGCAGCCTAGCTATTTCCAGCGTTGCTATTCCTGTCAGCACGAACAAGGGGAGGTGGTGGTCAAGCGGTTCAGGGCTGGACTGCTGTTTGAAAGGACGTGACATCAATCCCAGGGCTGTAGCAAGGAAGAGCTAGGGGATTCGAATTTCATTAAGACAGCCATAACTAAAAATCTTAAATTTAAACCCCATTCTATCTATTGCCGGACGCCTCAATCCCGTAAAAGGGGTGGCCACAAACAAATCGCCTCCATGTCGCCCTGTCCCCTGCCATTTCACTGCCCTACCCCTAGCTCACACCCCCCTCTCTCATATACCTCTCCACTCCATCTCCTCATCTCATCCACGGCCTATTCAATTCCACAGTAACCAAAATTATAACCACGGTCATTTTTTTAAATCATCAAAATCTTAACCACATCATTTTTTCAGCCACCAAAATTCTAACCACGTCATATCTACAACAACCAAAATTCCAACCAACATTCTATCTATCACCGTCACTTTCGAAGCCCCAATACCAACATTCTATCTATCTATCAGCGTCACTTTCCAAACCCCAATACCAACATTCTATCTATCAGCGTCACTTTCGAAGCCCCAATACCAACATTCTATCTATCAGCGTCACTTTTCAACCCCTAATCAACACTTCCCTCATTTCCGTATCAGGCCTATCCCAAACCACCACTGATGTATCTAACACCTGCATCAACAACCACTATTACGACTAATCAACCACAACTACTAGCATCAATACCATCATTAGTTCTACTGCCACCAGCATCAACAACCACTACTACCATTAATCAACCACAACTACTAGCATCAATACTATTATTACTTCAACTGCCACTACCATCATCAAGGCTGCCACTACAATCAACAGCTTCCCTGAACCCTTTCAGTACGATGATATTTATTTTTTTCATTAATGCTACCTCCAAAGACACTACTCCGCTACAACAACGATCGTTATAACAACTACCACTATCACTACTACAACTACCACACCTGCAACTACCACAACTACAACTTCTAATTCTACCACCACTTAAAACACATTACCATCCTTAACTACCATAACGACCACAATTACCACCACTAACAACAACTATCACAACTACCACTATTATCATTGTTACCGCGACTACAACTACTAACACCACTCAGAACATGAAAACTAACATTCCTACCACAATTACCCTCGCTACCATTATTATCAGAACTACCACCACCACTACCAAAACTACAAATATTACCATCATCACAACCACAAACAACTCTAACCTCATCCACTACCACAATTCCAAGTACCACCACTACTACCACAAGGATATCTATCAAACAAAATACCATCACCTCCACAAATACCATCAACACCACCATATCATACCATCACTACCACCATAACAACTAAAACACCACAACTACCACTACCACCATAACCGCAACTACAGCCACCATTTACACAACTACCACCACCACCACCACAACTATCACCACCACAACTACCACCACCACAACAACTATCACCACCTTCAATACCATCACAACTACCACCATCACACCACCACCATCACCACTACAATTATTACCCTCCGGGGTCATATTTCCTACTCAGATTATAGATTGCTCTCTTTAGTTATATAACGAGAGAGAGAGAGAGAGAGAGAGAGAGAGAGAGAGAGAGAGAGAGAGAGAGAGAGAGAGAGAGAGAGAGAGAGAGAGAGAGAGAGAGAGATAGGTGAAAAATGATTCTCATCGATAATGGAGGATGAAAGAAGAAATCAGAAGGAAATAGAATAAGATAAGAATGGGAAGGGAAATACTGATAGAAAACAAGAAGAGGTAGAGTTCAGACAGAAGGAGAAAGAGCGAGAAAAAAAGGAAGACAATAAAAGAAAGGAAAATAGGCGAATAAAAGAAAGAAGAGTTAAAAGAAAGGAAAATAGGCGATTAAAAGAAAGGAAAACAGGCGAATAAAAGAAAGAAGAGTTAAGACAGACTAAATTCATTTCGTTCTATGACAGATGAACGTAAATCTATCCTTAGTAGACAAGTTCAATGGACAGCGTACCCAACCTAACCAAGACACTCAAGAAGACTACCGTTTGTGTAAAGCTGCACGTCCAAAAGTGACCCAGTTACTGAGACAAGGCATGAATGGGAGGTAATGTGCTGAAGGTGGATAATGCCAG